>NW_028234431.1:16314545-16317045 GCF_977035675.1 Penaeus japonicus
CCTCTCTCCTCTTTTTATACACACACACATTTATATATATATATATATATATATATATACATATACATATACTCTATACACATTTTTCATCTGTATAATTACATTATATCTATATTTTAATAAATCAAAAATATTTATATACATATGTAATAGTAGGATATGCATACGCGCGCACGTGTGCTGAACACACACACACATAAAATAAAACCCCACATACACACCCAACCATCAACACATCACACACACACACACTTTATATATATATATTTTATATATTATAATTATATATTACAAAATCTATATATTTATATTATGTATAATATGTAGATTTATATATATATATATATATATATATATATAATATGTATATATATATATATAATATATGATTTATATATATAATTATGATATATATTCATACTTATATACATATATATACAAATATATGCATGGAATATTACATTTATATATTACACATATATATATGCTGTTTTTTGTGTTTATACAAATAGATACATCCGTTGCGGTGAGATATTTGGTGTGTGTAAAGTTTACATAGAGCTTGTTAATTTGTATTTCTCTCTCTCTCACACACATATATATATTGTATATATATGTATAGTATATATATATTATATATATATATATATATATATATGTATATATTGTATATCCATATATATGTATATATATACTTATTTATATATATACATACATTACATACTATATGGTATATGCATATATATGTGATAATTATATGTTACTATATATATATTATATATATATAATTTTTAAGTTTATTATATTATATATAATTATATTATAATCTGTATTGTATACATACAATATAGATATATATTATATATATATATAATATAGCATATTTATACCATATTAAAACATATAATGATATATATATATGTATACATTATATATACATATATATATATATATTGATATATATTATATATTTATATATATATATATATATATATATATATATATATGATATATGCATATATATTTTATATGTATTATACTGTATGTATATATTTATATATATATTTATATATATATATACATATTATATATATATATTATATATATATATAATTATATTGTCAATTATATATATATATATGTATATTATACATATGTATAAGATATTATATATATATATATGTATATATATATGTATATATATATATATTACATATGACATCTATGTATGTATATGCATATATATGTATATATATGTATATATGTATATATTATATATATATATATATATATATTATTATTAATATATATATATATATTATATTATATATATACATTACATGTGTGTGTGTATGTATATTCATATATATGTATATATGTATATATATGTATATATTATTATATATATATGTGTGCGTGTATACAAACATATATATATATATATATATATTATTATATATGTGTTTGTCGTGTTGTTGTGTGTTGTGTGTGTGTGTGTATGCTGTGTGTGTGCGTTTGTGCTTGAGTGATTGCATGCGTTGCATGTGTGTGTGTGTGTGTTTACATATATATGTTAATTTGTATATATGAATGCACTTATATCTACTTCTTTATTTGATTATCACAATTGATTCATTCTTATAAAGCAAAAACATTATCATCAAGTTCTATCGTACACTATTACTATCACATAATTGTTGTTGTTATTGTTATTATGTTAGTAGTTTCGTTTTTATTGCCATTTTCCTATTATTCATCAGTTTTATCCTTATCCTTTAATCAACGCTTTCATCATCATTGCATTTGTCATTATCAAAATGCTTTATCATTATTAAAACATCTTCTTTCGCATGTTTATTTGTTATTAACAGTTATTATTTAATTACTTTTCATTTAAAGTCTTATATCATATTGGAGTTTTTTTTTTGTATGCATTTATCTATATATTCATCAATAGCTCTCTCTAACTTCTCTCTCTCTCTAATCTCTCTCTCGCTCTCGTCTCTCTCTCTCTTTCGAACTCTTTTTCTCTCTCCTCTCTCTTTTCTCTCTTTCCCCTCTCTCCACACACACGCATGTAATATATATTTATATATATATATATATATCTTATATATTATATATATTTATATATATATATATATATATATATATATATATATATATGTATATATATATATAATAATTATAATATATTCTATATATATTTGTCGGTGTGTTTGTGTGTGTGTGTGTGTGTGTTGTGTGTGTATGGTGTGTACATATATATATACATATATATATCATATGTATACATATATATATAAATATATATACATATTATATATACATATATATATATACATAATTAGATAGATATATAAATAAATATATATATACATGATATAATATATATAATATATATATATATATATATTTTATATATATACATATATGTGTGTATATATATACACAACACATATATGCATGTACGTTTAATTATATATATATATATATATAT
>NW_028234431.1:16339545-16342045 GCF_977035675.1 Penaeus japonicus
AGAGTTTGTGGATGATCTGCAAGATGGATTCATTTCGGTTCCATACACACACTATCTGATCCGATTTCGAAGAGTGAACGGCGGGAAACACGTCCGAGTTTACGTTGTACATAGGGATCGACGTTAATATGAATTTTCCAACGACACACTATGGACCGAAGCCCGTTTTTGTCACGCCACCACCCACGTCTTGCTCCACGCCTGCTCTCCGGCCTTCGGAAGAAGGGGCGGCGTCGCTGAGAATACCACGACCACGAGAAGAACCCGATGATACGGTAGAAGGGATTCATCTTGAGGAGGGTGCAAGCCACTCTGCGTATACATTACATGCTCAATAAATATATCAGTTAAAGAATAAATAAAATGCGCAAATAGAATACAATTATTATACACACTCCGACACATAGTGTATAATGTTTAGTATCTAACCCAATATAACAGTATATTTGTCATTTCTAATAATATCAGTCTACTTTTTCTTTGGAATATCACAAATAAATCCAGTAAACTAAAAAGTTTAAAAATTGAAACGTTGGGGATTTCACCGTCTGTTTGCTGTCGTGTGTGCATTTGACATAAAAAATTTTATTATTAGGGGGTGATCTTGTAATTAATTTGTTTTGAAGATGATGTTAATATTTCAATCTTGTATACAACAAAAACTGCATTTACCCGGAGCTGAACAATTATGCGATGGAGTGTGTTGGGTCTTGCTGCATGGTGTATGCCGAAGTTAGGGATCGCGAGTTTTATACCTACTACTGCTTACAGTTGCAAAAGTTTCCACCAGATATTCATTTACTTTTTGGTGTTCTGGTAATACGTTTTTTCTTTGGTCCTGTGTGTTGTGCGGTTATGTTGGGTACATGTATGATGTGATTTCCGGAGTTTTGCGTGGTTGGTGGTGGTAGTGCTGTGTATATTTTGTTGTGGGTGTGTGTTGTGTGTGTGTGTGGGGGGGGTGTGGGTTTTGTGTGTGTGGGTGTGTGTGTGTGTGGTGTGTGTGGGTTGTGTGTGTGTGTTGTGTGTGTGTTGTTGTGTGTGTGTGTTGTGTGTGTTGTGGTGTGTGTGGGTGGTGTGTGGGTGTGTGTGGTTGGGTGGGGGTGGGTGGGTTGTGTGGGGTTGTTTGGGTGGGGGTGTGTGTTGTGTTTTTTTTGGTTTTGTTGTGTGGGTGTGTGTGTGTGTGTGTGGTGTGTTTTGTGGGTGTGTGTGTGTGTGGGGGGTGTGTGGGTGTGTGGTGTGGGTGTTGGTGTGTGGTGTTTGGGGGTGTGTGGGGGGTGGGGGGGTGGGTGTGGTGGTTGGGGGGGTGTGTTGGTTTGTTTGTGTGTGTGTTTTCGTTGTGTGTTTGTGTGTGTGTGTGTTTGTGGGGGTTTGTGTGTGGGTTGTTGTGTTTTGTTTTGTGTTGTGGTGTGTGTGTTGTGTGTGTGTGTGTTGGTGTTTTGTGTGGGTGTGTTTTGTGTGGTGTGTGGGGTGTTTTGTGGTGGTGTGTGTGGTGTTTTTGTGTGGTGTTTTTGTGTGTGTGTGTGTGTGTGTGTGTTTTGTGTGGTGGGGGTGGGGGTTGGGGGGGGGGGGGGGGGGGTGTGGGGTGTTGGTTGTGTTGTTTGTGGGGTGTGGGGTGGGGTGTGGTGATGTGTGGGGGTGTGTTGTTGTGGTTTTTGTGGGGTTGTTGGGTGGTGTTGGGTTTGTTGTGTTGGTGGTGTGTGTGTGTTGTTGGTGTGGTGTGTGTGGGTGGTTGTTGGTTGTGGTGGGGGGGGTGTGTGTGGGGGTGGGGGTTGTGTGTGGTGTTGTTGGGGGGGGGTGGGGTTTGTGTGTGTGGTTGGGGGTTTTTGGGGGTGTGGTTTGGTGGTGGGGTTGGGGGGGGGGTGTGGGGGTGGTGGGGGGGGTGGGGTGTGGGGGGGGGTGGTGTGTGGGGTGGGGTGTGGGGGGGTGTGGGTTTGTGTGGTGTGTGGTGTGGGGTGTTTGGTGGGGGGTTTTGTGTTTTGGTGGGTGGTGGTTGCGTGGTTGTGGTGGTGGTGGGGGTTGTGGTGGGTTGTGTTGGGTGTGTGTTGTTGTGTGGTGTGTTGTGTGTGGTTGTGGTTTGTGTTTTTGTTGTGTGTGTTTGGTTGGGGTGGTGGGTGTGTGTGGTGTTGTGGTGGTGGTGTGGTTGGTGTGTGTTTGGGTGTGTGGTTGGGGGTGTGTGTGTGTGTGTGTGGGTTTGTGTGGTGTGTTGGGTGTTGTGTGTGGGTTGTGTGGTGGGTGGTGGTGTGGGGTTGGTTGTGTTGTGTGTGGTGTGGTTGTGTGTGTTTGTTGTGGGTGTGTGTGGGTGTGGTGGTGTTTGTGTTGTGTTTGTGTGTGTGGGTTGTGGTGTTTTGGTGGGGTGGGGTGGTGGTTTGTGTGTGGTTTGTGTGTTGTGTTGTTGTGTGGGTGGTTGTGTTGGGTTTGTGTTTGTTTGTTGTTTGTTTGTGTGTGTGGGTGTGTGTTTGTGGGGGGGGGGGGGTGGGGTGGTGTGGGGGGGTTTGTG
>NW_028234431.1:16367045-16379545 GCF_977035675.1 Penaeus japonicus
ATGCCACTAAAGATGAAAAACAACAAGCGAAAATGCTTTCAGATTTTTAAGAAAATTTTTACCTTAACCAAATCATCAAAATTCCAACAAGGGAAGAAAACATACCGGACCTTGTTTTTATTAGTATAGGGGAAGATGTACATAACATATCATCAACTTATACAGGTCAATCAGACCACAACATAACTGAAATCAAAATGAATAAGTTAAATAATCAGAAAAATTGTGAAAAACAGATAGCCGAAGCAGAAAAGAGTCTCAGATCTTTAAACTTTAGCCATAATCAAATAGATTGGAAAAAATAAATAAATGCAACACTAGAAGAGTCACTGAAAGATATTGACGTCCTCTTAACAACAAATGATATACTAAAGAAGCTTTATAATGCATGTAAAGATGTTTGTAGAATGTTTGTGCCCCCCCAAAAATAACAGAAACAAGAATATTATACCAAGAGATCGAAGAATCATTTCAAGAAACAAGAAAAATAAGGTTAACAAATTGAAAAAAAAACAAAAAAACTACAGATTATGTCAGAGGATCAGAGCAGAGATAAAGCTATTAGAAGATAAATTAAAACTGTCTATAAGTAACCAAAAAGTAGCTGAAGAAAAAAGAGCTGTGGAAGCTATAAAACAGAATGCAAAATATTTTTTTATCTTATGCAAACAAGTTAAAGAGGAGAACAGAAATTGGGCCTCTTGAGAATAATGATTCATTGGTAACTAATTCAAAGGAAATGGCTGAATTACTCAAATTGCAATATGAAGAAGTCTATAGTGTCCCAAGAATAGAGAAAATAATATCACACCCAGAACAACATTTTAGTATTATTAGTAACGAAGATGAACGTCTCACTGACTTCATATTCAATGAAAAAGATATTCTTGAAGCAATAAGTGAAATCTCAACAAACTCAGCAGCTGGACCAGATGAAATCCCAGCAATCTTTTAAAAAAGAAACCATAACAAAGCCACTGGTAACTTTGTGGAGGAAATCTTTGGACATGGGGATTATCCCCAGCTTACTGAAAGAGGGTACAATAATTCCAATATATAAAGGTGGAAACAAAGGGCAGGCCAAACATTACAGACCAGTAACACTAACATCTCATATAATAAAAAATATTTGAAAGGGTAGTGAGGAAAACCATCGTCCAGCTTTTAGACAAAGAAAACAAGATAAATCCCGGGCAACATGGATTCAGAAGTGACACACTTCGAACACATACTAAGGGACCTTAGTATGTGTTCGATATACCTAGACTTTGCAAAAGCTTTTGACAAAGTAGATCACGGTATTCTGCTACATAAGGTTAAAGACTTTGGAATCGGGGGGAAAGTTGGAAGATGGATTTACAACTTCCTAATAAATCGTAAACAAAAAGTACAAATTAATGGGTTTTACTCGAAAGAAACGACTATTATGAGCGGGGTGCCACAAGGGTCCGTTCTTGGGCCCTTGCTATTCCTTATTATGATTGGTGACATTGATAATGGTGTGGAACACTCGAGAGTAACATCATTTGCAGATGATACAAGAATAAGTACACCCATAGATATACAAGATAATGAAAACAAACTTAACGAGGATCTACATACCATCTGTAAGTGGGCATATGATAATAATATGAACTTCAATGCAGATAAATTTCAAATCATAAATCCAACTGGAAATTTAAGAGCAAGACCATATTTTGTCGAAGCTGTGGAGATTGGGGAGAAAAAAATAGTAAAAGATCTAGGACTCTATACAAGTAATGACATGGGTTTCAGTCGCCATATAGAGCAGATTGTCAATAAAGGAAAAGTTATGAGTGGATGGGTAATGAGGACTTTTAATACAAGAGACCCAGAACACTTTTTACCACTATGGAAAACATCAGTGACTACAAGATTAGAATACCAGTGCCAAGTTTGGAGCCCAAAGCTTACAAAAGATATAAACTGTTCTCGTATATATCCTTAATCATGTCATGCCACAATTCATCTTTTGGCACCCTATTATACGCCTTCTATAGGTCCACAAATACACAATGCAACTCTTTCTGGCCTTCCCTACTCTCTTCTATCAACATTTATAAAGCAAATATCGCACCTGATGTACTTCTACCTACTTTCCTATACTGCTGTCCACTGATTCTTACTTGTACCCTTAGTCTAACTTCCCAGATCTTCGGAATCTGAATTAATAGCTTTATTGCATGATAATTTTGCAATTTTGCGAATCTCTCTTGTTCTTGAAGATGGGCACCAGAATACTCCACTCTTCAGGGATTCTCTCCCCCCTCCGAAATTCTATTAAACAGCCTTGTTAGGAATATCACTGCTGGGTCCCCTAAGCATCTCCAAACCTCCACGATATAAATATCGTCTGAACCCACTGTCTTTCTATTTTTCATCCTCTTCATAGCGTCATGGCATCTCAAACGATAATAATCAAAGCAGTGCAAATAAGTGGTTTGTGGTATTTTTTTAAAATGAAAATGCACATACACAATACATAAATAAATAAATAAATAAATATATATATATATATATATATACATATATATATATATATATATATTTTATATATATATATATATGTATATATTGCGTGCAAGGGTTAGGGTCCTTTTGGCAGCTACAAAACAAACGAGCAGACGTCATATTGTAATGTGTTGGTTATTGAATGTTATTAGGTTTGTGGTTTTCTTGTTCTAGGACTATGAGGTGAATGCTGAGCGACTAACGCCATATCACTGTGGCGGATCAAGGAAGTTAATACCGTTGTTATCGGATCTCTGGACTTCTTAATGATAGTACAGTTGTGAATAGAAAAAATGTTTGTAAATGAAAATTGGCCACTGAAAAGTGATGCGAGTGATTTGGTACATTTGAACCGTGTTGCATTTGAAAAGTGAATCTATTTATGGTAAAAGTGTTATCGGTAATATATAAATTTTGGGTGTATGAGTTTTGAGTAATTCTTAAGATCAAATTTTTTATTTTTTATTTTGTTTTTTTTCCTACCCCTACAATCTTGGGGGACTCCTGGGGAATCGTTTTTTTTTTTTTTTTTTTTTTTTTTTTGGGGGGGGGGGGGGGGTATAGAAACGAATTTAACTCTTGATATCAGGACAAGGCGCCTATCTGAGACTAAGTCCCCAAAACGTAAAAAACCTGTGTTTTGTAAACCCACAAAGAGCCACTTAAAAGTCATTTCTTCAAAAAGGCGAGCCAACTTTCGTGTTTCGGATTTCATAAAAAAGCATACCATTTATCAAAAAACAGAGCCCATATTTTGTTATTGCAATCGTTAATAAAATCGGTGTTTTTCAAGTTGTTAATACAGCCTCTCAAGAGCCCAGATGTGTGGACAGCGGTTTTTAAAATGAGCAATCCAACATTTGTATGAAAAATAAGCACCATTTCTATGTAGAGCCAACCTCACTCAACCCAACCCAACCTAACCTAAACTACCCGATTCTGACCCAACCTAACGAGGGGAGGGGGGGTCCAGGCTAGGTAAAATTATAAGAAACTAGGTTAGGTTAGGTAAGGTGTTTAGTTTAGCCTGTTCTGTGAAAAACACATGACATTAACTAAGGTTTGGTTGCTGCTATATCCAAGGTTACCAGTGAATCTAAATAAATAAAAATAATTAAATAAATAACAAATGAATAAATACATACCTTAGCAAGAGGGTGGATAAAGCTTTCCAGCAGTTAGTAGAAAGTGGTGGAGGCGCTTGTCGGGATCTTCATGTACTTGAAAGAACATGAAACGGGCTAGATACCCGACAAAATGATACTTTTTCCTCCTAAGTGGGGTACTTGCCTCTTTGCGTCTCGCCACTTCCTCTCGATCGTGTTTGTGTGTGCTGCTGTCTCCGGGTCTACAAAATTGTGCTTGTGATTAACTTTCAGGTGTATGTAACCCTCGCTTGAAAGGCAATCATACACCTTCCAGCAATCGCTGATTATGGTGGATCCAGGTGTGATATAATGCTTGATAACTGATAACAAAGTATTGGAGTCTCTTTTCTCCACAGGCACTAGAATAAGTTGCTTATTTTGTCTGCATATCCCACCGAAGAACCACTGTCCCTCAACAACCCTCCCAACGTTATATTTCCTCTTACCAAATTTAGATTCGTCTATCTCTACTGTCATTCCCTCCCCCCCCAATTTTTTGTGTCTAAGCACCAGCTTATGAGCACTTCACGGGCAAAGCTTGCCTAGTCACAAATCGTCGGATCACTAATTTTCATTTCACGTCTGGCTTGTCTGTAGGTAAATTCGGGTCGTAGATATAGTCTTAAAAATAAGAGATTACTCTCAATGTCCAGTTTGGAATCAGTGAACCACGTACCTTTATAGATGGTAACGTTGAAATTGCAGGGCAATTTCTTTTTCTTTGGAGCCGGGCAATACCTCTTACCGCACCTGAAGATATGATGTTTCACGTCTAATATACACTGCTGGCCGCACTTTGGGCAATTACGATGTCTTAATATAGCACCGTGTTCCTGTGCAAAAATTATTAGTTCGGTATTATCACCGTAAGTCTTGACAAAGTCAGTATACGACAATGCACAACCAACACACGAATGAGCAGGAGCGAAGCAGTTTCGAAAGCATAGAGGTGTGTATTGTTGCGCCAAAACTTACGTTACTTATTATATAGTGAAGCAGTACATATTTATAATAATCATATAGATACATATATAAATAAAATATAATAGGGGAATAGTAATTGATGATATTCATGCATTTACCTAAAATTTAGGATTTGCTTACTTAAGAACTAGTTTTCCTTGGAGAGATAATGTACGTTCAGTGGTTAATTAAGGATGGCCGAGATGGACCGCGGGAAATTTGAGATTGCGTGAGGGAGAGCGCATCTTTATTATTAATATCTGTAAAGCGAAAAAATTGCCGCTTGTTTTTCTTTTCATTAATGTTTCATATACACTTTGTTTTACCACATTTTGTGCACAATTTCTCTGCATGTGAAAATTATATATTAGACGGTTTGTTGACATTGAACTTATGCGTAGAGCGAGGTGCTGGACTTAACCTCTGAGCGACAAATAACGTAAATATAAAAATTAACTAAAAATAGGGCATTTCGTGCCGCGTTTCTTTTCTTTTTTTAATGTTTTGTATACATATAGATATTTCAATAAGAGAAGCTTGGTTGTCGTGTGTTAAAATTTAATCTCCTTTAGTATTACCGAGTTTTGTGTATTATAGTTGAAATTAATGAATAATCTGTATAACGAAGCTTTAATATAATCCCATTAATGATAACCTACTCTCATAAAACAACCTGCTTTAACCGGGCATGCAAACCCTAAATAAATAAATAAATAGATAAATAGAATAACATCTTCACACATAGCATTCCTTACTTAAGTTTCACTTACCCCATACGCCCTTGGAGCTTCGTCCATTATTTCCTCTCTTGCCTTTTCCACTTTCATCAGCTCTCCAAAATATTCTTTCCACCTTCCTAGCACACTCGCCTCCTCAGACAGCACCTTGCCATTTGCATCCCTTATGGCCCTTACCTGCTGGATATCCTTCACATCTCGATCCCTATGCCTGGCCAGTCAGCATAGATATTTTTCATCTTTTGTATCCAACCTATCATAAAATTCGTCATGCACTCCAGCCTTTGCCATTTCCCTTTTAACTTCTTACCCCACCTCCTATTTAGATATAAAACACACGTGCTTACCTTTAAAGTGTAAAGTTCTTCTTTCGTACTGAGTGCCTCAAGGGTCCATTTTAGGGCCTGTCCTTTTCTTGATGTATATCAATGATATAATACACTCTACTTCTCACCTAAAGTTTTTACTTTATGTTGACGACACGAACATATATCTACAAGGTCCATACCTCAATGATTTAAGCATCATAATGAATAGAGAACTTTGCCTTGTGTCTGATTGGATCAAAACCAATAAATTAACTTTAAGTCTAACTAAAACTCAATATCTAATCACCCACTCTAGACAAGCACCAGTAGAGGACATCAATATTCAGATTGATGGCACCATAATAAATAAGGCAGAGGAAGTGAAGTTCCTTGGAGTTACACTTGATAGTAGATTGTTATGGAAATCTCATATTATGTCTATAAACTTAAAATTATCAAAATTAATTGGAATTATTTTAAAGATCCGAGGTTGCATGCATGAAGATAGTTTAAAACAGGTTTATTTGTCTCTTGCGTATCTTCCATTTAGGTTGGAGCTCACAAAACCTACTTAAATCCACTCGTTGTAAACCAGAAGAAGATGATACGCATTATATCTCGTAGTCAGTATCGCGAGCACACTAATCATATATTTCAACAACTACAGCTGCTCAAAATTTCAGATGTGTTTAGAATTCAAACATGTATATTTGTTTATAAAGCTATAAATAATATTTTCCCAGTTGATACATATTTTGTACCCATAGATCATAGTATTGGAACCCGAGGTGCCAATCAGTTATTACGAATTCCTAGGAGTAGAACTTCTCATTCACAACAAAATGTAATTCATCGAGGTTCCAAAATCTGGAATTCCTTATCAAGTAATATAAAAAACTGTCCAACTGTAAGATCATTCAAAATTGCCAATAAAAGACAAATGCTGGAACAATATCAATAAATGTTTATCTATATGGTATTGTGTAAATTACTGTAAATCAACATAAGTGTATACTTTACTATATGACTTCACTCGGACTATGATTATTGTGACCATGAATTTGTGTTTTTATTTGCATGTTATAGCCTGTGACACAGCTCTCTGTTAAGCATCAAGTCCATAAAAGAGCCTCGGCTTAATGGACTTTGGCATCAGTTTGAAGTTGCTATGTATTTCCTTGTACGGTTTTACTTTTGAGCCAATAAATTTGTATCATTGTATCAAATTCGTCTCACTAGGGAGCCTTCAAGCAGAGTCTATCAAGCAGACTCTGCTTGATAAATTAAAGAACCATGTATATAACAATACTGTAGGTTTTGAATGTTGCTAAATTAATCGTTCAATTTAAATCTGAAAATGCCATATGTACAAAAACCTAACATATGATAATGATTAAACGTCAACAAGAAATCAACAATCTATGTGTTTGGGAAGGCGTAGGGGTGCGTGTGTATTTCATTGACAACAACTGACACGACATAATCTTGATCTTCGGGCGCCATTGCGACCACTGGTGCCATGGCGCCTGAGGACTGGCCTTTCATGGCTCCCAGCGCAGCAGTTGACGACCTTATATGTATGTATATATATATATATATATATCATCATCATCATCATCAGCCTGTATCATTCCACTGCAGGACGTAAGCCTCTCTCAATCTTTTCCAGTCATTCCGGTCTTGTGTCCTCTGATTCCAGTTTACTCCTGCGAAATTCGCTATTTCATCCAGCCATCTAGTCATTGGTCTTGCCCTGGGTCTCTGTGTCGTGTATTACCCATTCTGTTGTTTTCTTTGTCCACCTGTTGTCCTGTCTCCTATATATATGCCCAGCCCACTGCCACTTTTTCTTCTTAGTGCTCTTGAGTATATCCTCTACTTTTGTTTGTTGCCTGATCCGTGTGGCCCTTTTCTTGTCTCTTAAGCTAACTCCTAGCATAAGCCTTTTCATTCCTCTTTGGGCGCTCACTAATTTCCTCTCAAGTGCCTTGGTCGTAGTCCATGTCTCTGATCCATATGTCATGACGGGGAGGACACATTGGTCAAAAATCTTTCTCTTTAGACATAGTGTACCGAAGGCACTCCAACCTAGCCTGATTCGCCGTTTTATCTCGGCTTCGCAGGATGTACTCGACTGGATGAGTTGCCCTAGGTATACACACTCGTTCACTGCTTCTAGTACCTCACCCGGTATTTGTATTTGCTTAACTGGGGTTCGACTATTAAACATGACTTAAGTCTTTTCCATGTTCATTTTAAGGCCAATCTTCAGACTTTCCCTATTTAAATCGCTTATTAATTGTAATTCATCTGCTGACTCGCCGAAAAGAACAATGTCATCTGTAAATCTTACATTGTTTAAGTGCTCATTCCCTATTTTAATTCCTCTCTCCTTCCAATCTAACTTCTTGAATACTTCCTCCAAGCAAGTTGTAAACAACTTCGGTGAGATGGTGTCGCCCTGCCTAACACCCTTTTTTATTGGTATTTTATTGGTTTCTGCGTGTATTTTGATGGTCGCTGTACTATCTCTATATATATCCTCTAATAATCTGCAGTATATTTCCTCTACTCCTTGTTTACGAATTGCATCTACTACTGCAGATATCTGTATCGAATCGAATGCCTTTTCATAATCTACGAATGCCATACACAAGGGCTTCCTATATTCGTTTGTTTTCTCTTTCATTTGAGCTAGTGTGTGGATATGGTCTGCAGTTGAGAATCCGCTGCGGAACCCTGCCTGTTCCCTGGGTTGTTTTGAATCTAATGTATCGGTGATACGGGCTGTGATGATTTTTGTCAACAGTTTATAGATTACTGAAAGGAGGGTCATAGGTCGATAATTCTTTAAGTCTTTTGTTTCTCCCTTTTTGTGTATTAAAATTATTATTGCGTTTTTCCAGGCCTTCTGTTATAAAGACTGGCCAGTTTTACAGAGGCAAACTCTCCTGCATCTTGAATAAGATCTACACTAATGCCGTCTTCTCCTGGTGTTTTTTTCCTCTTTTATGCTTTTTAGTGCCCTAACCCAGCCACGGAAGCCTCACAATCCAGTGACGTGGAAGTGCCGGTCCCAAGCCCGGGTAAATGGGGAGGGTTGGCGGCAGGAAGGGCATCCGGCTTTAAAACCTTTGCCAAACACAACAATATGACACGGAACCAGAGGAAAGACAATAATGCTAGGGCATTCCCTACAAGCGATGCGCAGCAAGATCGCCGTAAAGCTGTGAGAAGTGAGCGACGGCTACCTTACCAGGAGCGGGTAAGACTAAAGAAGATAGCTCAGAGGGGTGAAAGGAGGAAGTCAAAGATGGTAGACAGAACGGTGGTCATCGCAACACTGAACATAGGTACAATGATCGGAAGGGGACGTGAAGTGGTGGATGTAATGGAGAGGAAGAAAATAGACATGTTGTGTGTGCAGGAAACAAGGTGGAAAGGGCAAAAAGCCAAAGAACTGGGAAATGGCTATAAGTTGTACTACGTGGGGGAAAACAACAAAAGAAACGGTGTTGGAGTGGTGCTGAGTCCGGAAATGAAAGAAGGAGTGGTGCAGGTAAACAGAACATCCGACAGAATAATATGGGTCAAGATCGAGGTGGCAGAAACCACTATGAATGTGGTTTGCATTTACGCTCCTCAAGTGGGGTGTACGGATGAAGAGAAAGACGACTTCTGGGAACAGCTTGGGGATGTGATGCTGAAGATACCAGATGCAGAGGTGACGTGGGTAGCAGGTGACTTCAACGGTCATGTCGGGGAAGGGAGCTTGGACACAGAGGTTACGGGAAAGTACGGTGTCGGAATACGGAACGAAGGAGGAGACAAAATTGTAGACTTTGCAACAGCAAAAAGCATGGCAGTAGTTAACACCTACTTCCAAAAGAGATTGACCCGACGAGCAACTTATACTAGCGGGGGACAAAGTACACAGGTGGACTACATCATGTGCAAGAGAAGAGAACTGAAGACAATACAGGATTGCTATGTCCTGCCAAAAGAAGCAGTAGTCTGCAAGGTAAAGATGAAACAACAGATTAAAAGAAGCGAATGTGGAACAAAGAAAACGCGCTGGTGGAAGTTAAACGAAGAGGAATATCGAAATAAATTTGTCCAGGAGGTGGAGAGGAAATTGGATATGGAAGAGCGGAAAGAGTAGAGCACATTGAGTGGGGTAGTACGGGAAACGGCTGTCGAGGTACTAGGGCGTACTTCAGGCAGGAAAGGGAAGAAAGAAGAGACGTGGTGGTGGAACACCGAGGTGCAGGATGCGATCAGGGACATGCGAGAAAAGAAGGAGAGAGATCTAAATAGATGTGAGGAAACTATTGTAGCCTTTAAAGAGGCAAATAAGAAAGCGAAAAGAGAAGTGGCAAAAGCCAAAAGCAAAGCGTACAAGGAGTTGTATAGTAGCCTAGACGGGCAAGATGGGCAAAGGAAAGCTATCAGGATAGACAAGCAGAAACATAAGGAGGCGCAAGATGTATACCAAGCTAAGAATATAAAAGGCCTGTGAAGGACTAGTGTTGACAGACGGCAAACAGATAAAAGAAAGATGGAAGGAGTACTACCAACAATTGATGAATGTAGAGAACCCAAGAGTCGAACTAGTGATTGAAGCTGCAGAAGAAGGAGAGATAGAGGAGGTTGGAGAAATGGAAGTGACAACAGCAATAAAAAGGATGAAGAATGGTAAAGCGGTGGGACCGGATGATATACTATGGGCAGAACAGCAGTGAGGTGGCTAACAGAGGTATTCAGAAACATCTTGGAGACCGAGCATATGCCAGATGAATGGAGAGATAGTACTCTCATACCCATTTTCAAGAACAAAGGGGACATACAGGATTGTGGAAACTCCCGGGGCATCAAACTAACCTCACATACCCTAAAGATGTGGGAAAGGATCATAGACAAGAGATTGAGGAGTAGAGTGGAGGTGTCTGACCAACAGTTTGGGTTTATGCCAAATAGAAGCACAACTGACGCAATTTTTGCGCTCAGGCAGATAATGGAGAAGCACAGGGAGGGGCAAGAAGAACTACATTGTATCTTCATTGATCTAGAGAAAGCTTACGATCGGGTACCGAGACAAGAGGTATGGAATTGTTTGAGACTGAGGGGGGTGGAAGAGAAATACATCAGGTTGATACAAGATATGTATGAGAGCAGTAAGACTGGGGTGAGGTGCGCGGCGGGTGATACGGAGGAGTTTGAGGTAACGGTGGGGCTGCATCAAGGGTCAGCACTTAGCCCATTCTTGTTTGCAGTAATTATGGATTGCATGACGGAGGTAGTCCAGAGGGAAGCCCCGTGGGATATGCTGTTTGCGGACGATGTAGTGGTGTGCGGGAAGACGAAGGAGGAGGTAGAGCTGAGATTAGAGCTTTGGAGGAATGCAATGGAGACCAGAGGAATGAGAGTCAGTAGACAGAAGACCGAGTATTTGAAGATGAAGGTAGGAGAAGAGGACGTAGAGGATGATGATGAGGATGTAACACCGGTAAAGATACAGGGTGAGGACGTGAACCAGGTAAAAGAGTTTAAGTACCTTGGTTCCACAGTGCAGGAAGATGGAGGTTCGGACAGGGAAGTCACAAAACGCACACAAGCAGGTTGGGGTGCGTGGAAGAAAGTAACAGGGGTGATGTGCGATAGAAAAGTGTCAGATGTGGTGAAAGGAAAAATGTACAAGACCATAGTAAGACCAGCAATGATCTATGGCATGGAGGCGGTGGCTGTGACGAAAGCACAGGAGAAGAAAATACAGGTAGCCGAAATGAAGATGCTGAGGTGGTCACTGGGGTTCACAAAGTTGGATAAAGTAAGAAATGAGGACATTAGAGAAAGATTGAAAGTTGCAGTAATATCGGAAAAGTTGAGAGAAAGCAGATTGAGGTGGCTGGGACACGTAGTGAGAAGAAATGGAGATTATGTAGGGAAGAGGGTTAGACGGATGGCTATTGGGAGGAGGAAGAGGGGAAGGCCCAAAAGAAGGTGGGAGGATTGCGTGAAAGAGGACAAGATAGCGAAAGGGGTGACAGAGAGCGATGCATTATGGAGGACGACATGGAGGAGGCGGATCCGTGCCGGCGACCCCGAATAAATTGGGAAAAGCCAGTAGAAGAAGATGCTTTTTAGTGCCCTATTTACTTCCTCTACCGTGATGTTTGGAACGTTTCCAATTGTTGTGTTTGTCTCCGTATGTGGTTGATCGTTTGAATGGTATAGAAGTCTTCTACTACTTTGATAATATCATTTTTATTGTATGTCACCTCTCCGTTGGGTTTCTTTACTGCATTCATTTGTTTTTTCCCTATTCCTACACACACACATATATATATGTGTGTGTGTATATAGATAGATATATAGATATAGATATATGTAGCCCTCTAGTCAGACGCCTGAGGCCTGCTTGTGTTGCTCGTAACTTTAGAAGGTCTGATTTCAGAGGCACAATTGCTCTGATTGTGGGTCCGGAAAGGCCAGCTCTCCGGAAATCATTACCTCTTGGTGTCCTTCCCAAATATTCATGGAGCCATTGCATCATACATTTAGAATTGGGTATCTTTCTCTTTCTCTCTACATAAACATGTTTTCAATACAAAATTTAACGAAAATAATCTAATATGTTTGGAGAATTTCCAAATATAATGTAGGAAATTGAAGACTTTCTTTCTTTGTAGCACACCAGTGAATTATATCATATCCCTCAGTTTGGAACTTTATAAGGACCTCTTCATCCATCCTCTTTGACATCACCCACCACTGAGTTATACAAAGGCGGTTGATAGCCACAAAAGTGATGA
>NW_028234431.1:16392045-16397045 GCF_977035675.1 Penaeus japonicus
TCCTTTCGCTCATGGTATTGGCAATTTCTTCATATATGATTACAATGGCTGATGATGTTCCTCTGCTTGGTCTGAAGCCATATTGCCTGGGATTTTGCAGATCGTTCATCTCCAGGTGATTACGCAATCGTATGTTCACTATTTTCTCAAAAAAAAAAAAAAAAAAAAAATGCCTGGGACTTCCAGTAGAGATATCGGTCTGTAATTCTCTACTTTTCTTGGATTTTCCCCGGCTTTCGGTATCATCCTGATTCTTGCTTCTTTGAAGTAATCAGGGAAGTAGCCAGCAGTGAAAGAGGCATTATATATGTTTGTCAGTCTCAGCAACATCTTATTTGGAAGATTTTGTAGGATTGGTTTATTGATCCTGCTTTTGCCTGGAGCAGTTCTGTTCTTAAATCTTTGAATAGTTAATTTGACATCTCTGGGGCTGATCTTGGCCATTAGTGGGTCGGTGGGGTCTAGTCTTGTGAAATCAGCAGCAGCTTCTGTAGATAGGAGGTCGATGTGTCTTCCTATTTCCTCAATAATGGACTCCTTGAAATCACTATCAAAGTAATTCTGAAGCAATTTCTCCAGTGATTTCTGAACAGGATTTCTTGTTCTTCATAAATCTTCTGATCCTGTTCGTTGAGGAGGTAGCTGCTTTCATTTCTTCCCATCAGCTTCTTGATTCCTGTCCAGAATGACTGTGGGTCTTTTCGATTCCATTCCACTTTCTTGACAAGGTCTTCCCACTGGTCGTTTGCTGCTCTCTTCCATTTCTGTGAGAGTTCTTTTTGCACTGTTCTGTATCTTGCTCGTAGGTCTTGTGTCCATCCATGAATTCCTGCATAGTGCTGCAGGTGATTCATCTGTAAATTTAGCAGTATTATTTCTGGTGTCAGCCTTGGATGGGGGACAGTTCAGTAGTTGGTCTTGGGTACATGTTGCTCGAGTGCAGCTTCAACATCGCTGTACCACTTTCGGACTTCGTCATCAATCTCTTCCAATGTTGCAGTCCTCAAGTTGGCTGCAGGCTTCGACTGGAACTGTTCCTTAAATCCTTCCCAATTAGCCATTCTCAAGTTGAATCTGCTAGAGGTTAGGCTTTTCTGTATTAGGTTGGACGTTATCTTGAGGATAATGGGCAGGTGATCACTGATGGTTGCAGGGCCCGGTTCCATCGTCATGTTGTGGTGGGCTTCATTGTTGCAGAGTGCAATATCCGGAGTGGTTGTCATGTTCCCTGTGATGAAAGTAGGGAAGTCTGCAACTGCAACCATTCTAGCAGTAGCACTGCCAACCTGGTTGCCTGCTCTGTTGTTTAGCATTGGATGGTTGGCATTGAGGTCTCCCACTATGTATGTGGGTAATCTTCTTTGTAGTAGACTGCAAGTCTTGCAATTAAACAACTGCCCTTCTTGGAGGCAGATACATTGTTGCCACTATTATTGGACCTCTGCTGGTTTCTATCTCTATTGCCAGTATCTCATCAAAGTCGTCGAGAGTGTTTGATCTCTCTTCGGGCTGCTATTGCTATGCCATCATTTGCTTCTCCAGTCCTGTTTCTCTGATAGCATAAATAGGGGAACAGTTTGAGCCTGTCTGTGTCCTTTAAACCATGACTGTTTGTCAAGACTATGTCTGCATTTAGGGCTCTGTACATGTCCGACAGTTCGTTCCTACGAACCATAGTCCACTTGAGGACGTTCTGCTGAACAACAGTGATGGTGTGGTTCACTTGGATTTGGCTGCAGGTCCATCTTCATGCTTCTTTTGGGACTCATCATAGCCATTCCTCCTCTTCCTGTAGGTTTCAGGGTCGAGGTAGGTAATAATCACACCACCGATATTTAGGGCGGCTGCCCTAATTCTCTTATGAATGGTGCTGGCACAATCATCAGTATTTCATCCTGCCGTTCTTGATGTATTCTGCAACATCTTCATCATCAATATTGCCGTTAGTAATGTTCTTTTCGGCTGTGAACAGAATGACTCCTACTGCTTTGCCTCTTGCTTCTCTGGCCTTTACATTCTTGCACCTGTCTCCCTTACATACTGTGTTACTGGTGCAGAGGGCTCTTCCAGTGGCGGCATCTCTTCTTAAAGAACTGGCAGTTCAGGCATTTCTTCTTCGGTTGCTTCTGTGGTTTCTTTTGGGGTGTCTGAGGGTTCTGTTGGAAGCATAAGCCTGAGGATGCCTGCCGAATTCACGTCGTTTGGAAGGTCCATTTCAGGGAGATTGTTTCGCCTCAGGGCTAGCTTTGCTTGTTCTGCAAAGCAGCCAGGTTGAGCAAGGTTGGCCAGGTGTGCATGCATCAAAGCGATCAGTGTCTTGACAGCCAGATTGTTGGGCAGCTGCATGGTTGGTGGCTATGTTTCTTTGATAGCCGTTTTTGTTATTTCGGCTGTGTCTTTGGTTGTCTTTTCGATCGTTTTTTCGACCTTGGCAGTTGCTTTTGCAGTGTTTTTTACCATTTCACTCAGTAGTCTACTCTCTTTCTGTGCTTGCTTCTCTCGCTTCTTTTCTTCTACCTTCGTTATTTCTTTCCTTCTGATAGGGCAGCTTCCAGAAAGAGTTCTGTGATCGCCTCTGCAGTTAAGGCATTTTTGTGGTGTAAACCTGTGTCCGGGATGACCGCATTCGCTGTATTTCTCAGAATTCTTCTTTGTGCATTTTCCCTTTACATGGCCATATTCATAGCAATTCATGCTCTGAATTACTCTAGTGAATCGTTCTTCCTCGATATGGACCGGGTTTATGTTGTAGTTGTAAAGGATTAGACCTTGTTCTTTGGTCTTCTTGGCAGTCTGCATGTCTGGGAATCGTATCTTAACAATTCCATGTTGTGGCATCTTATAGACTTCATCTACTTGCAGGTTAAGTTGTCTGACCAATTCTTCTGTAATTTCTTCATTAGAGTGGCTTGTAATGTACGAGTCCACTTTTTGACAACAATAGTCATTTTAGCTTTGATCTCAAGGGGCATCTGGGGGTCAAAACCAGAGTTCTTAAGCTTGCGGCGGAATTCTGGGGACATTATTTTGTCAACATCTTGAAGTGTTTTAGGCAAAACAATTTAGCCATTCCTTGAGTCTATTATCCTCAAAAAGTGGATGCCATTACCAAACATAAAAGAGTTCAGTTCCTGCTTTTTGGTCAGAGTCGGGATTCCATCTAAGTTTATTTTAATTTTGGTGGTCGGAACCATGGTACCGATCTCATAGCTTGGGCAAAAGGTCTAATTCCTGCCTGTGTTGTCAGATTAAGTTGACTAGGTAGACCGTGTCTAGCTGGAGTTGGCAGGAGTGTTAGAGTGGCCTGACGCCGTTTCCTAAGCCTAACCAAGGTGGCAACCTCCGAGTGTTTCCTCCAGTATCCCGACCAAGGGACCCCTTTGAGACCCCGGCCTTCGCCGTGTAAATCGCATGGTTCGCAGGGTGTGTCAATATATCATCTGCATATACAGTTACCCGAACGGGCTGAGGATATTTATCTGAAGCTATTCTGTCCATTAGTACATCAGAGAGGATTGGGCTTCATTCATACTCCTCTACGTGGAGTACCCAACTCAAAACTCCTTTCTTTTCAAAAACAGACTTGAAACCATAAACAAGCTTTCTTATCTGACAGATAGTCACCATTCCATCTCAGTAATTTTCCTGTCATATCTAATTTTGTCAGTTCATATATAATCACTTCCCCAATATATATATATATATATATATATATATATATATATATATATATATATATATATATATATATATGTGGGAAAATCAACAAAAGCCCTACATTCCCATTTAATGATAATTAGGAGTTCGTGTGTAGTTATGCTCTGACACGAAAGTGCAGAAATGCTTAAGGATGAAGCTATTTGTCCCTTCCTACCGGTTTCCCCTTGCAAAGAAAGCGTCACGAGTGCTTTCTTGTAGTGAAACCAGAGAGGATGCTCTTGCCATTATGGATTATTCTTCCTCCTCTGGGAAGAGGAGGAAGTGCAATATCCGGAGTGGTTGTCATGTTCCCTGTGATGAAAGTAGGGAAGTCTGCAACTGCAACCATTCTAGCAATAGCACTGCCAACCTGGTTGCCTGCTCTGTTGTTTAGCATTGGGTGGTTGGCATTGAGGTCTCCCACTATGTATTTGGGTAATCTTCTTCGTAGTAGACTGTACAAGTCTTGCAGTGGAACAATTGCCCTTGGAGGCAGATACATTGTTGCCAATATTATTGGACCTCTGCTGGTTTCTATCTCTATTGCCAGCATTTCATCGAAGTCGTCGAGAATCTTATGTTTGATCTCTCTTCGGGCTGCTATTGCTATCCCATCATTTGCTTCTCCAGTCCTGTTCCTCTGATAGCATAAATAGGGGAACAGTTTGAGCCTGTCTGTGTCCTTTAAACCATGACTGTTTGTCAAGACTATGTCTGCATTTCTTATCTGACAGATAGTCACCATTCCATCTCAGTAATTTTCCTGTCATATCTAATTTTGTCAGTTCATATATAATCACTTCCCCAATATATATATATATATATATATATATATATATATATATATATATATATATATATATATATATATATATATATGTGGGAAAATCAACAAAAGCCCTACATTCCCATTTAATGATAATTAGGAGTTCGTGTGTAGTTATGCTCTGACACGAAAGTGCAGAAATGCTTAAGGATGAAGCTATTTGTCCCTTCCTACCGGTTTCCCCTTGCAAAGAAAGCGTCACGAGTGCTTTCTTGTAGTGAAACCAGAGAGGATGCTCTTGCCATTATGGATTTTTTTTTTTTTTTTTTTTTTTTACCATTACATACAATACTTCTGCCATTTTCCATTACAGCAACTTAATTACGAGCCAAAAACAGTAAAAGGTCAATAGTCAAACGCCTGCTCAGTGCAGGGAAATAGGTACACACAGACACTCTCATACACACACTGTATAGATAGATGGTTAGAATTTTAGATAGACTGATATACAGTACTGCAGACATACTGACAAGTC
>NW_028234431.1:16469545-16472045 GCF_977035675.1 Penaeus japonicus
ATAGAACCATATTGAGAGACTGCAAGAGACATCATACCATCCTAGCTATGGCATGGATCGATAACAGGAAGGCGTATGACCTCGATCCACATTCCTGGATCGTAGAATGGATAGAATCACTTGAAGTAGCGAGGAACATAACTTAATTAATTGAGGAAAGCATGGTGAATGGAAAGACCCAATTAATGACATCAGGACAAGGTTTAGGAAAGGTGGAAATTAAACGAGGAATCTTTCAGGGTGATAGCTTGTCACCCTCGTTTGTTTTGTGTATGATTCCACTGACTCTTATTTTGAGAAAAACAGGTAATGGTGACGAATGTATTAGCCATATTGTATTCATGATAGATCTTAAGTCAGGAACAGATTAGGTCATCAGCCAACACCGTCTGTTTTTATAGTTCTGACATTGGTATGATGTTTGGGATAAACGTGTGGAACTAACTACTAACAACTATCTTCTTTTTGAACTACCGCCTAATTTTCTTGGTATATACAATGTGTGCACATCGCTGTTAACATTCAGAGCTCTATACATTGACATCCCTGTTAATATTTATAACAGTTGTGAGAAAGAGGTGGTTATAAGTACCTGGGAATACTGGAAATCGACAAAATCAAGGAGAAAGAAATGAACACCCCGGCTGTTACTATTTTATTGTACGGTGCAGGGATGGTAAATGGATGCAGGGGAATTAATGGGGTTAGATCGGAGAACGAGAAGGAAGTTGTCAATATATGGAGCTCTGAATGACTCGTGTGGTGAAAAGAATAATGGAAAGAGAGAGAAGTTTGTAACACAAGCAATTAAAAACAGTTTGCAGAGGCGCGAAAGAGACTTCTAGTCACATAGTACGTGCACAGTGATAGCACAGAAGGAGTGCAAAAGGAGACATGATAATATTGCACGTGTTTTGCATTGAAAACTGTGCAAAAAGAAAAATATATCGTATGTCGAGAAATAGTGCAAGCCTGATCCCATCATCAAGAATGAACATGTCAAAGACTTTTTAGTTCATTGTGATGAGCATATAAAGGCAAGAACACCGGGTATCATTTTGGTTGAAAAAAGAGAAAAGGGTTTGGTTACTTGACGTTGCAATGCTAGCCAGTAGCATTTGAAATATGAAATTATGAGAGTACTGGGAATGAAACATGAAAGTTCCAATTGTTATAGAAGCTCTTGGTACCGTGACAAAATTATACAATCTTGCATCGGAAAAAATGGAGTTGAGGATAGGACATGATTGTTGCAAAATTGTTACTGGGAAGAGTCCGAATATTACTCCGCCTGTCACAATCTTCAGAAGAAAGGACACGAGGACCCTTTGTCCTCAGTTATGATCCGCGTCCATGTGCAGAAACACGACAAGACACCAGCACATAGTCATTTTAATGATAATGATGATAGTGATAATGACAATAATGATGATAATGATAATGGTGATAATCATAATGACAATAGTGTTGATAATGACAATAATAATAAAAGTGATGAATAATGATAATAACAAGGATGAAAAAATAATAATGATAATAGCAATAATGATAATAACAATGATGATAATCATAATTATGATAAAAATGATAATTGTAATAATGATGATTAAAAAAAATATCAATGATAATTATAATAAAAATGGTGATCATAATGATAGTAACAGAAACGATAATGATAATAATATCAATAATAATGATAATGATAATAAGACATAGAAGAAGAAAAGGAATATTTCAAAGGAGTATTTTTTCAGGGTAATTCGCAACTATAGCAACTCTGTGGTAGCCCTAACAATGATTCTAAGAAAAGTTGAACATGCACACGAATCTGTAAAACCTCAGGAGAAAATCATCTGTCTTTCGTATGTGGATGATCTTAAACTGTGCCCGAAAGGAGAGAAAAGACTGGATTCCCTAATCCAAGTTGTGAGGATTTTCAGTAAAAAAATAGGCATTAATTTTTCGCTGAACTGTATGCAAACTAAGGAGAAAGTAACGAAAGAGTACTTCATGAGAGTCAGTAAAGTGCTAGAGAGCTAAATGGCGCTTATAGAATGGACACATGACGAGAGAAGAGAAACTTTTAACCAACGCACTGCACTCGAGGATCGACGTTGACAGGGTATATTTACTAAGGAAACAAGATAGAAAACAAGGAGCAAGTGCTCAGTAGGCTATGGAACTTGGCCTAGAAAACTGTTAGATGAAGTACAGAGGTGTGCAGAGGTTGTGTGCATTAAGAGAGGATGTAGAGATTGAAACAACTGCTGAAGCTAAATCAAGGCATCAGAAAAAGAGGTAAGTCGAAAATAGGCAAGTTAGGTAAAAAAAAAAAATAATAAGTGCTAGACGGTCAGTTTTGCAGATAGATTTGGGAATTTGTGCGAAACGTGGGCTGGGCTAAACCAAGGAAATAATAAGAGAGTTTGATTTTAGAGACCCAAGAGCAGGTCCTTCGAACAGACAATGTTAAGCGAAGACAGATAATTTTCAGACGACC
>NW_028234431.1:16482045-16484545 GCF_977035675.1 Penaeus japonicus
ATAATAAAGATACTACTAATAGTTATTATTCTCATATACTATCATACTAGTACTAAAGATGTTAATAACCAATATCATTGTTGATACTATCATCAATATTAATATTGTTATTGTTAAAAATGTTTTTATTACTACAATCAGTTATGCTATATCGTTTATCATCATCCTCAGTATTAGCATTGTTATTGTTATCATTGTTGTTGTTATTATCATTATTGTTATTATTATTATTATCATTATTATTATTATTATCATCATCATTATCATTATTAACGTTATCACATCTTTCATATCTTCACTATCATCATCTAAATTTGATTTTTTATATCAGAGATAATGATTATATATACTGTTATTGTTGATATTCTTATCAATATCATTATCACTATTATCATTATTGTTAACATTCTTATCAATGTAATTATTATCATTATTGTTATTATCATTATCATTAACATCCTCATCTTTATTATAATTTTCATCATCATCTTTGTTATCATCAATAATATCATTTTCATTGTCACCTATTTTTTTTTTTATTATCATTATGATTACCATTATTATCATGTTTATTATTTTCTTAATATCGTTATGAACACTATTAACATTATTACTATTGTTGACAACATCATTATTATCAGTATGACTATCCCTAGTAACATTATATCGCAATTATTATACTGTACTTATTGCAGACTTTAAAATAAATTTAAAACATTTGTGAATACTGTTACGGAATTAAGAGAAAGAAGAGGCTACATATTTTTATGATTGTCAATCTAATTTACATTTGTTTTTTTATTGTTATCTATATTCTCTCACTGCAGGATGATTAGATTCACCATCACTACTTTCATTCTTATTATCAATATTGTCATCATTATCATTAATATTGATTCTTATTCTTATCACTTTTACGATTGTATCCTTATTACTCGGCATTTAGAAAAGCTGTATTCGATTAAAATAGCTTTTGAAATAAGGAATCCCGATAACCATTAAGCCAATAAGTTCTTCTCTTGGTGAATCCTGCTCTCTCTCTAAGCATCAGGGAGAGTGGTTTTCCATGGCCATTTCTGATGGTTGAAAGACAATCATTTTACTTATAAATAGCGCAAATACTATATCTACTAAAACCACTTTAGAAGTTGTTGTTGTTTTGTTTTTCTTTTTTTCTTTTCAGACACAAGGTCGCGTCTGCAAAGACTTTTTCTCATTTCAATTTGGAAAATTGTATGTCCGTTCACCAGAAAGCGTTCATTTGTAATGTAATTGCCGACAATAGAATGATCGTGTGTTTCTTCCACAGATACTCCCGGCCTCTCCCTCCGCACCCAGCTTCTGCTATTCTCTTTTATTAGGAATGTATTTGAAATATGCCGACGAAATCTTTTTATACATTTGCTTATACCTTCAAATCCTTTTTGTATCTGAATATTCCCTCCTGCGCTTTCTTCTCTTCCCTCTGAGGCACACACAAGGCAGGTCCTCCAGATATCTATAACTCAACAATCCTTCGCCTTCTCTATAGCCGATGAATAAAACCTATCTACTTCAGAATTTCATTATCAAAAGTATCATCATCAACATCATCTACCACCATCATTGCAATTATTATTATTACTATGACCATCATTGTCATCATTATTATTAACATAATCATTATTATCCATTATATATGATCTTAATTTAAATATCATCATTACCTTGATCATATTATAGAAAATGATTCAATTGCAATTGATATTAGTATGACTACCAGTGAAACCATTACCAGTAATCATCATTATCATGATCATTATCATTATCATTATTGTCATTATCTTTATTATTATCATTATTGTTATTATCTTTATTATTATCATTATTATGATTAGTATCATTATCAGAATCAGTATTATCAACATTATTGTTGTAAGCATTATAATAATCATAATCATTATTATTACCAATATCATTATAATTTTACAATTGTCATTATCATTATTATTATCGCTAGTAGCAGCATTAGTAGTGTCATTGTCAATGTTAATAGTAGTCGTAGTAGTAGTACTGTTATATTAGTATTGCTGCTGTTATTGTGTTATCTTTATCAGTGGTAGCAGTAATAGTAGTATAATCATTATCATTGTCATTATCATCATGGTCAAATTCATCATTATCCTTTTTCCATTATCGTTATTGTTACAATTACTGTTATTGTTTCCATTAATCATCATTATCATATCATTACTTTCGTGAATTATCAACATGAGTATGGTTATCCATCACTGCAGGCAACATGTCAAACTGTTGACTTTCATCATTGTCTGTTTACTAATTCGTTAAGGTGAAAATATAAAAAACCTTGCAATGCAAGGTTACCATTGACAGCTGTGGCGCAACAGCAAGACGCAGAGGCAAAAGATGAAGGCTATGTTGCTTAACTTTATCACATTTGTCGGATTTTTTTTCTTCTATTTTCATCTGCATAGTTGTTACCATTATTATTGTTAATCAT
>NW_028234431.1:16517045-16522045 GCF_977035675.1 Penaeus japonicus
AGAACCATTTATTTCCAGGAAGCCGATACTACACAGACTATTTATGGGACTGTTTTTAGCCTCCTTGTTGACAGCAATCCTATGGTAGGAGAATGAGGAATCCAGTGGAAGATTAAATCTCTCCAAGATTTTAGGTGTTGGCACTCCACAGATCCCACCTTGGACTGGTCCAGTTGAGCTGGATTTAGTCGGAAGTGGGGAAAACGGGATAGCCGAAGCAGAGGTCAAGGAGAGATTTCTTTGATACACTTCGACATACCAAGGATCAGATTCAACAAGCATATCGGAGCTGTCACTCAGACCTGTGATGCTCGTTTCCCTCTCCCTAGTATCAGAAGTCGTCTTCGAAAGAAATGAAGGGAGCATCAAAAGCACTTGGCAGTGGGGATACCAGCATTTAAGACACTGATTAAGTTTTATCGTTTGTATTATACAATATTGTGAAGCCGGCATTCTTTGATGGCCTGAGATTGCCTGTCTCCTGTATCCTCTTTTGCTCTCGCCACTCCAGGCTCCCACTGCAGCTTTATTTGTAAGCCCCTATTCCCTTGGGCGGGGAAAGTTACTGCCTGTGTCGCCATACAAACAGCGATTATAAGGAAGGGTAGACAGGTAGACAGGGCAGAAGCAAAGGACAACAGAGAACAGAACAAGAAGGCCTACTTTACCTACGACCCTCCCGCAAACGACCCATCCACCTGCAGACATCAAATTATCGATAAGAATTTCCATATGTTAAAAGAACCTTTTTTTTCGTCAGGTTTCGTAAGAAATTAGGATTTTTTGTGTTATTATTTTTATTTATTTTTTTTTTTTTGGGGGGGGGATTATTTATTGTAATTTCTGTTGTGAAATTCCTGTATGTTAAGTTTCCTTCCCATAGGCTTATGTGTTCCTGACTACTGTTACCATTCGTTTAACTTCACTCTCCTTCGAAAAATCCGCCAAAAAGTAAACAAACTCAAAATCAGCAGGGAATCCATGTTTTACTAAAAGTGTTTGTAATTCAAGTCTAGGACAATGATGCCTAATATATCCAATATAGATATTACTTTCCAAACGTAGTATGCTCATATGAAGTATTGGTAAAAAAAGAGTACAGTAAAAATATGATTTTTTTCGCTCGTGTAACTATCGTGATAAGCCTACCCCCGTGACACGGAGTTTACACTATTGTTCCAATACTTTCCACGACTTTGCCACGCTTTTGACACGAA
Source organism: Penaeus japonicus (assembly GCF_977035675.1). NCBI lineage: Eukaryota > Metazoa > Arthropoda > Malacostraca > Decapoda > Penaeidae > Penaeus > Penaeus japonicus. The sequence continues at coordinate 16,518,263 of NW_028234431.1, forward strand.
TACCAAATTCGGCATGTCCATGTCATATACTCTGCGTGAATGACACAACAAGTTGCAGCAAATAGCTATGACATTCAAAGAAAACGTAACTTTATTTCATCAGCCAGTGCAGCAGCTACAAAGAGTGTTATGATGAGGCCCCAGACATACTATGTATAAAGTAAATTATCCATAAGTTACTACTGTGAGATAGCAGGCACCATGAGAATAGCGCTATGAGGTAGCCCTAGCTTCACACTATATGTAAATATATAACTGCAATAGGTACAGTAAATATGAAGAGCTTGCAATATCAGAGATTATAAACGCTTCGAATGAGCATAGGCTATAAGAACTTGCTAATTACTGGAGGAACACATGGGAAGGATTAGAGCCTCTCCCAGAACCAAAACTCACTATGACTTCTTGAGGGATCTGTCAGTTGTCTTCTTGCCTAATTTATATAAACTAAAAGAGGTAAACATGCAATGTGTACCTATACTCATTGCTAACCTATATTTACTGTACCTAAATTTGTATGTAATGTGTAACTAAGGATACCTCTTAGTGTCCACCTACTTACTGTAGTCATCATTTTTATGTATGTCATGAGGCCTGTTATCCTACTGCAGTATCTTATGGATGATCATCTACTTCTATAATATGTATGTTATGTGTCCTCTTCTGCCTCTTACTGCTCCAGGCTCGTGGTTGGAGCTGTATTTGTTTGCCCGGATGCTTGTGCCGCCATTCGAACATAATATAAGGAAGGATAAAGCAGATAGACATGAGAGCAGAGGCAGAAGACAAAAGAGAATAGAAACAGCAAGTATGGATAAGTCAGATTTGTGGAGCAGATGCTTTGCCGGGTTTATATGCACTATGACGAGCCTGCCCGTGTTAGCGTGTGCTGACTCGTGAGAATGTGCCGATGAGGGTTGATAAGGATAAGCCAGATTTACGGAGCAGATGAGGGTTGACTCGAGCTTGGTCTTTATCTACTTTGGTGCCCAACCATACAAGCGACCGTCAGGCGACAGTGGAAACTCACGAGCTTGGATCTGCCAACCAAGGAGATGCGAGGGCAGCGCGCTACAACTGTGCTATCCTGACGGCTAGCAAAAGAGCAGAGCACACAGCTCTGACATGTGTAATTACCAAGCCACCCAAATAAACTTCTGTAGCAGAGAATGTCTGTGTTTTTCCCCAGGTTATAACTTGCACCAAGCGCTTCTTCTAGTGACATCAGACGTGCTCAGACAGCTTCCATCCCAATCCACAAGCAGAAGTAGTGTTAGCCAAGCTGAGTATCTGGCACACAAGATTGACTCATGATATGTAAATTGTAAAGTTCATATATACCTTTTAATGCATAAGCATCTTATTGCATATGGAAGTATGCAACCATATTCTAGAGTGTTCATACAAAGTTTTTAGTTATTCTATGATTGTTACACATTGGATGTATGCAAAATAAAATGCCACTGTGGACTGTTGATATGGTAGATTATTTTAAATAATCAATCATTTTACTAACTAGAGGTTCAATTACTCTTACTGTATGAGCTGACCCTGACTTAGTGAATTGTTTGGCTGATTGTGGATGATGCCATTGTTTAGAATAAATAGATGCTACATTATCTGTAGGAATGGAGTGCACTATGTTTTGCCAATATTTTTTTCTCTATCAAATAACCCTCTCATCTTTATAGAAGAGGGAAGACCATACTTCTTTGCTTTTTCTTAGGGTTACTTCTTCAGTATTAGACCGAACGGCATTGCTTTCATTGCTATCTTACTTGAGTTAGAGTTAGCTTTCACTAGTAGCTTACCATTCATTAGTTTTATTTTGTCAGGTAAAGAATATTCCAGGTACGTAATCGAATCAGTAGTCTGCCCTGGATGAATTCTAATGTTGAATCTATAGGTGTGTGAAATTTAACCATGCCATTTACTTTCATTAACTCTGATGTCTAAGTCCTAGGAGAAAAGAAATGTAAAAATCCCCAAACACACTAACAGATGACATATTTCCCTTCGAACACTTAATGTGAGACTTTCACAAAGATACAAAGTTCTGGTGTCAGAGAAAGCAGGCAAGTCATGACTGTTCATGTCAATTTTTATCAGTAGTCTCTGGGACTGAGTTCAGGGAGCTTTAAAACTGCTAGCCGTTCAAAAGGGCACAGCATTCTAAACATAGGGAGACTAATTCTTCCGTTTATATGACTTGTAATCTAGGACACCGAGATCTTTGATAGCTCTGCTGTAAACCTTGTTAACAGAAGTTAGACAGAAGCTTACCTTTTCATTAATTTGTGAGGCGTCTTTTGGAGAGGTGAAAGGCGTAATATGACCCGTCATAATTATCAGCTGATTGACTTACAATAACCAGTTTGCAATTGTTATGGTCAATGTTACATCCTCAATGCCATCAGGAATATTCCTTGAATTAACTGTTCATGTTAAAGTGTAATTGTTTTTTTTCTTCCAAACAAATCTAAACGTTTTACACTACCAATATTGTTTCTTACAGCCCCTTCTAACATCTTTCCAAACAGTATACTATGAAAACTGACCACTGTCAATTATACTTTCTGTATGACCTTGTCAGTGTGTCTTAGCAACTTTAACCCTTATATTCCTCCATAATGACCATCAGTTTTGCTTAAAGTTTCCCTGTCGTTTCATGGAATCACCAGATGACCACCTCAGATATAGTTATTTGTCGCTAAGCAATATTAACCCAACACTGTAAGCGTGACATGTAAGGTGCCACTGCCAATTTGGCTGTTTTACGGAGTGGCTTATATAGTTGTATATATATTTTGTTTTTCTTACCATAAAGAAAATGTCTCGCAAAGGTTTGTCCATATTCGTGATAGTCATATTACAGTGGGTGTACAGCGTGTATTCCTCCTTTATAGAGGCTAAAACTACAGGAATTATTTGTCTAAATAATATCATAGCCATACCTGTACCCATTATAAGTCTTACAACAAGGCGAAAAATAAGAAGTGGAGAAGATGTCCAGCACCTACCTTGGCGTGTAAATGAGCAGGAGTTGGCCGGAAAACCAGGTTGTGGAGCGACGCCAGAGTCTTCCTCGTTCCAGCAAGCCTACCGAATGGCAGCCCTGTGTCCTTTATTACTAGGTCCGTCCGCATTGGGTTAAAATTTAAACTAGGAGTTATAAAGACAAAGGTTTAAGTAAGTGTGGATCATCATTAATATTTCTACAACAGACTGACAACAATCCGTGAACGTCTGAACGTTCTTGTTTATTAGTAAGCCCTCTAGTTGGCTACTAAGTGCTATATGAATACACTTAGTGTGATCTAGTTGAAATAAGAAAAGTTTATCCTAGTACACTAGCAAATACGATAGAAGGAATGATACCTTGAGGAGGATGAATTACAGTACCTTTATTATTATCATCGGGAGGAGTTAATTAGTTGGTCTTTGTATTTTAGTCGGAAGGATCTCTCGGTCCACGAGAAAGAGCATAAGCCTTCACAGGATCTGCTATCAAATGTGGACTTTGGGACGGTAAATTAGCACAAACATTTACATTTGGTATTTTAAAGCAGATACGCAAGCTAAACTAATAGATTCCACTACTGAATAAAACAGTGCTTATTCCGTTGGATACGAGTGATGTGAACGTGCCGACGATAGAACCTTATACCGCGGATCCGGGTGACGTGAATGTGCCGCCGCGAGTAGGCTCTGGTTTTGTTCCCATCGAACTGTTTTCTATTATTTTTTTTTTCTGACAATAAGGACATACAACCAGAATGTTCC
>NW_028234431.1:16529545-16534545 GCF_977035675.1 Penaeus japonicus
GATAAGTCAACTTTGTGAGGTACATTTAATTAGACAAATTACAAACAAATTTTTAACGAATTGAGATTGTACCTAATTAATAGGGGAAAAGTATATTTCCTTTTTCATGTTCTATATGTCCAATATGAATACCAAAATAGAAAGAGAATGCGATGATAGTATTTAAGCCATACCATTTCTCCCTCTCAACACGATTCCGAAGATTTAACACACTTGATTCTACTTTATCCTGATTGTGCAACAAAACCCACGCAGTTGCGAAGGTAACTGGTCTTCAAGATAAGATGGTGGATTGACAAGGCTGGTTTGCCAAGCCGTTCTGATGGTTTCATCCTCATCTTACATAGAGACTTTGCTTGTGAAACATTGAAAGGGTGTGATAGCTCTGCGTATGCCTTTCGATTTTCAGAGAGCGGGCGGAGGGGCTGATTGCCTGTGTGCAATCAGCCCAGTGGAGTGTCCTCCTCGCAAACGGAACAGAAATATTTCACGTTGTTAACTCAGACTTGTTAAAGAACAATAGATTTCGATGATACGAAAGAACGATTAACGAATGAAAAGAAAAAAAATGAACAGAACATTAAAGAGTTGCAACAAATTACTTTCTTTTTTTCTTAAGACACTTTCACGGTAAACTAGAACGTACGTAATTATTTAGGCCCTGTTTACACGAGGCGCTTCCAACGCGCGTTAGCAAAGTCCATGGTAGTCTATGGAACCGGTCACACGTGACGCGGCGTTTTGCCTGACGCCGCGTTAACGTCGGGGTCCCTTGTGAACGCGGCGTTTTGAAAGCAGCGCACTCTCTAATTGGCTGGGCTGCTACCAAGGGGGAGAGAGAATGTGTGTTACTATGGCAACCCCTGGGATACTCCACGTGGAGGAAGTTTCTCGCCGCTTGCGCCGCTTCAAACGGTCACTATATATATATACTATATATATATACTATATATATACTATATATATTCTATATATATATACTATACATATACTATATATATATACTATATATATACTATATATATACTATATATATACTATATATATACTATATATATACTATATATATACTATATATATACTATATATATATACTATATATATACTATATATATATATACTATATATATACTATATATATACTATATATATACTATATATATATACTATATATATACTATATATATACTATATATATATACTATATATATGTATATATATTCTCGCTTCAAGACCCAATCACATGCTACCTCTTCTACATCCATCCTGGTTGAAACTGTCTGTTGCTCTCTGCATTGTTTGGCACAGACACACATATAACTCACGCACAAACACAAGCGTCGCGTTGACGCCGCGTTTGAAAGCGCCTCGTGTGAGCGGTAGTTTCTAACGCCGAGTTTCCTAACGCTCGTTGGAAAGCGCCTCGTGTAAACAGGCCCTTAGAGCGCATGATAGCAAGGGATGAAGAGCAAAATGTCTATTTAGATAGTTTACAAGACATGCAAAGGTTTGATAATCATGAATTCGTTTAGGAATATACACACATATGACATATAATATAACAACACCCCGTGAACTGTGGTTATTGTGCTAGACTATGAAATTTACGGTATGTATATACATGTGTGCATTTGTGTGTATGTGTGAAAAAGGAAAAGAGAGAGAGAGAGAGTAAAATAAAATTCCAAAGTAACACAAACTATGCACATCATTTATTATATCCCATATTGATATTCTGATTCTTAATTTCATGTATGTATGTCATATGCCAACCCTACCTACGTTGTCCCTCGTGTGCGTTTATACCACCTGTAGTGCCCGAAAGGTTATGCATTTCTGTGTCTTTTTTGTTTGCATTATGAGAAAGAGAGGCAATCTAGTATAAAAATGTGCAATATATGAGAAGAGGAAGAACAGCAACAAGGGTAAATAGGAAAGAAATGCAAATTTGTTTGCTTTCCATCAGATAACACATGAAAATCTAAATCAAATATAATGAAATCTAAAATCTAATGGAATAGAAATAATATCTATGATTTATGAGGGTTGCATAGAAAAATATCATAATATCCCCCAGTTCCCCTTAACCCCTGTCACCCTGCCCCAGCGCGTCTCCTCTGGCGCTTGTGTGATCAACACCGTGACATGTGCTCTTCGTTCTGGCGGACGGACGTGTCACGGACGTCGTTCGATCACCTTGGCAGATCTCCAGTGATACGCCAGTCATTCGACCGCAGAACCTGTATTCATTTACGAATCTTTTATATACTTGGAATTAAGACTTATGGCTGTGGTTTACACACAGCCCTTGTTTTAGAGAGGATTGTCATTAAGCAATTAAAGCCGTAGTTCATACCATACTGATTTGGCATCTCAAGATGAACCATATTGGTGCTGTCAATAAAACCCAACCATATAAGATGGTGTCACATTACTGAGGACATTGCCACACCAATTGTGAATCTAGGTGTCCTTCCAGTTATGGATACTGTCCAATATTCCAGATTCTGCTTTGTTTGAAATATCATAGCAACCAAAATTACTTTCATGTACGCCACTTCACAAAGTTATATCTTGACCTTCATGACTTGGTGAACTGCTCCAGTCAGAGCGGTTGCGTGGTGACGTTTATGGCAATGAATAAAACCTCTGTCCATGTTGCTAATAGCGTAAAGAGCCTATTGGAGAGATCCAACACTTGGGAGTTATTGAGTTAGATATCATTTGAATATGTAATATCATCACTTCCTGGAGCAGTCTGAGAAAAAGGTGAGCTGTATGGAATTTCTGCTGTTCTGTTGATGAATGAGACCGAGTGGCATTCCTGATATGCCTGGAATCCATGCAAAATGGGAGTAATTGCTATATCTAATTGTTCCATGTAATCCAGTTTGTATATCTACAGGCGAACAAGTTTAGTCCCAATGTTGGACCTTAGATAATATGCCTCGCAGACATATCCGTCTGCAAGGTCCATCCATCTGCCTACCTCCAGGCGTTCTGAATTTGGAAGATTCTTCTGCTCTTGGGAGACCTCAGTAGCCAGCATCATTTCTGGGTAGATAGTCTGGACCTTCCGTGGAAGGTCCTAAGAGCCATTGTTCTCAAGAGATGAAGCAATGGTACTAAGCAGTGACACATCTACACACTTCCAAATTCAGACGGGGAAATTGTTGATCGGTCATTTGATTCAGCTGGTGCACAATTGGATTTCACTTGACTGGTCAAGGAAGCGATCACCTTCCAATGCTTTTGGAGATGGCAAATGGCATTTAAGTTAGTGTGATACATTGGACAAGGGAAAGAAACTACTTATAAAATAACCTACTAGAGATTAGAGATTACCTTTTCAGATGGAGATTATCCATCCCAATCGACAAAGAAAGTGTCGGCAATATAGAGAAAAGGGCACACGACACTGATTTATAGGTTGTTGGTGATAGTGCGTTGTTGAGAGGGATGCCAGGAGCCATTAATAGTTGCTCATGTATTGGAAAGGTGTGCAGAAATCTTATGTTAATGTCTACCCCAAATTAAACTGAAAAGCGTATTCGATTAAGACTGTGATGTGGAAGGCGATATTAGTTTCCTGAGGAAAATTAATATTCCAAACAACCTATTAATTAGGAAAATCATTTATGCATTTTGATATCTCCGACATATTAATACATAGAAAATTATGCAAGTCCCTCTTAGTTAGTTTCACACGACAAGGCATTGATCACTTCAAGTTTATTGGAAACTAAATGTGTGCAAAAGAATATGAGGCTAATGACCTTCGCAGTTATCGTGTAAGATCATTCTAAATAATCAATCATCAAACTGCGAGACGAAATAATATTTGTACTGCGTATGTGATGTCTCAGAGACTCAGCTCACCGAAAAGTGCCTTTTATTGGTTTTCCCTCTATTCGTATTTTACTTTAGCGCCACTTCATCGTCTGCACAACTTGTGTTTTCATAATAATAATCATAATCTGTATTGAATCATGATCAGTATTAGTACCCAATAATATTGCTTAGTCATCTATTCCAATAAGGGCAAATGTGAAATAAAGGTATTGTTTTATCATATTTGACAAGATTCCAGAACGAGTAATTCTTCTCCTTTTACTAACTGCGTACAAGACTCTTTGAAATAGAATTAGGTTGGAGTCCACGATTCAAATACACATTTGCCAGTTTCTTTACAATATAACTTGCAATGTATTTTAGTGGCTAATTACGAACGTCCTTGACATTTTCAGCGTTTTCGTGTTTCAGCTCTGACTCGAATAACCCCGCATCTAAGCCATTTTTGACAGTATATTCTAACTCCATATTCGTGAATAAGATACTTGTCATAAACGCTTCCAGGGAAACTTGCGATCACTGTAAGGTCTCTGCATAACATCCAATAAGCTATTTGCATTCACCTGCAATGGAAGCATCTCTGTCAAGAGAGAATTTTTGTATCCTATTCTTTAACTCCAAAGCACTTGGACGATTATTCAGGCCAGCCATCTGTCTGATGCATTTAAAATAAGTGTTTAAGATAACCCTGATTAAGCCTCCATTTTTAATGCGTAGGAACCTGGGAGCCTTGCAGAATGGCGCATCTCTGAAAACTAGAAGGTGCTTTGGTTCGTGAAGATCTCATTCTCATGGTTACTAGACATCAATCATTTTATTCCAAATCTCAGCCTGGTTTTCAAAACTGATACCAACAGCATCCATCTTACTCGAGGAATTCAGTATGTTAAATCAATCATCCCTTTGATACATAAAATCCCCGATCATTGAGGAAAGAGACCATAGTTGTTATTTTTGCCTTAACAATTGTACAGGTTATTTAATTGACCGTGTTTGTCGGCTGCTTAGGCTGATTTGTACAGATTGACAGGGATTCGTGCTGGATTACCTTGCTCCCAGGTCACGGGTCGCCATGCATGGCATTCACGGGGGAGAACCCTCCTGGACCGGTATGAACCAGACCAGGGCCCACCGACCCCTCTCGTAGG
>NW_028234431.1:16562045-16564545 GCF_977035675.1 Penaeus japonicus
ATCGCAATCCATGAGCATGAACACTATCATCATTATCATCGGACCATTAGTGAATCACCATAGGTATCACTGGTGACCTTTTATCATCACCATTACTACTATTATTATCTTTGTTAATATTACTATTATCATTATTATGATTATTATCATTGTTATTACCATTATTATCATTATCATTATTATCAAATAATAATTATTATCATCATTGTTATTATTAATATTGTCATTGTTATCATTATAAATATAGTTTTTAGCTTTGTTATTACTATTGGTATTATCATCATTATTACTATTACTATCATCAATATTAAAATAATTGCCATTATCATTATCATCATTATCATTGTTACTAATTATCATTGTTATCATTATTGTTATCTTTATTAGTATTATCATCATCATTATCATTAGCATTGTTATTATAATCATTATCTCTATTATCAACACCATTGTCATTAATGTTTTAAATGTTATAATTACCATAATCATCATTATCGTCATCATTATTAGTAAAAAGATTATCAAATCTGCTAGATTATCATCATTGTTATCAATATCCTTATTATCAATGTCATTATCATTACAAATATTATTACCATTATCATTGTTCTTATTATTTTCATTTTCATCATCATTATTGTTATCATTACCATTACCATTCCTGTTATCCACATTGTAATGATTAATATTATTGTTGTTGATGATATCATTACCAAAATGAATATGATAACAATAGAAGAAATAATGATGATAATAATATCCATCATCACCATCATTTTACAATGATAATGATGATAGTAATAACGAAAATAATAAGGACACTAATGATGACGATAATGACGATAGTAATAATTATTATAAGGATAATAATGATAACAATAACAATCGCAATGATAATAAAAATAATGATAACAATAAGAATAATAATAATGATAGTAGTAATGATATTGATGATGATTATAATGATAACAATAACAATCGCAATGATAATAAGAATAATGATAACAATAAGAATAATGATAAAGATAGTAATAATGATATTGATGATGATGATAATGATAACAATAATGATAATAATAATAGTGAAAGGATGATAATAGCAATAAAATGATAATAGTGATATTAATACTATCAATCACAATCATAATGATGCTAATAAAATAATAGTGATAATGATGATAGTAATAATAATGATCATGATCATGATAATGGTAATGGCAATGGTAATGGAAATGGTAATTATAATCATAATTATAATTATAATGTTAACGGTGATAGTAATAGTAACAGTGATAATGATAATGATATTGATAATAGTAATAGTAATAGTGATAATGATAATGATAATGATAATGATAATGATAATGATAATGATAATGATAATGATAATGATAATGATAATGATAATGATAATGATAATGATAATGATAATGATAATGATAATGATAATGATAATGATAATGATAATGATATTGGTAATGGTAATGGTAATGGTAATAGTAATAATTATAATAATAGTAATAATAATAATAATAATAACAATAATAATGATAATGATATTGATAATAGTGATAATGATAATAATGATAATACTAATAATAATGATAATAACAATAATGACCGTGGCAATAATAATGATAATAATAACGGCATGGATTATGTTTATATTATTAATGATGATTGTAAAAATAACAGAAACGCAAATACCATAATTATTATGATAATGATGATAATCATAATTATAATCACCATAATGATAATTATGATCATAATGATGATGGCAATAGTAATGATAATGATAATGGTAATAGTAATAATGATAAGAGTGATAATAATGATAGAAATGATAACCATGATCTTAACAATAACGATGACTGTTACTATTACCGCTATCAGTGATGATGATATCACTGTCATCATCATCATTATCATTATCTTTTTTATCATTATCACTATCATTATCATTGTCATTATTGTTATTATCATTATTATCATAATTCTGACAAAGTTGATCATCGGAATGATAATAACATTGATAATAATAACAGTAATGATAATAACAATGATAATGATAACAATAATAAGGATGATAATAGTAATGATGATAATAATAATAATTATTATCATTATTATCATTATCATATTCATTATAACAATAATGATAACGATAATAAGAATGAGGATGATAATGATATGGATAATAATAATAATAAAAACAAAAATAAAAAATACTACTGATAATAATGATAGTATAGACCTTTATTGCTCTCGTTTCAATGCCTGGCCATCAACCAAGGGATCGAGTGAGCTGCTGTGCTATCGTGCTCTGCCAAGCACTGCTGTCGTGAGCTGATCTGCCTGCTTGAATCATATCTCTCTCAAGGTCCTCCCATACAAGGTCTTTACTCTCCTGTTTGTTTTGTTCTAAAGACATAAACAATTTACAATTCCATTGTCACTAGCAGCATCAGTTAACCTCTTTGTCTTAATGCCCATCATT
>NW_028234431.1:16574545-16577045 GCF_977035675.1 Penaeus japonicus
TATCTTTTTTGAGATCTGAAGGCAATGATTGGGTGAGGGTTATGCTTGTAACCTGCTTGATTGAACTTAAATACTGCCTTCAGCTTTGGCAATGGTAACTATTCCCCTCACCAGAAACTATTTTTAGTATGGCTTTGCCGATTTTTTTCCCAAAAGTAATTTTTTGGATAAGAAATCAATAAAGATAAAAAAAACATTAATCCATTCACACCGGGGCTATTCCGGCTCTAAATGGTCGGAATGTCGGGGTTTTCGAATGCATACACCTGGGCTGTCCGCTCACTCACTCGGCATGCCGGCTTTAACTAAATATATCGAAGCCAGCGTCTCACTCAAAAACCACGAAATGTGACAGCACGTCCACCATGCCGGCTGACATGCTGTCACGTAAATGGATTAAATGGTTCATGGGGATTCTAAGTTACAGTGCACTGGAGAAAGACTCAATAGCATTTTTTGGAACCATGCATTTTCACACACCAAGTCTAGGGCTAGTACGAAAATATGTTTAATTTCAAATGCTTCTTGAAGTCTATTATTTTCTAGCTTTTACTATTACGCTGAACAATTGTTTGAGTTGCCTGGCAGCTCATGTAATGTACTGTAGTCTGAGGAGTCTTGCAGCATCTTTCCTTTGTTTACTTAAGTTAATTTAATTCAAATGTTGCAATTTTATTTGAAGTAAACAGTAAAATAATTCCAGCAAAATATTTCATTCACTGCCTATTTCATATCTTCACAACTTTCCCATGTATCACTGCAATATTATTTTTCATTTATAATCTACTGTAAAGATAAAAAGGTTTTCTTAGAAAGCAACATATGTTCAATTACCCAAGTCAAACCATACCATAAGGTAGTATGAGGAGAAGTCTGAATATAAAATGAATTCATTGAGACAAATGTAGAAAAGGTATTTTAGAAATAAACAACTTCACAAATCTGTAATTCTAATTGAGATTCAAATGAAACAATTGATTACATCTTTGGTATTATTAAGTTGTTTATTCTCATTCATACCATTTGACTAGGTCTGAACTGAATGTTGCTGGTAAGGGGTTAATATTCATATTCCCAAATCTGCTACACCTTCACCAGCTCTCCCCTACACAATTGCCTTAACCACATTGGTTTGTGTAAAGTGAATGACTTGGGTTGTGTGTGATTTGTGGCACATATTCTAAAGAGTGTGACATGTATGTGTGATATAAACCCTGCTGGGCATGGTATATAAAGACGAAAAATGTCTGTACTACAAAAAATGTGGTAAATTGGATTTTAAAAATACACTTTGCCTAATATATATATTTTTTTTTGCTTTCTTTTACCTTTTCAACAATTAATCATACAGTTTACATTTTGAGCTTTATTGAAAGAATAAATAGCTGAAAGTTGCTGGTCTTGCCACACACAGCAATATCATCTGCTTACACAATTACAGCACGTCATACTAATTACACGGTATATTCACAGGAACAATGAATCTACCAAAATAGAACATTTATTATTCTAGACTTTATATATCAATAACTAACATCTTTTTATCTGATTCAATATACTTCTCTATCTCTTTCCTTAATCCTAAATATTTATAGCTTGTTAAACAATGTTAAGTACTCAACAAGCAAGTCTAGGCAAAAAGCAAGTTAAAATGTAACAAATCTTGCTTGGATAATACAAAATGTTAAACATCAGTAAAACCATTCATAACATGGAGGGAAAAAGTAACCAAATTGCAAGAAAGAAAGGTACATCAAAATCAACAGATATAAAGTAGTGTGTACACATATTCAACTATGTATAATGGCTATTATAACCAACTTCACAAAAATGGTTAACGAAAAAGGAATACCCCTTCACACATAATGTTGAAGAATGAACAATTAAATGTATTACAAAAAATACAATAGCAATTATGACAATAATAGAAAGATGCACAACTAAGGATGGGACTGCTGCTTTGAGCTAGGCTGAAGTACACAAATTCAGTGCCACCAGGGAAGGCATGCCAATCCTGAAGGTCATGACTAGTAAGTCCAAAACAATCCATTCTCTCTTTGCTGTTCAATACAGAACAGAATGAGGCCTATATTTAGATCCTGGTGTTTATTACACTTGAATGTATGAGTGACTAAGTGATTGCATGTGCATGTGCTCTGTGTATGTGTGTACATGTATTCATGTGTGCTTGTCAAAAAACATAACATTATCTGCAAGCATGAATGTGGCTGTCTAGTTGTTTTTAACTGAGGATATGTAGTTGTCTGTATGTGTGAATATGTGTTAACCAGGTGATTACATCAGCTTCATCAACATCCAACTCAGGAACAATGAAATAATCTCCAAGGGTTCATATTTGCAGAATTGCCATTAAAAATATTTTCCTGTATCAACCATTAAAGACTAATGCTGTCCTTGATTTACTGTGCTCTTAAATAAAGGGAGACATCTCATCTTACCACACTGAATGCAGAAAATGACAGGTGCAAAACACCCAAGT
>NW_028234431.1:16584545-16587045 GCF_977035675.1 Penaeus japonicus
AGAGAGATATAAGGAGCAGGATAGGAGAGGTGAGAGCAGGAGAGAAGTTGAGCAGGTAGGATAGGTGAGACAGGGGAGAGGATAGGAGGACAGGGAAGGTAGGTAGGAGCAGGGAGAGGAATAGGTAGGAGACAGGGAGAGGATTAGAGGAGCAGGGGAGAGGAAATGAGACAAAGATGGATAGTGAGAGCCGGGGTAGAGAAGGTGAGGACAGGAAGATAGGTGAGGAGCAGGGAGAGATAGTGGGAAGGGAGCAGGGAAGATAGGTGGGGAAAGGGAAGGGATAGTGGAGAAGAGAGGGAGAAGAGGGGAGAGGAGAAGGGAAAGGAGAAGGGAAGGAAAGGGAGAAATAGATAGGTTGGTCAGGGAGAGAGAGAGGGGGAAGCAGGAGAGGAGAGGAGAGGGGGGACCAGGGAGAGGGAGAGGGGTGAGAAAAGGGGAGAGGGAGAGGGGGGGGAGCAGGGGAAAGGGGAAGAGAGGTCAGGGAGAGGGTAGGGGGAGCATGGACAGGAGAGGAGAGGAGAGGATAGGAAGAGAGGGGGAGTAGAAGAGAGAAAGGAGGAGGAGAGGAAAGGGAACAGGGAGGGAGGGAGGGAGGGAGGGAGGGGGAGAGAGAGAGAGAGGGAGTGAGAAAGGATAGGGTGATAAAGGGGATAAAAAAGTGGAAACAATAAGAAGAGCAATAGAGTGAAAGGACATGTGGTATATTAAAAATGTGATATTTTAAATATGATGTCCAACTGAAGTTCTGCGAAATGACCGAAACATCTGCCACTTTCTCTGCTGTATTTCATTGGGGTACAAAATACAAACATAACAGTACTACGTAACTAATTTTCGCTATAATTATCATTATTTTTTTTATATGAAACAAAGATAGGAAATAACACTTCCCAACCATATAAGGAACACTTTGTACTGCAAAACTTTTGTACGCCTGCCTTACAAGAAAACATTTTGCCAATGAGCAGAGATGTGGCATTGTTATCTCTTCCTTTGGCATGCAGTGCTTTTGTCCATTGACACTGACACATGCTAACTATCTACACATTTCTAATATCATCCACTTTCTAGTTCTAGCTTTTACCTACCTTCTTATCTCCTCATGTGAACAAATAAGATTTACTTACATATAATACAATTAAACAAATGTTTAATTTAAGATAGTCTGTGGGAATCACAGGCTATTTCATTAGAAAAGAACATATTTCAATTTAACTGAAGCACATTCCTAAAAAATGTAGATAACATAAAGGTAATAGGAAATTTTGTTAAAGGCAATAGAAAGCTTTTTTAAAACCAAATTCGACCAAGATTAGAAATGTCTATGCTAGGAAATTCAATACAAGCAACTTGTAATAATGCTTAATAGCCATACTGGTATGAGGTGAGCAAAACAAGTTAATCATATAGTTCAACTATAAGTCTATAGAGTCTATAGACTATAAGTCTATAAGTCTACAAGTCTATAAGTCTTTAAGTCAAATTCAGAAACTTTCTCCTCCATAAAAATCACATCCAAAGACCCATTCTAAATACATTACTTCCATTAACTTTTCGAAAGACTTACTCTTAATGGATTAACAACAGGCAACATTACATGGAATATTAAAAGGACTCATTCCTCGGCTTTTCAACAATATCAATAAGCTCCTGTCATCACGACAACACATAAAAAAGGTTAATTAAAATCTCTCTCAAGGTAATCCACTGACAACTGAGAGCGATATCTCTCTGGCCTTTGCCTCTTCACGTCTTCTTCACTGCCGACAATATACAGGCGTTTATCATCCGGTTTCTAGCGTCCATCAGTAAACACTGTCCTGCCTTCAAAACTCGGAACAGTTTACTTTCTGAGAGCCACACACCTGCACATTCATCCTTAAATGAGAAGGAAATTCAATCTGCGCTTGGTCTTTCCCGTCGATTCTTTTACTGGACCGTACACTCATCTTCAGTAAACCTGTTCAGTGGAGTGAGCATGGTTGTCAGATCCGACTACTTTCAAACTCCACCACTTAAAAAGCAAATCATCCTCTCACCGACAAAAGCGTTGAAATTTAGTGACTCGGTAAGGGTTACGTTTCTTCACCAAATAATCCCGAAGTCTTAATGAATTACAGCGGTAGGTAGTAATGCTTGGTCCGGGGCCTACCTGTTACTACCCACCCTCACCACCCCCCCAACCCACACACAGACGCAGGCTTTCCGTTTTCTATGAGGAGAAAATGTTGTCCACAGTTATGTGAAATAGAATCCAGAATTAAGAAAGGAAAGCAAACGTATTCAAAAGGAAAAATAAAACACACAAACACACATAAAGAACGAGAGAGAGAGAGAGAGAGAGAGAGAGAGAGAGAGAGAGAGAGAGAGAGAGAGAGAGAGAGAGAGAGAGAGAGAGAGAGAGAGAGAGGAGAAAAAAGAGAGAAAATGAAGAGAGAGAATGGAGAGAGAGAAGGAGGAGATTGTGTGGAGAGAGAGAGAGAATGAGGGGGAAGAA
>NW_028234431.1:16589545-16592045 GCF_977035675.1 Penaeus japonicus
AGGGAGAGGAAGAGAGGGAGAGAGAGGAAAGGGGAGAAGGAGAGAGAGAGAGGAGAGAGAGAGAGAGAGAGAGAGAGAGGGAGAGAGAGAAGAGGAGAGAGAGAGAGAGAAAGGAGAGAGGGAGGAGAAGAGAGGAAGAGAAAAAGAGATAGAGAGAGGGGGAGAGAGAGGAGAGAGAGGAGAAGAGAGAGAGAGAAGAGAGAGGAGAGGGAGGGAGAGAGGAGAGAGAGGGAGGGAGGGAGGAGGGAGAGAGAGAGGGGGGGAGAGAAGAGGAGAGAAGAGGAGAGAGGAGGAGAGAGGGGGAGGGGGAGGAAGAGGAGGAGAGAGGAGGAGAGAGGAGGAGGAGAGGGGAGGAGAGGGAGGGAGAGAGAGGAGAGAGAGAGAGAGAGAGGGAGAAGAGAGAGGGAGGAGGAGAGAGAGGAGAGGAGGGAGGAGAGAGGAGGGGAGAGAGAGGGAGAGAGAGGGAGGAGAGGGAGAAGAGGAGAGAGAGAGAGAGGGAGAGGGAGGGAGGGAGGAGAGGAGAGAGAGAGAGAGGAGAGGGAGAGAGGGAGAGGAGAGAGGAAGGGAGGATGAGGAGAGGAGAGGGGGAAGGGAGGAGAGAGGAAGGGAAGGAGAGGGGAGGAGAGAGGAAGGGAGGGTGAGGGAAGGAGAGAGGAAGGGAATGAGAGGGGAGGAGAGGGAGAGAGAGAGAGGAGGAAGAGGAGAGAGAGGAGGAGAGGAGAAGGAGGAAGAGAGAGAGGAGGAGAGAGGAGAGAGAGGAGAGAGAGAGAGGAGGAGAGGAGAGAGAGAGAGAGAGAGGGAGAGGAGAGGAGAGAGGAGAGGGAGAGGGAGAGGGAGAGAGGGAGAGGGAGAGAGAGGGAGAGGGAGAGGGAGAGGGAGAGGGAGAGGGAGAGGGAGAGGGAGAGGAGAGGGAAGAGGAGAGGGAAGGGAGAGAGGAGAAGGAGAAGGGAAGGGGAGAAGGGAAAGGGAAGGGAAGGGAAGGGAAGGGAAGGGAAAGGAAAGGGAGAGGGAGAGGGGAGGGAGAGAGGAGAGGGAGAGGGGAGAGGAGAGAGGAGAGGAGGGAGAGAGGGAGAGAGAAGAGAGAAGAAGAGAGAGAGAAGAAAGGAAAAGGAGAGAAGAAAGAGAGACGAGAAGAGAGAGAAAGAGAGAAGAGAGAGAAGAAGAGACGATGGAATTCAAGATTATTTGACCCAAAGAGATAATCTCAGATAGAGATTCGAAAGTAAGAGTCTGATTTGGGATCTTACGGAAATGGAGAAGAGATCTTTTGGAAGAATTTGATATCGGAGATTTACGATTAAGCAAACAGGTCTTGACTTGGATTCTGGATGTCTAAATGAAAACGTAATTTAGAGATGCAGGGAGAGGACAGAGAGGAGATTTGAGTGAAGTTTAGAGTAGCTTGGGAGGGAGGTATGTGCTGTGTACTCGATTTCTTTAGGCAAACGAGAATTGGGGGATCAAGGTTTTGATCATGATATTTTTTTGTGGAGGATTCAAGAACTCTAAGTTTTTCACAGAAATGAAAGAACACTAAAGTGCAAAGCAGAACTTCCTAAAACCTAAATGTTCAAGAAATAGAAACAGCAGAAAAACTAATAGATGGATGATTGGATCACAAGTTGTGAAGAGTGACTGACCGGAGTAATCTAAGAAACAGGAGTTACAGATCTTAAACAAAAAATTCCACTTTCATAAAAAGAATGGTTCCAGTATAATTTACAGGTAGCAAATTATATATGCAAATATTTGCTCATATCTATATCTATTCATATAAAAATAAAAAAATATATATGCATATAAAAATACATAAATATATACATATGTTCATTTACATTAACAAATATACATAGATATGAATAAACCTATAATCATACAAATATATATACATATATATTATATATATATATATTTATACATATATATAAATATATATACATATATACATATATATACATGTATACATATATATACATGTATACATATATATGAATATATACATATATATACATATATACATATATATACATGTATACATATATATACATGTATACATATATATGAATATATATATACATATATACATATATATTATATATGTGTACATATATACATATATATTATATATATGAACATATATACATATGTATTATATATATATGTACATATATATAAATGTATGTATATACATATATATATATGCATATATATATTAAAATATTATATATATTAATATATAATATATATAGATATATATATAGATATATTATCTATATATATACAATCTATATATTATATATATTATTTATATATATATATAGATTTATATAAGCATATATATATTGATATACATATTTATATATATTGTATGTATATATAATATATCATATGTATATATGATTCATATATATATATATATGTTATATGTACAATTATTAATATATATATATATTATAATATATATTCATATATATGCATTTACATATATATACTGTATATA
>NW_028234431.1:16599545-16602045 GCF_977035675.1 Penaeus japonicus
GTGTGTGTGTGTTTGTGTTTGTGTATATATGTTTGTTTGTATATGTATTTGTGTGTGGATGTGTGTCTGTGCGTGTGTGTGTGTTTGTTTGTGTTTGTATATGTGTGTGTGCTTCTGTTTGTTTGTGTATGTATTTGTGTGTCTGTGTGTGTGTGTGTGTGCCTGTGCGTGTGTGTGTCTGTGTGTTTGTCTGTATCTGCCTGTGTGTGTATGTGTGTCTGTATGTTTATGTGTATGTATGTGTGTAGGCGATTGAGTATGCGTATGTGAATGTGCTTATCCGTGAATATACGTATGTCTATTACCTCTATACTAACTATGCATGTGACTTTGTTTATCTGTGAAATCATGCACACACGTACGTTTATCATGCATTCATAAGACCAATTTTTATCATAATGAGTGCAAGATTCTTATCCTTTGATAAGTTGATGTATTTTCTTGTTGACTTCTTGATCATTTTATTAGTTTTTTTATTGTATATATTTAGAATAAATGCATTTTTCTTTTTACTATCATTGTTACTATCATGATTTTTGTTATTATCATAATGATGATGATAATGATGTTCATATTGTTTTGCTATCTGTCTTATCATTCTTATTATCGTCATCATTAATACCGTTGTTATAATTGTTGTTATTGCTACTATTTTCGTTCCATTGTTATCATTATTATCATCATTATTGTCATCATTATCATTACCATCAACAATAATTGTAATAGTAATAGTAATACTAATAGCAATTTCAATAGCAATAGTGGTAGTAATAGTAATGATAATAGTAATAGTAATAGTAATAGTGATACTAATAACAACAGTAATAGTAACAGTAGTAGTAATAATAATAGTAATAGTAATAATAATAGTAATAGTGATAGTAATAGTAATAGTAATAGGGATATCAATAGTAATAATAATAGGGATAGTAATAGTAATAGTAATAGGAATATTAATAGTAATAATGATAGGGATAGTAATAGTAATAGTAATATGGATAGTAATAGTAATAGTAATATGGATAGTAATAGTAATAGTAATAATGATAGTAATAGTAACAGAAATGGTGATAGTAATGGCAAAGGTAATAGTAATAACAATTGTGATAGTGATAGTAATAGTAGCAGTAATAGGGATAGTAACAATAATAGTCATAGTAATAGTAATAGTGATAATAATAGTAACAACGACGCTAATAGTAATAGCAATAATACTAATAATACTAATAGTAAAAGTGATACTAATAGCAATAGCAATAATAATAGTAATACGAATAGTAAAAGTGATACTAATAGCAATAAATTTTAAAAGTGTGTGTTGATTTATAATTGATTATATTATTTGTAGATTTAAGATTTGTAATAATAAATAGTACATACGAATAGTTAAAAGTGATACTAATAGCAATAGTAATAATAATAGTAATACGAATTGTTTTAGTGTAAATGTGTTATAGTGTGATAATAATAGCAATAGCAATAATAATAGTAATACTATTAGTTTATTTAAAAAAAAAGTGATACTAATAGCAATAGTATAATAATAGTAATACTAATAGTATCTGTAAAGTGATATAATAGCAATAGTAATAATAATAGTATAATACTAATTACGTGTAAACAGTGTCGATACTAATAGCATTAGTAATAATAATTAGTAATATAATAGTAGTAGTGTATCTTGATACTAATAGCAATAGTAATTGATAATAGTAATTTATAATAGTAAAAGTGATACTGATTGCAATAGTAATAATAATAGTAATACTAATAGTAAAAGTGATACTAATAATAATAGCCCCACATCATTAAAATCATGTTACTTTGTTCCACATATCTATGGTCTAGCCACAATATGGCCAAGAGGTTTTCACAGACGATAGAACACAGGAATATGATGTAAATTAGCAACAAGGTCATTAGTGTCAGTTGCAAGCTTGGGTCAAAGGTCATTGCATCATTGTTCCGTTCGAAGATATTAATAAATAGGTTGAAGGTGTGTGTTGCGTGAAGTTATGGTGACAAATAGTGACCTGGTAGAAGAGCAGGAGATAATTTGAATCGATTGGACACTATTATTAAAATGTGTGTTGTGATAAGGACAAAGTTTATTAGCGGAAAGTTCGTAAAGTGGTATTTTGAAACTTTTTTTTTTTTTTTTTTTTTGGGGTGGGGGGGGGGGGGAGGAAGGGGGCGAGCGGGGGGGGGGGGGAGGGAGGGTGTGCGATTCTGTGATGTTGCAGAGACATTGAATGAGGGGGTATGGGTGGTTGGAAGGTGTTGCTAGGTTTTGTATTAGTTATAATGTATATATAAGTATATATATATATAATATATATATATATATATATAAATATATATATATATATGATTGTATATGTATGATATATATATATATATATATATATATATATATATATATATATATATATTATAATATATATATATTTTGTATGTGGAGCTGTTTGTTTTGTGTGTGTAATGTGTGTGTGTGTGAAGT
>NW_028234431.1:16609545-16612045 GCF_977035675.1 Penaeus japonicus
ATTAGCAAGTGTGACACCTTCTATGAATCTTTATTAGGTTCCACCTTACCTGGCGAGTGATGATGGGGGGGAGGGAGGGGAAGGGGGGAGGGGGAAGGGTGGGGGGTAGAGAGAGGGAGGGGGGAAGGGGTAGAGATGGATGGGGGAGGGGAGGGGGGAGGGAGGGGGAGGGAGGGATGGAGAGGAGAGGAAAGGGGGCAGAGAGAGGGAGGGGGAGGGAGGGATGGAGAGGAGAGGAAAGGGGGCAGAGAGAGGGAGGGGGGAGGAGGGTAGGGGGCAGAGAGGGAGGGGGAGGAAGGGGGCAGATAGAGGGAGGGGGAGGAAGGGGGCAGATAGAGGGAGGGGGAGGGAGGGTCAGGGAGATAAAAGGTGGCAGAGGAGAGGAAAGGGGGCAGAGAGGGACGGGGAAGGAAGGGGGCAGAGAGAGGGAGGGGGAGGAGAGGAAAGGGGGCAGAGAGAGGGAGAGGGGAGAGAGGGGGCAGAGAGGGGAAAAGAGATGGAGGGAGGGAGTGAGAGGGAAGGGGGTAGAGAAGGGTAGGGAGAAGGAGAGAGGGAAGGGGCGAGTGAAGGGACGCAAGGTAAGGAGGGACGAGGGGGGGGGGACAGGGAAGGGAGACAAGGAAGGTAGGGAGGGGGTGGGGGAGCAGGGAAGGGAGACAGGGAAGGGAGGGGGGATAGGGGGAGGGGGGGAAGCGGTGGAGTGGCAGGATGAGGACGGGGTCACAGCGCACGCTGGTTAAGAGGGACACCTGCCTGCGCCAAGAGGACTCGCTATCGTTGTCGAGGCGGGGAATCCGATCCCTTCTCGTAAGCGGAGCGAGAGCGGACGGTCGCCTCGGCCGACTCGATTGGCTGGTCGTCCTAAGCGGTGTTTACTGTGGAATATTTTGGTGCACAAATCATCCGCGTTTTGACGTTGTTATGGCTCGCATGCAGCCCTCTGCGTTGCGATCGGGTGTCGCAATCTTTCGTTTGCTTTGCGCCCTCGCGGGGGACACCGCCGTTGCACAGGGGGGCGTGGCAGGCTTCAGAGGGCGGCAGGCGAGGCCCCAGCACCTCCGCCTCGACCCCAGCCCTCTCGCACACCCCCGTCGACGCCTCCTACAGGATCCAGAGGGGCGTCCAGACGAGCCAAGATATTTGAAATTCCGCGGGCGCCCTGTGACAAAACCGAAGCCGAACCCCTTGCATCTGTCGGTCCCGAGCGTCCAGGACTGGAAGATTTTTCTTTAATAACCACTTAAGTTCCTATCTTAGCCTGGCTTCCTCGCCCGGCGTAAACCTCTGCGCATTCTTTAGAGCAAAACCGACCTTCGGACGTCCCCTCCCAAGGGCGAGATTAGCCAGCGGGTCCGGAGAAAGGGTTGGGTCAGCTGAGGGCTCGACCATCTTGATACGAACGGCCAAAGATCCATAAAGTTCTGTGTTTTGATGCAAAGGACTATAGGAAATTTAATTGCTGACACACCAAGTAACGTATGGATATTAGCGTGTGTAGCAACTCGGCTCTTTTATCTTATCGTTGTTATCAACTGAGGGAGTAATATCTGGAAGAAGACAATAAGAAGAGGGGAGGGGGTGGGGGGGAGAAGAGGGGTGGGGGGGAAGAAAAGGAGGTGGAGGAGAAGGTGGTGGAGGAGGTGGAGGAGGAGGTGGAAATGATGGAGGTGGAGAGATAGATAGATGAAGAGAGAGAGAGCGAGAAATAGATAGATAGGTAGAGAGAGAGCGAGAGAGAGAGAGAGAGAGAGAGAGAGAGAGAGAGAGAGAGCGAGAGAGAGAATCAAACAAACTAAAAGTTTATATACAAAAAGAAAAAAGAAAAATAATCTTTACACGTCAAAAACAACAAAAAACGAAAACAGAACAGAAGATTCAAAATTCTAAAAAAAAGCCCCCCTCCCCCATTTCAAAATGAAATAATGAGAAATAAATAAAATAGAATTGGATAAACATTTTTTTAAACCCTCCCCCACCCCCTCCCCTTTCCCTCTCCCTCCCCCACCCCATCCCTCTTTTCCTCTCCCTCTCCCACCCCATCCCCCATCCCCTCCCCCTCTCCCTTCCCCAACCCCCATCCCCTCCCCCTCCCCCTCCCCCTACCCCATCCCCCATCCCCTCCCCCTTTCCCTCTCCCTCCCCCTCCCCTACCCCATCCCCCATCCCCTTTCCCTCTCCCTTCCCACACCCTACCACCCATCCCCCCTACCCCCTCTCCCTCCCACCCTCCACCCATCCCATCCCCATCCCCTCCCCCTCTCCCACCTCCATCCCATCCCCCTCTCCCTCCCCCCTACCCTATCCCCCTTTTCCTCTCCCTCTCCCACCCCATCCCCTTCCCACACCCCATCCCCCTCTCCCAACCCCATCCCCTCCCCCTCTCCCACACCCTCCCACCCTACCCCCACACCCTCCCACCCACCCTCCCCTCCCACACCCTCCCACCCACTCTCCCCCACCCCTTCTCCCCCCCTCCCCCCTCCCCCTCCTCCCCTACCCC
>NW_028234431.1:16617045-16622045 GCF_977035675.1 Penaeus japonicus
AAAAGAGAGAGAGAAGGAAAGAAAGAAAGAAAGAAAGAGAGAGAGAAAGAAAAAACGAGAGAGATAAAGAGAGAAAGAAAAATAGAGAAAGAAAGAAAACCAAAGAAAGAAAGAAAGAAAGAGAGAGAGAGAGAGAGAGAGAGAGAGAGAGAGAGAGAGAGAGAGAGAGAGAGAAAGCGAAAGAAATAAATAAAGAAAGAGAGAGAGAGAGAGAGAGAGAGAGAGAGAGAGAGAAAGAGAGAAAAGAAAAACAAAAAAAGAGAGAGAGAGAAAGAAAGAGAAAGAGAGAGAAAGAAAGAAAAAGAGAAATAGAAAGATAACACCGAACCCCGATAAGAACAACAATAACAACAAAGGACACGAGAGTTTAAGCTTCAAAGTCACATGATGAAGGCACAAGAATGAACAGAAGACTCAACCAGGGCGCATACGTCGCTGTGTCTAAGGCTTCTCTTTTGATCTGAAAGGACGAAGATTCTGCGGGAGAAAAAAAATGAAGGAATAAAGAAAAGGAAAAAGAGAGGAGAAAAAAGAGGGGAAAGATTTAGGGGGTGGGGTGAGGAGGTGGGTGTGGGTGAGGGGGGGGTGGGTGTGAGGGAGGGGGGATGGGGAGTGAGGGAGGGGGTGGGGAGTGAGGGAGGGGGTGTGGGTGAGGGGGGTGAGGGAAGGTTAGGGTGGGGTGAGGAGGGTGGGGAGGGAGGAGGTGTGGGAGGGGGGAGGGGGTGAGGAAGGTGAGGGAGGGAGGGGGTGAGGGGTGAGGGAGGTTTATAAGAAAAATTCTTGTGGAGCTTTGAGACGCTTTGAGACACTTTGCGAGGCGCGTGACGTAGTGTGGGCGTGGGGGGAGGTGCGGGGTAAGGGGGGGAGGTGGGGGGTTTAAGAGGTAAGGGGGAAGGGGAGGAGGAGGGGAGAATCTTTAGAAAAATTGAAGAGGAAAGTGATTTCTTTTTTTCTTTTTTTTTTTTTCCTTTTTTTGCTGTTTTTGCTTTGTTTGTTTTTTTGTTTTTTTTTATGGGGGGAGGGGAGTGATGGTAGTATTTTTTTTATTACAATTTTAATGATAATGATGATGATAGTGATATCAGTGATGATGATAACAATGATGATGATGATAATGATAAAGATAATGATGATGATGATAAGGATTATAACAATAACAACAATATTAGCAATGATAATGATAATAATAATAATAATGATAATAATAGTCATGATAATGATAATAATAGTCATGATAATGATAATAATAGTCATGATAATGATAATAATAGTCATGATAATGATAATGATAATAGTAATAGTAAAAATGATAATGAGAATAATAATAATGGGGGTGATAGTGAGATTAATAATCATTATAACAATAATAATGAGGAAATTAGAGATGAAAACAATGATAGCTATGATGATTATCAGAATGATTATGATAATAACAATATTAATAAGAATAATGATAATAACAATATTGATAAGAATAATGATAATAACAATAACAACAACAATGATAATAATGATAATGATGGTAATAATGATATTGATAATAATGATAATGATAATGATAATCATAATGATAATAATAGTACCAATAATGATAATAATAGTTATAATGATAATGATAATGTTAAAAATAATAATGATGTTAATGATAATAATGATAATGATAATAACAATAATGATAATCATGACAATGTTAGTAATGATAACATGAAAATTAACATGGAGAAGAAAAAAGAAAGAAAACTTAATGTTTATATCATTTGTTTAGAAATTGATCTATCTCTTTAATTATATTGAATGAAAAATAGTAATAATAAAAGTGATATTAATCGAAACCATTCTACTTAATCCTATATTGGTAGATTTTAAGGAAATTAATCCACCATTTATTTATCTACATTTAGTCATCCATCTCCATATTCCTATTTTCATAAAAAAAAAAAAAAAAAAAAAAAAATCAATTTTGAAAACAAAAAAAAATCTGAAAATTCACTTATCAAGATTAACACTGACACACTTTCCTTCAGATGCTGTAATAAGACATAAGACCAAACATCTTATTAAGCTCTGCAACATACATACATCGTGCAATAATCCATGCGGGATAATTATAAACCATGTAGAACGCCCCCCTCCCCCCCTCCCCCTCTCTCTCTCTCTTTCTCTTTCTCTTTCTCTCTTACTCACCCACCCACTCTGCGTTTTTTTGTTGTTGTTTTTCTAACTACAAGAGATAACTGCCACATAAATTTGATCACAGCATCACACTTGTCTCTACCTTTATCTTTCTTTCTTTCTTTCTCTTGGTATGTCTATTTCTTCTCTCTTTCTCTCTCTCTCTCTCTTTCTCTCTCTCTCTCTCTCTCTGCCTGTCTCTGTCTTTTTCTCTCTCCCTACGCATACACGCACACACACACACACACACACAAGCACATATTCAATCTCTCTCTCTCTCTTTCTCTCTCTCTCTCTCTCTCTCTCTCTCTCTCTCATTCTCTCTGTCTCTCTCTCTCTCTCTCTCTCTCTCTCTCTCTCTCTCTCTCTCTCTCTCTCTCTCTCTCTCTCTCTCTCTCTCTCTCTCTCTCTCTCTCTCTCTCTCTCTCTCTCTCTCTCTCTCTCTCCCTCCCTCCCTCCCTCCCTCCCTCCGTCTCCTTCCCTCCCTCCCTCTCTCTTTCTCTCTCCCTGCCTCCCTTCTCCTCCCTCCCTCTTTCTCTCTCCCTTCGTATCCCTCCCTCCCTCATTCTCTCTCCCTCTTTCTCTCTCTTGTCTCCCTTCCCCTCCCTACCTCTTTCTCTCTCTCTCCGTCTCCCTCCCTCCCTCTTTCTCTCTCCCTGTCTCCCCTCCCCTACCCCCTCCGTCTCCCTCCCTCCCTGTCTCCCTTCCCCTCCCTCCCTCTTTCTCTCTTCCTCCGTATCCCTCCCTCCCTCTTTCTCTCTCCCTCCCACTCCCTCCCTCCCTCCCTCCTTTCCTCCCTCTCCCTCCCTCCCTCCCTCCATCTCCCTCCGTCTCCCTCCCTCCGTCTCCCTCCCTCCCTCATTCTCTCTCCCTCTTTCTCTCTCCCTCCATCTCCCTCCCTCCCTCCTTCTCCCTCCCTCTTCCTCTCTCCCCCCCCCACTCTCTACCTCCCTCCCTCTTTCTCCCTCCCTTTATCTCCCTCCATCTCCCTCCCTCCCTTCCTTCCTCCGTCTCCCTCCGTCTCCCTCCGTCCCTCCCTCCGTCTCCCTTTCTCTTTCTCCCTCACTCCCTCACTCCCTTCCCGTCCCTCCCTCTTTCTCTCTCCCTCCGTCTTCCTCCCTCCCTCCCTCCTACCATTTCCCTCCCTCCCTCCCTCCTTTCCTTCCCCTCCCTCCTTCCCTACCTCCCTCCCTCCCCTTCCCTCCCTCCCTCCATCTCCCTCTCCCTCCCTCCATCTCCCTTCCCCTCCCTTCCTCCCTCATTCTCTCTCTCTCCCTATCTCCCTTCCCGTCCCTCCATCTCCCTCTCTCCCTCTCTCCATCCCTCCCTCTCCATCTCCCTCCCTCTCTCCGTCTCCCTCTCCCTCCTTACCTCCTTCCATCTCCCTCCCTCTCCCTCCCTCCCTCCTTCTTCCTCTCTCTCCCTGTCAATGGCTCGAGATTAATTCCACACAATGATCCAGTTCACAGATAACAAATGTGTGTTTGTTGTCTCTAACAAGATAATGTGTACGATCGAGTCTTGATTTAGATAATAACATAGGCTTGGGGGAGGGTAGGATTCTGTTTTTGTTTTTTTGTTTTTTTGTTTTTTGTTTGTGTTTCTGTTATTAGTATTATTATCATGAGGATATTGTTATTGTTTTTGTTGTTTTTATTATTGGTTCTATTTTTTTGTTTTTGTTGTTTTTGTTGTTATTATTATTATTATCATTGTTATGATCATTATCATTATTATGATTATCATTATCATCATTATTATTATCATCGTCTTTAGTAATAGTAGTAGTAGTATCATTATCATCATCACAATAATCCTCTCATTATCACAATCGTATCCATTATCATTATCATTATTATCATTATCATTATTATTATTATTATTATTATCATCATTATTGCTCACTTTATCATCCTTAAATGTAAAAATCATCACTTTTATCCACGAACATCAATCTAATATTGATGTTATCCAATAACTAGATTAACACCGACGTGTTATTAGAAAATGTATAAGGAAATAATGCGCACTGAGTGAAGTATTTATTAGTACAATTAGTCTTGTATATCTTGTGACCGCATTTTGTAGGTTAAGTTGGGAACTGTGAAGAAAACGGGATTCTTTGGGTAACTTAAAAGAAATTGAAAAAAAAATGAGTGATAGATTTTTAAAATCAATGATTATGATTGTAAACTTGACGTGGCACCGATTTGGAGGAGGAGGAGGTGGTGGGGGAGGGAGAGGAAGTGGGGGAGAAGGTGGAGGAGGTGGAGGTGGAGGTGATGGGGGAGGAAGGAGGAGGAGGTGGGGAGGAGGAGGTGAAGGAGGAGGAGGATGAAGAGGTGGAAGGAGGTGGAGGTGGAAGAGGAGGAGGAGTGGAAGGAAGAGGAGGAGGAGAAGAGGAAGAAGGAGGGGAAGGTAGAGGAGAAGGAAATGATGAAGATAAGGAAGCAAGAATGAGGAGGAGGAGGACCAGAAGAAGAAGAAGAAAAAGACGTAGACGTAGAGGGGAAAAAAAAGAAAAGAAAACGAACTTAATAAAAGAGAAAGAGAAAGAGAAGGAAGAAGAAGAAGAAGAAGAATATCGAAGACGAACAAACAAACAAACAAACAAACAAACAAATAAACACAGACAAACAAGAAAACTAATCCTCTCATCTCTAACAACCACCTCCTTCCCCCCCCCCCCCAAAAAAAAAAAAAAAAAAAAAAAAAAAAACACCCCACAACCCCCCATCACAAAAAAAAAAAAAAAAAAAAGAATCCCTCAGCACTTTGCAACCAGCCTTCCCTTCCTTGCAAGCCCCCCCCCCCCCCTTTTTGCAGCA
>NW_028234431.1:16627045-16629217 GCF_977035675.1 Penaeus japonicus
ACCTCAGGAGTGGCCTTAAGCATGGTGAGGGTGATAATCTATAACTGTTATAAAATCTATACTGTGATATGTAAACCATTTAACTTCTGTATGCTTACGTAGCTGTAAGGTCTCGTAAAAGATATGTGAGCCCAAAGAGGGGACTAAGATTGGGGTGGAGGATAACCGCTATGTTACCTCATCCTTTTGAGATGTACATAATCATGTTTGTACTCAATAAACTTGTCAAAGTCAAAATTTCCTCTCTCTCTCTACTCATCACCTTCCCACTCTCCTCTCGCATCATCTCTCTCTCTCTTCTCTCTCCCCATGTGACTTCCTCGTCTCTCTCCTCAATCCATCATCTCTCTCTTTCTCTCTCTCACTCTGCCCTCCTCTCCTCTCTCGCTCTCTCTCATCTCCTATCTCTCTTCTCTCTCTCTCTCTTCTTTCCCTCTTTTTTCTCTCTCTCCCCTCTCTCTCTCTCTCCCTTTCACTCTCTCCTCTCTCTCATCTCTCTCATCATCTCCGCTCTCTCCCTCTCTCGTCTCACGTACTCTCATCCTCTCTCTCGTCTCTCTCGTCATCTGCTCTCTCTCTCTCTCCTTCTCTCTCCTCTCTCTCTCTCTCCCTAGATCTCTTCTCGTCTCTCTCCCTCTCTCTCTCACGTCCTCTCTCTCTCTCTCTCTCTCTCTCTCTCTCTCTCTCTCTCTCTCTCTCTCTCTCTCTCTCTCTCTCTCTCTCCCTCTCTCTCTCTTCTCTCTCAGCCTCACTTAAAGCTGCAGGGATTTCTTGCAATAACCAAAACACAAAGCTGATATTAAGAGCAACCAGCGGTCAATAACGGCAAAAGATACCGTAGAGTTTTGTTCTGTTTGCAACACCAGCGATTCAACGCAAAGCAACGGTCGTTTGACGATATTGCAAGGATGAATTGACTAAAAATTATATATTTAACTATTAGTGGTATTGTTATTTATGAATTTATGATGAATAAGATATGATTTATAAACAAGATTGTAACATAAATAATGGTGTTTCAATGTTGGTTGTCACCATATGCCTTCACACCGACACCATAATTTACATTCAACGTAAACTATGGTGTATCGCTATACATCTGAAGTTTTATTTCGTTTCTTTTATTTTTATTTTATTTTTATTTTTTCTTTGTACCTCATTTTCACCATAATCGAGGCCAGAATATGATAAACAGTTTCCCAGGGTAATGAATTCACCATAACTTGCACCATACCTCACTACACCCCAACTCACTATTGATACTAAAACACTACCTAATTTTTTTTTTCTCCCTTCCTCCTTCACTATACCTCCTTCTTCCGTCACCATACCTCCGCTCCTCCGTCACCATATCACCACTTTTCTGTCACCATACTTCTACGACACCATATTTCCCACTCTTTTGTCACCCATAAACACACACGGGGGGGGGGGTGGGGGGGGGGAGGGGGGGGGGGGGGGGGGGGGGAAGTGGAAAATGTACCCCCACACCCTCCCTTCCGCAAAAACTTTCCCTCTCCTTTCCTCCCCTCTCATCCCTCTCCCTCCCTTCCATCCCCATCCCCCCCCTCTCCCCAAGTTTCCTTCCCCCCCTCATCTTTCTCCTCTCCTCCCGTCCCCCTTCCCCTAACTTGCCCCTCCCCCTCTTTCCCCCCCCAACTTTCCCTCTCCTTTCCTCCTCCCTCTCCCTCCCCTCCTCCCCCTCCCCCAACCCCCTCCCTTCTCCCCCTCCCCCTCCCCCTTCCCCCATCCCTCTCCGATTATCCATCCCCCCTCCCCAAGTTTCCCTCCCCTTCCCTCTCCCCTATCCCCTCCCCCTCCCTCCTCCCTCACCCATCCTCCATCCCCCTCTTCCCCTCCCTTCTCCCTCTTCCAGCCCCCTCCCTCTCCCTCCCCCAACCCCCTCCCTTCTCCCCCAACCCCCTCCCTCTCCCATCCCCCCCCTCCCTCTCCGATTATCCATCCCCCAACTTTCCCTCTCCTTTCCTCTACCCCCTCCCCCACTCCCATCCCCCCCCTCCTTCCCCCCCCACTCCCCTCTCCCCCCCAACTTTCCCTCTCCTTTCCTCCCCCCGCCTCCAGCTCCCTCCCTCTCCTTTCCTCTACCCCCTCCCCCACTCCCATCCCCCCCTCCTTCCCCCCCACTCCCATCCCCCCCTCCTTCCCCCCCAC
>NW_028234431.1:16634317-16644317 GCF_977035675.1 Penaeus japonicus
TTTATTTTATATATTATATATATATATATTACTCCCAGTTGTCAACATATATATAGATAACATATATTATTTATATTAGATAATATATATATATATACAACAAATATATATATATATATTATATAATATAGATATTTATATTATATATATATATATGATATATTGGAACATATATATTTATATATGTATATATATATACATATATATTTTTATATATTGATAGGATATTAACTATCGCTACATGAATTTTTATATATATAAAATATTATATTATACTATTTTTATATATATATATAATATAATATATAAATATATATAATATATTGTATATATATATAGATGTAGTCATGTATATGATAAATTTATATATGTATATATTAGCATTATATTATGAATATTTTGTATATATTACATATAGGCTATAATATATATATATGTATATTAGAAATATGTATTATGATATATACCAATTAATATGTAATATATATAATATATATATTAAATATATATATATCTCATATATAATATATACTTTATATTAAACATGTATATATATGCCATTAATATAATTACATATATATAATATTAATATATAGTATATAATATGTATATGCATATATAAATGCATATGTAAATATGTATATATATACATATATATATATGTATAAATAATATAAATATATAAATTTGTATATAATATATACAGTAATTATACATATATGTATCTATAATCATGGATACATATATATATATATATGTATATCGTATATTGTATTTTGATACTATACCAGTACAAAATATATGAATGCTAATTTATTGATATATCATACAAATATATGTTATATGTATATATTATATATAATATATATACTATCCACTAGATAATATATATATATATAAATATATATTGTATGAGTATCATTATGCAACTTTATAATATATAATATGCCCCTTTTGAATATTACATATAATATATATAAGAATATATATATTGATAATTGCATATGGCATATGATCTATATATTACTTAATATGAGTATGTTTTTTATATATATAATGGATACTATTGGTCATAATTATATTAATGTTATATATGAAGTATATATATGTTATATCAAGTGGATTATATATATAACCATATTTTTTTTTTATGTATATATATATTATTAAAATATAAATAAATGCATATATTATATATATATAAATGCATATATATATATATTATATGATATTTATATATATTATATATATATATTAATAAAGATAAATAACATCCATATTTATACATATCGCCTAAATATACATTATATATACATAACAATATAACATGTATATTTGCATGATATATGCCATGAATATTATATAAAATGTGTATACTATATATTATATCATCTATAATATGCATATATATATGAAATTAATTATAGTATACTATAATACCTGATATATATATATATATACTAATAAAAGAATATGAAATAATATATATATATATGTATATATAGTGTATATATATAAGTATATATATATATATTATATATATATATATATGTATGTATATATGTATATATATGTAACTATTATATGTTGTATATATATATATTGTAATGTAATATAGTATATATATGCTATATAACTATAGAATTATATATATGTATATTATATATGTACATGTATATATCAATATATATTGTATATATATATATTATCTAATAATATATGTATATATGTATGTATATATAATGTATATTATGATTAATATCGTATGTATGTATGTATGTATGTATGTATGTATGTGAGTATATAATATGTTAGTATGTGTATGTATATATGTATATATTGTGTACTGTATAGTTAGTAGGATATGTGTAGTACTTATATGTATGTATGTGTATATATATAATGTATGTCTGTAAATATACTGACTATATATTATATATATAGTATATATAGATATATATATATATATATTAATATTACATATATATATATATATAGGTATGTATACTGAATGTGTATTCGTGGATATATATTTAAATATTATATAAATATAATATGATATTTATCGAATATAATATAATATATTTATATATGTAGCTCTATAATAATTCAATATATCATCTCATAGATATATTAATAAATATTAATTATATATGATTATATACTATTTTAGATATATATTATATATAGTATATATATATATCTATATATGTAGATATATATCTTTACATATTGATACATATATGTATAAAAAATATGCTCAAATAACATTTCATATGTAAGCTTGCCCTTAGAGTCTCCATAGAGACTACATGAGAGAGAGAGTATTCCAATAGGTACTATTGTGAGTCTGCAGAGTAAACTTAACATGAGTTTTTCAATTAAATAGAGAGAGAAGTCAAATATTAAATGTCACCAACGTAAATCTATTATTTGAATCAAAAATGTTGTCATACCAGCATTTTTATATAAACTTATATCACAAGAAGAACAACAATCATAACAATAATAATAATAATAATAATAATAATAATAATAATAATAATAATAATAAAAATAATATCAATAATAAGAACAATACTTATTAATGATAATCATTATAAAAAATGATCTAGTAACTGTATATCCTCTTTTCATTTTTCTCTTAAGCTTGACCCATGCTCACTCAAAGACATAGCTTTTCATGATATGTTCTACCTTCCTTGTATGGACACTAAATACTTTAAATATGTACACAAGAATACTTACAAAAAGTTTTTGGCTCATAACCAAGATTGCAGTGAAAAAGAAGAATATCTTTTGCCTTCCTAACTCAAGGTTGCTTAATGAATAAGTGAAGATTTATACAGAAGATCTTCAACCCTGCAAAGTTTACTACTTCTACATCTAACTTATTATACTAATTTTATCTATACTAGAAGACTGCAAACATCCACCAAATTATTGCTTTGTAGTAGAATAATTTAAGACGATGGCGCCTGTATGTAAGGACATCCTGTCTGCTTTTTGGGACAGGTCCAAATTCTTTTATAATTTTCTTCACAGTAAGGCTGGCTTTTCATAATCTCGCAACCCATATTGGTTGCCATAAAACTAAATGTGGCTGATCTAAGACGCTTCTAATTCTCATTCTTTCTTCTTTTTACCCAATTTCACTATGATATTTCAGATCAAACTTTTTTTTTTTTTTTTTTTTTGCAAATATAATAGACATAGGTCTACATCCAGCTTTTAAAGTCTTCTTTTTCTATTTAATATACCATTTATATATTTTGAACATAAAAAAAAGAGTAAATTTACAAAAAAATAAAAACAAGGACGGTTTATCTTAGCACTAACTCTTTAAATACCTCTAGAAATCACGGAACAGATTAGAGCCTTATAAACCATGTATAATTTTTTTTTCTAAAGAAAAATAACTGAGATCGCAGAATTATTAATGGGAGTAATACTGAGCAAAATAAAGCTATGGAATGGGTTGATGCATTAATTAATTCATTAGAACATTGATGCAAAGAAGTGGGTGAGATCTTCATATGTGCAAAAAAAGTCCATTAATTTCAACATGTTCATAGATTATATTATACCAAAATATAGAAAGGAAAGAATATAGACTGCGAATGGAAACAACACTATTTTTTTATCCTTAGTGGAGCCTTCCTCCTTTTGAGAACTCAAAATATCTCTCTGTTCTTAAAGAAACATTGGTATCTCATATGTTTATAAATACAATAACAAATAAAGAATATCTTGAGAAGTAATCCTTTCTATTATGATTTTATCACTGTATCCTGAAAAAAAAATTGTGTATATAATTTTCCTCCTTGATGGAGTAAGAAATTCAAGGGAGTTTCTTGGGCATGTGGGAGAAATTTAATATCAAGGAGACAACATACAAGCATGTATTTTAACCATATTGAAGGCAGACAGTCTCCTTAATATATTTAACTCATTGCTTTCCACATTTTACACAGGATCTATATAAACTAGAATTAGAGATGCTCACAATCCTGAAGAAAGAAGAATTTAGTAAGTTCAGATGCTTATCACATCTGTGATCATGTTTTGTATTCTCACTTAAGAATTCACAAAGGCCATCTCGCGATCCTCTCTAATCATTTATAATTATTTATACTAGTCCTGGGTAATCATATATTTGTAAATATATTGTATAAACATTCAACACTTAAATGAATGCAAAGATAAAGAAAATGCTAGCTCATTA
Organism: Penaeus japonicus; assembly: GCF_977035675.1. Classification (NCBI taxonomy): domain Eukaryota; kingdom Metazoa; phylum Arthropoda; class Malacostraca; order Decapoda; family Penaeidae; genus Penaeus; species Penaeus japonicus. The sequence continues at coordinate 16,638,543 of NW_028234431.1, forward strand.
GACTGTATATATATGTTATCAGTCCATAACACAGTTTACTTTACTTGTCAAAAAAGGACTAGTTAACAAGGGTCGAATTACATTTCACTTTTATATATTAAAAATGAATGCATTTTTTTATCTAGATTTTAGGTGCAGAAGAAAAGCTCCTGCAAACGAGTAGCTCCTAGGGGCACAAAGTTCTATGATACATATTCATAATGTGCACTTGGCTAGGTGGTTAGAAATTTAGAGAAATGCAGTGAAGTTTTTAAAATCTTGAAAAAGTTACTAGTTTTATAATTAATTAAAATATGTACTGCCGAATGCCGTATCATCTCAATGCTCACTAATATTTCATACATTAACTGAAATAAAAGAGAGGAAAAAAACAGACATAAATGAACATTGAATATTGAGATTTCTAACATGCAGATAAACCAAAGATAATAATTAAATTACTCCTGTTTTTTGGACAACCTGTAATGTATTGTAAAATCAAGTTGCTTATTTTGGTACTATAACTTTACTAGAGAGATTGTATATTTAAAAATACCTAAAATTTAGTTTCTTCACGGTGAATAATCAATCTCAGCAATAGTGACATAAAAGTAATGATGCGCACATGGATTCAGAACTAAACACAAAATATATTACATGAGCTTTAAGACAATAACCATTCGACTGTACAAAATTCAAAGTTCAAAATCTGCCATCAAATTACCTGAACAATAATTGAGCTCACTTTCAAACACAAGAGTAACTAATTTTGTCTTCAAATATAACATCCCCTTGAATAACTTACAAAATAACTTACAAAATAGTATACCAGAGTAAATCACCTCATGCTCCTTATGAATTTCATAAAAAGGTGCATCAGACATAAAAGTGACCAAGTGTGAAATAAAATACCAAAATTAATTATTAGATGCATAAAAAAGGACTGCAGACTTCTACTGAAACAATTTATTTACTGTCTTCAATATTATCTTATCAAAGATAAAAATCACATTCATTACCAATCACAATATCATATACATATGTATGTATATGTTTACATTACAATTACTGTATTTTTATATATATATATATATTATATTTTTATATATTTATATATAATTTATATTTATATAAATTTTTATATAAATATATATAATTATATATAGTTTATATATATATATATATATAGAATATATATAAATATACTATATATATATATATATATATAATATATTTATATTATATAGTCAGTATGTACGGATATACATTACTATATAGCATATGTATATATATATGATATATGTATTTATATATATATACACACACACGGTATTATATATGTATATAAGTATATATATAGTTATGTATATATATGCTAGTATATATATTATATATTTATATATTTATATATATACATATATTTTGGTATATTTTATTATTTATATTTTATATATATACAATATATACATACATTTCATTGTTAGCTATACAAATACACATATATATATATATATATATGTATGTACATATATATAAATATATCTAATATATATTTTTTGGTGAGTATATACATATATATACACAAATGTTATATATACATAGGTATGTATATATATTTATTATATAACATTATGTTATCTACATATATATGCATATATTTATATATGCATATATATCATATATGCTTATATACATATTTATACATATATTTATATATACTTATATTTATACATATATATCATATGATATATATATGCATACTTTATATATATTATAATATACAATATATATATTTATTATATATACTTATATATGTATGATGTTATATAAACATATATACCCAAATATATATTATCCAATATATATATAATTATTGCATTGCTTTTATAGTTATGTATTATATATATATAGACTATTTATGTAGTTATATATCATATATACATATATTATACACATATATTTATATATATATACATATATATATACATAATATCTATACATGTATATACATATTGGTTTGATACATATGATATACATATATAATATATATATTTATATATAGTTACATAGTTATTATTACATAATCCTTTTGGTTTTTATTATATAGTTATTTTTAGATATATTGTACTATGATATACATATATAATGCATATATATACATATATATATGCATTATCTAATATACATATGATATATGTGTGTATATAAATATATATAAATATTATAGTATTTATACATTTATATACATATATATATAAATATATATATATGCTAAATATATAACATATATATATTATCTTATTTATGTATTTTATTCATATATATACATATGTATATTATAAAATATATATATAAATATATATATAAATATATATAGAATAAATAAATATATATGGAATACATAAATATATATACATAATTACTTATATATATACATATATCTACAATACATATATATATACATATATATATTGTAAATACATATATATAAACATATATAAAATACATATATGCTAATATATAAAAAAACATTATATATATTATATATATATATATAATATTATATAATATATATAGTATATTATTATATAAAATTTATATTTTATATACCTATTAGCGCTATACAAATTATACTTATACATACTTTTCTATAAATAAATATATACATAAATTGATATATGATAAATACATATATAGTTTTTTACATTGGACATATAACTATACATACAGAGATATTATATACCAAATATAACATATATATACATATATATATTAATTACATGATATATTCATACATATATATTCTGGTATAATACATATATATTAAATTTATATTGTAAATTAAATATATAAATATAGTATATACATCTATATATACGATATATATATATTTATATATATATTATTTATGTATTAAATATGCATCTATGTATATTATATATATAGGTTATATATGTATATATGTATTTATATATATGTATAGACTTATAGTGTTATATGTTATTTATACTTATTCATATATTGGATACTTTATATATGTATATATATACATGTATTTATTAGTATTTGTATGATATGTGTACATATATACAAATATATGATATGTATCTATATATATAGATATATACAATATATATCAACCATGTATATATATGTACTTAGTAAATTTTGAATCGATATACATGTATATACATATGTATATAAATATTAATATATGTATATCTACTTATATATGTATATGCAGTATTATACTATATGTATATATTTAGTTATACTGTATATAATATATGCATACATATACTTATATACATTTTATTCATATATATATATTTACATATGCAGTTTATACCATATAACATATGACTTATATATATATATATATATATGATATATATATGCATCATATATAACATATATATATATACTATATAGCGTATATATATTATTATAGGATTATATGTATATTGATACATATGCATACTTATTCTTATTACATATACTTATATACATATGTACTTAGGTTTATATGATCATACAATATATATATAATGATATACTTATATATATATAATATATATAATGACTTATATATTCTTTGTGGCATATCTTATATCTTATATATATATGTAGTATATATGTTATAAATATAGTCTTATGCATATATATTATATATATTCATTATGCATTATATATACTCATATATGTATATATATGCATATATATATACATATATAATATTGAATATGATATATATGTATATAAAATTAAGCTATATATATATATATACTTATGCTTATCATAGACTACATATATAATATGTTTTATATATAATAACCCCCCCACCACCCCACAAAACATATATACTATGCATATAGATACCAGTATATTCCTTATGCTTATCTATACACATATATGTATATAGATTTTATAAATATGTATATATATGCTATTTATATATACGATTTGGCCTATGCGCTTATGTGTGTCACAGTATTATTAATATATGCTTATATATATATCATACATCGCATAGGCATTATAATATATGTTTATACTCAAGTGTATATGTATGCATATGTTTACTATTATATGCATATTTATATCTATATATGTTATATATATGCTATATATATATCCCGATAGGCTTGGCAGATTATTATCATTGTATTATGATGCAGCTATTATATACACATATATGAATATATCTATATATATATATATATATGCATATGCATATTTTGCATACTAAGTATATGAAGAGGATATATATACACATATATACTGATGCATTGTATGACACATATTTGCTTAGGCATATATATTTCACCATATATATTCTATAGGCCAATGGTGTACATAGGTACATATATTAGATAGATACCATATATATAGTTGCATGTATATATATATATATATAGTTATATGCATATGTTTTATAAGATATGAATATTAACATATTAGTACATATATTTACAATTAAATATTGATATATATATGACATATTATGATACATATAATACATATGCATGTATATTCATAAATATAGATATGAATATATATTTATATATTATATATTACCATATTATATAATACATATATATACTGACAATTGTACATATATATACTTTTAGTATATTTATTGACAGTATCTATACATGCTATATATTACATGTATTATACATAATTTATATACATGTATATTTTTTATACATAGATTTATATACCTATGTAATATACAGTCATATATATCATATGCATATATTAATTTATATATATATTAGATATATGCATATATATATGTATCATATACATATTGCTTATATATATCATATATACAATATATACATATTCATAATATACATTATGCATATATACTTATTCATATATCTACATATATATATTATATACGATATACATATAATATAGATATTGCATATATGTATATATATTTATATATATATGCATATATATAGATTTTATATAAATATATAATATTTCATATATTAAATATGCATATATATACATATATATATATATAATACATACTATATGCATATATTTGATACAATATTTATGACAACATATATACATATGCATATTATGTTAACATATAACATATGCTATATATTATATATACATTTGCATAGATATACCTATATACAGATGCATATGATATACCTATATACTGATGCCTATATATTATACCTATATACACCAATTTTTACCATATAACTACCTATATACCTTATGCATTTATATACTATAAACATATTGCATATTCATATATATATATGATATATATATATATATATATATATATATTTTTATATATATAATAATATATATATATTATTATATACATGTATATAATTGATATATATATTTATATAATATATTTATAATTTTTTAATATATAAATACTTATCTATATATATATATATATTATTTTATTATACATTTACATACATATATATATATATATATAGTTATATTGATAATTTAAAAAAAATGTATCTTATATATATACAATATCAATTTACCATACATATTTTGGTTATATTTATTTAAATATTTAGATAATCTATATATATCTATATATATAATATATATATATATATGTCCTATGTCCTATTGGTATATATATATAAATATATATACAAAAAAAATATAATATAAATATATATATATATATATATGATATATATATATATATATATACATTATATGTCTATGTTATATATATGCAATATATATTTATATATATTAAAAATATTTATATATATGTCATTATATATA
>NW_028234431.1:16651817-16654317 GCF_977035675.1 Penaeus japonicus
GCGACCAGCCTCAGCAATTGGTGTAAGGTCACCAGCCACTGGTCCTGCAGGCTGCTGTGGCTGCTGCTGTGGTGGCTGTTGCTGTTGTTGCTGCTGCTGTAGTATACCACTTGGAGATGGCTGACCAGATGAGTTCTGTCCCTCACCACTAGCAGGAGAGACATCTGACCCAATAGGAGTAAGCAGTTCATGTTCAAAGGCTTTGGGAAAAGCAGAAGTTTCCCGAGTATCTCCTCCACAGGAACAAGAGGAGTCATTGTCATCCTGTGACGCTGCTAGTTCTGGGAATGTTGCATCTTTACACAAAGAAGCATCTTTTCCTGGTGACTCCTGACTCCCAACACGTTCCACATGACCTGGACCCCAGTAGATCTCTGGCTTGGGAATTTCTGGCCTGTGTGGTTAGAGATATTGATTAGTATGATTAAGAGATGAATAATTGCAAAAGAGAAAAAACTCTCTATAAAAAAAATTGATGATAAAAGAATTAGCAGTTTTAGCACCAACAACTGCAATATTGACAATGATGATAAAACACATCTCAACAGTATTAAGATCAATAACTTTAACAATAACAATATCAATATAGTAGTAATAATAAAATCAACAATAATAATTTATGATTAATCCCTATTTGTGACCTTCTAGGATGGGGCCAAGCCCATCTTGGCTTCATGATAGGTTTGGTAAATCTGACAAAGCCACAACTTTGGAGATTGTCCCACAGGACTCTTCCATCCAGGATTATCACTAGAAGAGACAATCTGATAGGACTCTTCCATCAAGGATTGTCATTTGAAGAGAATCTGATGGGCAAGGTCATCCTTGAAGTTGGTGCCCGCAGTTTGTTTTATTTGCTGGTCCTTATCTAGTCTAAAGTGTAGCTGCCAATTGGATACATGGTCCGGCCATGATCCAATTCAAGGACCTGTTATAAAGGAAAGAAGATGCAATTCCAAAACACATCATATAGTCAAGGATTGACTGCCAATCCACAAAAACCAGGAACATCAAGACTTTAAATATGCACAGTTTATTCCATCTGCACATTCCATATTGAGAGAGCTGATGACAGGTGGTTTTTGGTTTGTGGGTTTTTGCGGGGGTGCTGTTGTTTGGTTTGGGGTTTGTGTTTAGTGGGGTTTTTGTGTGGCTTTTGGGGTTTGTGGAGGTGATGGGGGGCAGGAGTGTGGGGGGGTGGTGACCCATTTGTGGGGGGGGACCATTGGTACCATTACCTTTTGGGGGATTGGAGAGTTATATTTTCTGCGGGTGGTGATCTAGGGTTTTAGATTTGTGGGGTAGTAAACAGGGATGGTACTAGAGGGGGTTTTCGTTGTGTATGTTATTGTAATTTGGTTTGTAGTTGAGTAGGGTGGGGTTCTTGTGTGTTTTTTTTTTATTGGGCGTGGTGGAGGCTTACAGTGGCGTGGAGCGCCTTTTGCTGATGTTCTTATTCTTGTTTGATGTCAGTAGGGTTTAGGGTATTGGTAATGTGGTTTTTGTTGTTGTTTATCTTTGGTGTGGGTAAATGGAGGTGGGTGTGTTGAAACAGGAGGATTGGGGGGGTTGGGTGGGTGTGGGGGTAGGGTGAGGAGGGGTGGTTGTTAGGGGGGTTGTTTATGTTGGTGTGGGTTTTAGTATGGGGATTTTTTGTGTTTTTTTTTTGTTGGTTGTTATTTTAATTTTTTTGTGTTGGTGTGGGTAAATGGGGTGTTTTGTTTGGTGTATTTTGTAGGGAAGGCTTTGGGTGGGGTGGGGGGTGTAGGGTGGTTGTGGTCAGTTTTGTAGTGTTGGGTTATTTGGGGGTTTGGGTATGTTGTTGTTTTGGTGGGTTGTTAGGGTGTGGGTGTGAGTTGGGCATGGAAAATTTTTAGTTGGGTTGCTTGGATCTATTAGTTTAGTTTGTGTGGGTGAAATGTGGGTCTCGGGATGTAAGGAGGGAGATGTTGGAAATACACAACATTGCATGGCGTGTAGTTGTGATTTTGCCCACCTTTAGGGCCCTGCCCCCAAGCTAAAATGTTAATCAACTTTGTTGTCCAACAACCTAGAATTATGAATTACACTTACAAGATACATAAAGCCCTGGGTGATTTTAATGTACTGCTAGCACATATCAACAGGCAGTAAAAGTCTCAGGCCTCTGAACCCAAATGCTTGTCACACTACAAAAACCTTTGACAAACTATACTAGGGTCTGCAGGGACTTGCACAAGATTGTAAAATCATCAACAAAGTAAAAATCTGTAACTTTAACCCTCTCTGGATGGATGGTACACCACGTGTACCGCGCATTCAAGGCCCGTTTGCAGGGTGACGTTATACGGCATTGTTTATTCAACTGATTTAGGCCTATGTGTTCGAGAGCCCCGGCATTGTAACATGCAAGGCTGGAATGCCCCCGTCATGAGTGGGTTAATCATAGCCAACACAAGTATCAAAAAATAATAATTATTATTAATCATGATGACAATGTTCATCATAACAAAAAGTCAAT
>NW_028234431.1:16676817-16679317 GCF_977035675.1 Penaeus japonicus
ATATAGAAGTGTTTCACATGCACATTCTACACCCATCGATGCACGCCTTCACAAGTTTCGTTTTATCAAAATCGACCACAGGTAAAGCGTTGAAACGAGTTGTCTATGGCAGGTGTGAGATAAGGTGAATCTAGGAGAATGCTTAAACGGGAGCGTGAGTCAAGCATAAATGCACACACATGGTTTAAGGAATCAACAGCCATGTGTATGCATAATCTACCTCATTTACTTACTCCGCTTTATAATGGGGAGTAAGTAGATGAAAACTTTTTCCGACCACTGAAGGTAGACAGCTATATATTTTCCTTGCAGCATGGCAAATACATGGCGATTAGTTTTTATGTTCAGCTCCTTTCGAATTTACAGTTGAAGAATGCAAACTAAACATCTCTTTATAATAGGACAAAAAAAAAAAAATCTTCCCTGACCCTGTGCAATCATCACAGTCTGCTCCCCTGACATTCTGTGATACTCTTCGGCCACTCGAGTACTCAAACCTCCACAATCTTCTCTTATCAAGTCCTTTTTTCTGGCCCAAGTTATCTGATACGGTTGCGTTACACAGACAGAAGAAACGTAATACTCTAAACAAAATCAGAGTGAGGAAGGGAAGGGGGACGGGAGGAAGCCAGGATGGGAGAGTGGGAGAGGGGAGAGAAGAAAGAAGAGAGGGGAAAGAAGAAAGAAGTAAGGGGAGAGAAGAAATGAGAGAGAGAGAGAGAGAGAGAGAGAGAGAGAGAGAGAGAGAGAGAGAGAGAGAGAGAGAGAGAGAGAGAGAGAGAGAGAGAGAGAGAGAGAGAGAGAGAGAATGGGGTGTTCATGACGCAAAGGCGAACGCAGACGGGTGGGTCATCAGGAAATGACCTCCCACTGGCTTGCAGTGACCTACCGCCAAATGCACTCCCAAATAACGCTTCAACAATTACCCAATGAATGAAATGAAGATGGAACGATTTTCCTTACACTGTATCCGACTTTGACGGTGTCTTCGCCGGCTTGGTAGTAAGCCGAGTCCAGAGAGATGAGGGAGGATACATCACGGAACAAAGATCTTGCGTAATTCCAAGGAACAAGTGCCGAGTTGTATATCCAGGGAGCCCCTGAATTTCCCTCAGTTTCCTTTTCCATTCCGTTGCTGTGGCTTGAAGGGGAGTGCGCCCTTGAATGTATCCTCCCGGTGACCCGCGTGCTCTCCCGCACGATCAGTCGCTGGTGGCGAGTGTAGGCCTGGCAGTCAGCAAGACGTTCTTTCCCATGTCTTCCTTTCTGTTTTCTTTCTTCCACATAAAGCAATACTTCCTCTTGTCGTTTATCTAATTTCCTTTGATTTTTTTTTGTCTTTTCCTGTTAACTTATATTCCTTACAAATCGACCAAATTCCTTACATCAATAATACTTTATCTATCTTTCATTACTCTCCTCACAACACTAAATTATCTTCCGCGTAAAATGCCTGAGAGTTATCATAACCTATAATAAAGCGGCAGATCACTTTCCTTGCTATTCCGGGACGCACGTGTATTTGCGGGATGGATACTGTAATAGTCCTACTGAATTTTGTTGGCTACGTCCAGGCACGCGGCGTAGATGTAAATACATGCATCCAATCACACACAATAATGCAATCAGTTTTATATGCGGACGCACAACAGCAATTGGCATGGACTGTTCAAAAAAGGTCACGGGATTAATCTCACCCACCAACTTCAAACTCATTCACATCTTTCTACCTCTATTTCTCTGTCTCTGTCTCTGTCTCTGTCTCTGTCTCTGTCTCTGTCTCTGTCTCTGTCTGTCTCTGTCTCTGTCTCTGTCTCTGTCTCTGTCTCTGTCTCTGTCTCTGTCTCTGTCTCTGTCTCTGTCTCTGTCTCTGTCTCTCTCTGTCTCTGTCTCTGTCTCTGTCTCTGTCTCTGTCTCTGTCTCTGTCTCTGTCTCTGTCTCTGTCTCTCTCTGTCTCTGTCTCTGTCTCTGTCTCTGTCTCTGTCTCTGTCTCTGTCTCTGTCTCTTATGAGCCTGTGCGTGTGCGTGTGTATGTGTGTGTGTGTGTGTGTGTGTGTGTGTGTGTGTGTGTGTGTGTGTGTGTGTGTGTGTGTGTGTGTGTGTGTGTGTGTGTGTGTGTGTGTGTGTGTGTGTGTTGTGTGTGTGTGTGTGTTTGTGTGTGTTTGTGTGTGTGTGTGTGTGTGTGTGTGTGTGTGTGTGTGTGTGTGTGTGTGTGTGTGTGTGTTTGTGTGTGTGTGTTTGTGTGTGCCTACGTGCGAGTGTGTGCCTACTTGTGTGTGTGTGCCTGCGTGTGTGTGTGTGTGTGCCTCCATGTGTGTGTGCCTCCATTTGTGTGTGCCTGTGTGTGTGTGTGTGCCTGTGTGTGTGTGCCTGTGTGTGTGTGCCTGTGTGTGCGTGTCAGCGTGTGTGTGCCAGCGTGTGTGTGTGTGTGTGAGTGTGTGAGTGTGTGTGTGTATCCACTCTACTGTACTATCTCTAAAACAAGCATTAGGTTTTAACA
>NW_028234431.1:16689317-16691817 GCF_977035675.1 Penaeus japonicus
CATATCTAACTCTACGGAATATATACGCCATTGGAACAACGAGATCTTTAACAAGGCTGCAACAAGTACACCACAGAAAACGAAGATTTGGGCTCACTATCATAATCAACACATTCCGTGATTTTCTCCATAGCTAACAAAAGTAAAGTATATTTCACATCAAGGGACATAATATATATGCCATGAAAACGACCGATGGCTTTCCTTAATTAGTTGTTAATAATGAGCTTACTACCTTCAAAAAGCATCAATGCTTCAAAAAATAATAATAAAATAAAAACTCGTAAATGCCAATATCGGCAAAACCTTGTACCGGGATCTGGTTTGCAGTCTGGGACTGACGATGCATCATTCCATGGTCTACGTGGCAATATCTGATTTTACTGTACGAGAAAAAACATGGAAATTATGCACAAGAAATTTCGTTCCATGTGAAACCCTATTGGAAAGTGTTATCAGATAAATGGGTGTAGCATTACGGTGCTAGATAGAAGATGCTGGCCATATATATCATATGCTTAGGACTTCGAAATAAAATTAATTTTAAATCCTACATCAGTGAACTTGCTAGAAAAGGAGCTGGGAAACAAACAGCACTGAGGCGACTTGCTACTCTTTTCTACGCAAAAGGCTGCAGGATTCGACATCAGCACCGCCCAAACACTGGAAAGTATGGCTGGCCTCACTCTACTTGAGAAGACAATCAATGGCTGCCACCATTACGAGCTATAGACAAAAAATCAACGTATACCATAAGAGAAAAACCTGTCAGTAAATTCCCAGTGAAGCAGTCACGGCCCAGGACCTACCTCCCTATACCAGCGATCGTTCCTACCTCACCACTCATCTAAGGAGCAAGATTACTATTTCTTAGAATTAACTTAATGTGTGAAGCTAGCTTAAACAGGTCTCATTTCCCCTTCTATATGTATGATCAATATGCATATGTATATTGTAATAAATTCCAGAAGACATTTTCTTAATATGCACTAGTAATACGTATGCTATATGGATGTGGGTAGCCCTTGGATAGTTGTATCTAATAATCTATTTCATTGCATAGCTTCTTGCTATAGCTTATAACCGTATTTATTTACATTTCCCTTTAAGTATTTTATAAAATTCACTATAGTGAATAAACTATGAGATGAATGGGGATGGAGATTTTCGCTTGATAACTATCAAAACTAACACCAGACAGCACAATGCTCCCTCTGTTAGTAACACTTGACCCACAGCAAGGTCATCAAGGTCGCTCCACCTCGACTGAGATCTCCTCCCCTGACCAACATTGTACGTTGTTCCGGCGTGCCCAGCTCTCTCCAAAAAAATATATTTTATCACTTATAAGCAATCAACAATTACCCATGAATGTGATCCCCTCTTAATGCCTCCCAATCCAATTTAATATTCTATTGATTACAGGAAAGGAGAGAAGCGGAGGAAGAACACCGTGTGTGTGTACTCACCGTATAAGTCTTGCAAGGCGGATTGGGTTGGCCGCGGCCTCCCATCTTCTTCTCGCTTCCCGATATGTTCTCCTTACTGCCATCTACGGGTTCTGGAATGCAGAAAAAGGGACAGCTTAATCAAATGAATTGCTAAGAATAAGTATGTACGGATGGATCTATTAATATATGTAACGGTAAACGGTAAAATATAAGTAAATGCATGTATATACTGTGTGTGTGTGTGTGTACAATGAAACTACAAGTCAATGAAAATGCAGGATGAAAAAGAAGAAGCGCGGCAACCGTGACTAGTGGAAGTACCTCATCAGTAGTGGCCATTCCACCTCGCCGTTAAAATAGGCCCCGCATCCCCGCTCCCTAAGACTCCTCCCATAAAGAAGGATCAGGGTGTGTTTACAGTCCACATCCTGCAGGATCATCCCTCCGGACTACTCTTCTTCCTCAACTTCCGCTGCTTTTCGGGCGACCCGAAAGTATTAAGTACAATCAAGACTTTCAGAAACATCATGCACTAGGCTTAATATCAGTTTATATCAGTGTCATTAAGAAATGCACTGCGCAGTAGGAAACAACCCAATATCAATTAAATCAAAATAAGTTATTCATCTTGTGTAGTATGAAGTAAAAACTGCCGGTTTACTACTACACATCTGTATGTGTGTGTGTGTGTGTGTGTGTGTGTGTGTGTGTGTGTGTGTGTGTGTGTGTGTGTGTGTGTGTGTGTGTGTGTGTGTGTGTGTTTCCTATCCATCATATTCCCTTACATATAGCGATTCCAGACAAGTTAAATTGACAACAAAGACCCCAGACCTCCTCCTTCGTCCCTTTAATTATCCAGTTGTACAGCTACCCAATATCACCAGTCCACCATACCTTCACCACTGCTAATACTAGTCTCTCCAGGACATTTCTCACGCGGTTTTCTCTCGTCGGTAACTGGGTGAACGCGACTGCCAACTTCATGGTCTCTGAGATGGTTCCCCTTCAAGAAACTGACCAAGTACCAGGTCCTGTAGGTCGACATGGCC
>NW_028234431.1:16699317-16709317 GCF_977035675.1 Penaeus japonicus
GCCTATATACATTAATGAATGAGAGAATGAAATTGTGAGAGATTGAGAGAGTGGGAGAGTGAGTGAGTGAGTGTGTGAGAGAGAGAGAGAGGAGAGTGCGGGGGTAGGGGGAGAGGGAGAGGTGGAGGGAGAGTAAGGAGAGAGAGAGAGAGAGAGAGAGAGAGAGAGAGAGAGAGAGAGAGAGAGAGAGAGAGAGAGAGAGAGAGAGAGAGAGGATGGGTAGCTTTGTGAGTGAGTGAGTGAGTGGGTGGGTGGGTGGGTGGGTGGGTGGGTGGGTGGGTGGGTGGGTGGGTGGGTGGGTGGGTGAGTGAGTGAGGGAGTGAGCGAATGAATGGATGAGTGAGGGAGTGAGCGAATGAATGGATGAGTGAGTGTGAGGGATATATAAGAGAGAGAGAGAGAGAGAGAGAGAGAGAGAGAGAGAGAGAGAGAGAGAGAGAGAGAGAGAGAGAGAGAGAGAGAGAGAGAGAGAGAGAGAGAGAGAGGCGAAGTTCGAACACGCCCACTACCTCTGTCTGTTCCATCGACTGCCTGGCCACACCCAAAACCCTTTTCTAGTGTTTGTAAACACAACTTTACACTGGAAACGGTAAAAGTCCGAATTTTAGTTTCTCTCTCCATGTTTTCCATCTCCCTTGTATTGCATCAGTTCAATGTTCTTTCAATATATAAAACAAAAAAGTTCGGGCAAGTAATATCATCCTGTGTATGTAAACAACCCCGGACACTCAAGAGGGAGGATGAGCGCCACTTGCAGGCTTAGCTTAGCACATGATCACGAGCACGCCAATGCCAAGGTCTCACCGACGCCCTTCCCGGTAACACCATAGGGAAGAGCTGCGCGTATGCTGGCTTCTACAACAGGAAGGCTTTTTACATGTAGAGGCTGACGATTTTTAAAATCATTTTCGATCTCCTGTTAAAGGAAGGTCTGTCGGTGGGAGTGTTGTACAGTGGAAATGTACGGGAGATTGGCTATAACCTCTATTGGTTGTGTTGTTCTGATGATCATTAACTACACACACGTGTCACTACTTGTGTTAATGTCAGGATTGTGCTGAGGCACGGAGAAGAAAGTAAGATCTGGCACTGGCTTCCGTGCATTTGCATCTGTATAAGTATATGTATATGTATATGTATATTTTATATATATATCATATATATAATATATACATACATATATATATATTATACATATATATCATATATATATATCATATATATATATATATTATGATATATATATATACATACATATATATACATATAGATAAAAATAAATTAAATTATATATACGTATATATATATATGTATGTATGTATGTATATATATATATATATAAATTTAAATTATATATATATATATATAAAGAGAGAGAGAGAGAAAGAGAAAAAGAGAGAGAGAGACATATATATGCACACAAATTCTCTCTCTCTCTCTCTCTCTCTCTCTCTCTCTCTCTCTCTCTCTCTCTCTCTCTCCCTCTCTCTCTCTCTCTCATTTCTCTATCTCTATATATGTCTCTATATCTATGTGTCTATCTATTTGTCCGTGCGTGTGTGTGTGTGTGTGTGTGTGTGTGTGTGTGTGTGTGTGTGTGTGTGTGTGTGTGTGTGTGTGTGTGTGTGTGTGTGTGTGTGTGTGTGTGTGTGTGTGTGTGTGTGTGTGTGTGTGTGTGTTTTGGGTGCGTATTGTGTGTGTGTCTGTGTGTGTGTGCGTGTTTTGTTGTGTGTGTGTGTTGTGTTGAGTGTGTGTGTGTGGTGTTGTGTCTTGTGTGAGCTAAACAACAAATGTGTGTGTTTTAGGTTTTGGTGTGTGTGTGTGTGTGTGTGTGTGTGTGTGTGGTGTGGTGTGTAGTGTGTGTGTATGTGTAAGTATGTGTGTGTAGTGTGTGTGTGCTGGGTTGTGTGTGTGTGTGTGTGTGTGTGTGTGTGTGTGTGTGTGTGTGGGTGTGTTGTGGTGGTTGTGTGTTTTTGTAACCATGCTGTGTGTAGTGTGTGTGTGTGTGTGTGTTGAGTGTTTTAGGTGTGTGTTGGTGTGCTCCGTTCAGGTGTGTGTGTGTTGTGTTTGGTTGCAGGAAGTGTCGATGTGTGGTTGTGTGAGTGTGCTTGTGTTGTGTTGTGTGTCGATACTGTGTGTATTGGTGTGGTTTGTCGTGTAATGTGATGTGATGTGATGTGTGTGTGGTGTGTGTTTGTGTGTGTGTGGTTGTGTGTGTGTGTCCACACTAACGTGTGGTCAAGTGTGTGGGTGTATGTGTGTGTGTGTGTTGTTGTGTGTGTGTGTGTGTTTTGTGTTGTGGGTTGTGCTTGTGTGGTTGTGTGTGGTGTGTGGTTGTGTGTGTTGTGTGTGGTTGTGTGTTGTGTGTGTGATGACCCAAGCGGATTGTGTGTGTGTGTGTGTGTGTGTGTGGTGTGGTTGTGTGTGTGTGTGTGTGTGTGTGTTGTGTGGGTTATTTTTTGTGTGTGTTGTGTGTGTGGATGTGTGTGTGTGTGTGTGTGTTGTGTGTGTGTGTGAGTATTTTGTGTGGTGTGTGTGTGTGTAGTGAGTGTGTGTGGTGTGTGTATGTGTGTGGTTGTGTGTGGGTGTTGGTGTGTGTGTGTGGTTGTTATGTGTGGTGTGTGTGGTGTGTGACCACTCGACATGTGTGTTGTGTGTGTGCATCTCAAAACCCGTTGTGTAGTGTGTGTGTGAGTGGTGTGTGTGTGTGCCTATACACAGATGTGTGTGTGTGTGTGTGTTGTGTGAGTGTGTGTGTGTGTGTGGTGTGTGTGTGTGTGTGTTGTGTGTGTGGTGGTTTGAGTGTGTGTGTGTGTGGTGTGTGGTTGTGTGTGGTTGTGTTGTGCCCCACTGTAAAACCAATGTGGTGGATGTGTGTGTGTGTGTGTGTGTGGCTGTGTGTGTGTGTGTGTACATAAGGTTGTGGGGTTGTGTGTGTGTGTGTGTGTGTGTGTGTGTGTGTGTGGTTTAGTTGTGGTGTGTCCCCTCCTCACTAGGTGTGTGTGTGCTTTGTGAGTGTGTGTGTGTGTGTGTGTGTGTGTGGTGTGTGTGTGTGTGTGTGTGTGTGTGTGTGTGTGTGTGTGTGTGGGTGTGTGTAGGGGGTGTGTGTGTGGGGGTGTTTTTGGTGTGTGTGGGTGTATTGTGTGTGTGTGGTTGTGGTGTGTGTGTGTGTGTGTGTTCAATATTTATTTATATATTTATACTAATATATATATATACTAATTTAAAGTATTTATATATAGGTGTGGCCCCCTGTGTGGTGTGTGTGTGTGTGTGTTGTGTGTGTGTGTGTGTGTGTGTGTGTGTGTTATATATATATATATATATATAATATATATATATATATATATATATATATAATATTTATATTAATATATATATATAATATATATATATATATAATATATATAATATATAATAATATATATATATATATTATATATATATATTAATGCGTTGCGTGCGTGCGTGCGTGCGAGCGTGATGAAAGCGAAAGAAGTCGCCATGTAAACAAAGTCAACACTCGAGCCCTGAAATGTCCAGCAGACAATCCACACAAGTCGCATGGATGATACGCGGACACCGGACAAGGACACAAGGCAGCAACGGGAAAAATGAAAACATTCCATAAGTCACCGGTTCAGAACGGGCGCTAAACTGAATCCTGCCTGAAGGTCGCCTCACATAACTAAGCGGAGGTTGGCCTTCCATTTAAGTTAATTGACGGATCAGCGGGAAGCCTCAGTGATGCTGTGTTACATGTACTTTTGTCTGGGCCCTCTCCTCCCCCCATCTTTGCTTTCTCCTCCCTCCTCTCTTTCTTTACTCTTCATACTCTTCACTTCTCTCCGTCCCATCTCCTACTCCTCCTCCGTTCCCTCCCCCATATTTTCATCTTTTCCCTTCCTCCGTTCCCTCTTTCCTATCTGTTCATCCTCCAAACTTTGAGTAAAATTCCATACATTTGGGGCTATATACGCGAGAATTTCAAAAGCTATAATCACCCGAGCACGCCTGGTCGCCATGACTGTTTTGAAGACTGAGAGCCAAGCTGGTGCGTCGTGTGAGCACCCGTCCGTGATATGCCGTGCAACAAACTGCCAACGAGTGTGGCCGAAGCTTTGAAAGGACGTACTATCCATGCGGATAAAGTTAAGTACATTAGTCACTGAAAAATCATAACTAAGATAGTGACTGGAAATATAATGATAACAAAAGTAATAATTAGTAACATTCGCAAAGTAACATTCATAATAGCGATCCTGATGACGCCATCGTTATCGCCATAAATTTCCGGCCAGGAAATTCGTACCTATAGCTCATATGTTACACAATTCCAAATGCTAAGCTTGATCAATTTATATATAGAAATATGCAATGAAGTATTTCCGTACATAGTTAATAAAGAAAAACACTAGCTAATATAGTAAGGTATGAATAACTAGGAAGACTAAAGAAAAAATGATGAAGTAGAAAATATGTTGCCATGAAGAAAATTGTAGATTACAGTAAACTTTCAAAACTTCATTTAAAAGTAAAACAACTTGAAACAATACTCGAATTGTTCTCAAATAATGTTAAATTTTTTTTTATCTAAAAATATATTACTGTAATATTATCATAAAATGGTTTGCTTTGATATCAAGTCTTGAGGGTGCTTCAGGCTATAACAAAAGAAACCATTAATTTTTTTACGTCAGCAAAAGGGATAGGCGGGGTAGAGGGTGAAAAGGAGATTGGCAAGCAGTGTTACCGCGAGAAGAGATAGGAAAAGAATACATAAAAATGTTAAAAGAAGGAATGGAAAGAGAAGGGAGAAGCTTAGTCCCGAGAGAGCATCTGAGACAGGAGGAGGATGGAACAGAGGCAGGTTAAAGGAAAGAGAGTGACAGACAAAGGTAAACAGAATAGATGTAAAAACAACAATGGAAGAAAGCTACGTAAAAAAGAGATGGCAAAGAGAACCCGATTTGTTTCTTGAAACTCCAAGCTCAGACCTTCCCCTAGGTCAGCCGACCATGAGCGGGCGGAGGCACCCATACAACAGCCCTTGTAATCCGTCCCAATGCGAAGCAGACAGCGATTGCTAGGGCTACTAATGGCTGGAACCTGACTGCGGGAAAAGAGAAAGCTCGCCTGGAATAAAGCTTTCGCAAATCTCATTAAATATGAGAACATGATACTATTCCTAATTGGATTACATGAAGAAAAATGTTAATGAGCACCAAAAGGGGAAATTTATATATGGGATAACTGCAGCCAAGTTCTGTATAAAAGATCTCAAATAAAAATAACAAAAAACGAAGTTACAGACACAAATACAAATAAATCATACGACAGCCCTCCCCGTCCCCCTCCCCGATTAGCCTGCAATCCCATTCACAAGCTTCATCTGTCACCCATTGTTGTGTTTCTTGTACGGAGGGGAGGGGAGGGGACTGGGTGTAGATGTGAATGTCAATCCAATTTTTGAAACAGGTAATGGTCGGAGGGACAAAAATGGAGAAGAATAAATTACTGGCGAAAATAAGGACCACGAGAGATGAGGACAGATAAAGAGAGAACTATCACTACCACCTCACCCACTCATCTGCTCGAATATTACCTTACATGATCAGCAATACAATCCACGAAGCACAAGGTCACTATGTGGCAGCCAGAACTATCATGTTGCAGCCTCAAATCTGTTGCCGTTTCTTGTTCACTCCTCTTCTGCCAAGCCAGGGTCCGTTCTAACCTCCCGTCAATTTGCCTTTTACGCCTCACGTCTTTCCCCCTTTACATGTCTCGTCTCCTTTCCTAATATCATGTCATTTTTCATGCCCCCCTTATCTGTCCTGAGTACTGGTAAATATCCTGCCTACTTGTCTCTTCCTTGTTTGCGTGTTGTTTATTCAACGTCTAATAATTCAATCCACTTGTACCGTCCCTCCTTTTCTACTCTTTCCTCCAGTATCCGTTCTCCTACTCCTCACCACCCCCACACTTAGGACTGCCCTAGAAGTCCCACCCTAACGACCCCACCCCCTTCCTTACAGCGGCACGGCGTGGTCGAGGAAAGAGACAAGGTTACTCCACCATCTGCTACGGAAGATCTGAGAATCATTCGTATTTTTAATTTCCTCCTAATATAATACATTTTTTTTATTTTTTATCTTACATAGGAATTTGAAAACCTTTCAATAAGATATTTCATATATAATGACAGCACTAAACAAACATAAAATATAAATCCAATGAACACATATAAGTCAATAAATACACTAGTCTGGCATCCGTACGTTTCCTTGTCTCTCTATCAAAGCAGGAAAGCGGAAAAGGATGACTTCGTTGCTCCTCTGTGACATAAATTCGCCAGAGAAGCTGTTTTCCTTCCTTATTTCATTTACATAACATCTAATGAACCAGATATATTCCTAAATTATCAAGTGTGCTCACCTTACAATACAAACAAATTAACACAAGATGGAGAAACTAAAAAAGAAGAAAAAAAAATATGAACGGATTGCAAGAGTGAAATACATCAACAGTAACATAGTGTCGTGTGTGTGAAATCGTTGCCACTCGCAACTCAACGCTCCCTAAAAGTAAAGCACATCGGTTGCGTATTACCTTATTTCTAGTACGAGAAGACAGCAGAGAGGATATGGAAAGTAAGTTGTTTAATTTGGAATGAAAGCGTAACAAATAGTAAGTATGAATAACAATTCTGACATGAAGAAGGATGATAACACTGTCGCTAATGAGCATGGTTCAGGAATGGAAGCCTCTGATAACTCTGATTCAGCCGAGCAGTCGATTTATGCCTCTTGTAGGTTTCATTCTTCTGTCAATAAGCAAACATAGCGTCTATCGTCCTTTAATTTACGTACGTATTTTTTGCTACAAAACATTCCAAATACATCTAGTACCATGTTCTTTTTCAGAACGTAAACAGTATTGAGTCAGGTGTCAACTGATTATAAGCATAGTGTTAGGATTCGGGATTCCTCTATGGCTTAGGACTAGCTGCAATTTCTTCCTATCCTTTTCTTCCTCGTTGAAACACTTTCCTGTGACTGTTTCCATTTTCTTTCTTTGTATCTGTTGAAATAATTCCACTGTTACTGAATGTCCTGTCTGTGTGTAAATCTCATTTTCTTCAGTATTGTCTACGCTAACTGCCCCTCTTCAACACTTGTTATTCACTTCCCCAACCTCATTCTAGACTGCAAAACATCGTTTCACCTAATATTTCTGCTTACACATTATATCCGTGTATATGTGTTTCCTATGCAGCTCGACAGGAATTTCTGATCTGTAAATCTAACCTGACGCTATCGTTCTACAAACTGATGTGATCTGGAAACTTTCTTTAGTGATTCTTTAGGAGGTAATTGTAATATGCACGTGTCTCCCCGCTCTACTTCCGTCTTACAATTGCTCCAACGTCTTCGCGACTAGAAAAGGGCCCTCTAGGCCCCGTGTTTATTCTAAAGCTACTCGTCCTAGGTCCGTCCAAAAACTTGAGCCTTTTCGATTCAGTTCGCCCTGACGGACGACTCCGTCAACCTATTTTTCAATCAGTATTTGCACTTGCCTCGTCTTTATGATTCCTACATTCCCTTCACCTGGCTATGTTTACATTTTTACTTGGTCTCCCACTTCTATTTTTTCATTTAAATCAACGTTCTCTCACCGACCTATTTTGAGGCATCAAGAACTATGCCAACTGACTGCATTTCGTGCTGCTTTCTCTGAAACCAGATTATCAAAATCACCCGCTAGGTCCCGCTTCAACCGTTCTTGGATACCCAGCAATCTGCAGTAACTGCTGATGTCGTGAATGTCTACTTTACCAATAATATGGGATACCTTAACACTTTTTTCCGCATCAGAGGAACCCAGTCCTACAGATACCTTTCCCTACAATTTCTTTCAGGGACCACTTTCATACCTTGTCAATAATAATAACCATTACAATAACAATAAACAAAGAGAGGGCAATAATAAAAAAGCGAAGCGAATAATATAACATCATCACAATCATAACCATGGTTCCATGATAATGATATATAACAATAACAAAACAATAACATCAACAACGATAATAAAAATGATAATAATAATGGCAATAACCAAATGTTAATCAATACTATCCTACTATTTCTTATAATCATCACTATCGTTACAAAGATTATTATGATCACTACTAATGAATACAATATAACAACAGCAACTACACCACACACAACAAAGCAAGTTCAATCCCACTTTCCCTCACTTCAAACCCACTTTTGCGGCGACTTTGTTTATGAATCCGCCCAGCAACGGCAACGAGGCGGATACTTTCTAGAAAACCGACCCTTCTTGCACCTCCTGTCACATGCTGAAGTTCTGAACCTGACGGTATTCAGTTTCCACGGATGAAAAGACCGCTATTGATCAACGGTTATACCCCTCCCCCCCCCGGTACAAACACACGCAGAAACACACACTTGCACATATAAAGAGATAAATATGAATAGGTAAAGACAAACATGGATACATACAGAATATGCTAGTTCAATTCCTCCCGAGGCACAGGCATGCAAGTGTCAATGTCAATGAACTAATTTAAATATGAAAATAGTATGTGTGATCCCTTTTCTTTTGTAATGACCAATTTCAATATCTACGTTTCAAACATTTTCCCTCACACATTAGCAAGACACTTGAGTTGTTGGAAAAGAGGTTTAGGAATACTGAGATGAAAGCGATAACTCAAATGTCTGCAGAGGATTGAGATAATAGACGAACTGGAAAGATACGTATGGATGTACGAACAAAAGTAATCGCACTCTTGAGGAATGGGAGCAAGTCTGTCCGCCTGATTATTGATTTTTACGACAGTAAATTTCAGATTCTCTCTCTCTCTCTCTCTCTCTCTCTCTCTCTCTCTCTCTCTCTCTCTCTCTCTCTCTCTCTCTCTCCCTCTCTCTCGTATTATACGCAAAGTGTAATATCACATGCATGCACATCTAACCTAAATAAATATACCTTTTGCCTTTCTAGAGAGAGAGAGAGAGAGAGAGAGAGAGAGAGAGAGAGAGAGAGAGAGAGAGAGAGAGAGAGAGAGAGAGAGAGAGAGGGAGGGAGGGGGGGGGGGGGGAGGGGGGGGAGGAGAGGAGAGAGAGAGAGGGAGGGAGGGAGGGAGGGGAGGAGAGAGAGAGAGAGAGAGGGTGAGGGAGAGAGAGAAAGAGGGAGAGAGAGAGAGAGAGAGAGAGAGAGAGAGAGAGAGAGAGAGAGAGAGAGAGATAGAGAGAGAGGGAGAGGGAAGGAGAGGGAGGGAGAGGGAGAGGGAGAGGGAGGGAGGGAGAGAGGGAGAGGGAGAGGGAGAGGGAGAGAGAGAGGGAGAGGGAGAGGGAGAGGGGAGGAGGGAGGAGAGAGAGGAGAGAGAGGAGAGAGAGAGAGAGAGAGGAGAGAGGAGAGAGAGAGAGAGAGAGAGAGAGAGAGAGAGAGAGAGAGAGAGAGAGAGAGAGAGAGAGAGAGAATCCTAAAGTTGTAGGTTCGTATGAGATCTACACATCAATACATGAGAACGTTGACAGTAAAAGAGAAGCCATTAACCTGCTAAGCGAACGAAATTCCAATCGAAATCTGAAAACATCTAATAACTTTACCAGTTTTCATTAAACACAGTTGACAAATGTTGAGATCCCAGTAACGTCTTTATTGAATGCCGGAGAGATCAATGATAACTATTTTGAAATTACTGCCAGTTTTTAATCACAAGCAAACGTCAGTTTCATGAAGGAATATTCTCTAACCGGCAACTCTCATCGCTGTCGAGTATCCAGTTAGTTTAAAAAATGGGAGACGTAATTTCCTTTCAAAAACTTACAGTGGCAAGTAATTAGATCCCACTAGTGGAGCATTTGTCTGTCCAACGAACAATCTGAGCTAGGAGGTGACGTAAACGAGACCGGCAACCAAAACCAATTCATAAAAAGCGGTAATTTCACTCTCCGGAAGCCTAAGC
>NW_028234431.1:16714317-16719317 GCF_977035675.1 Penaeus japonicus
ATATACATGTATGTATATATATATATATATATATATATATATATATATATATATATATTTATGTACATATGTATATATATAAATATATATAAATATATATATATATATATATACATATATATACATATATATACAAATTTATATATATATATATATATATATATATATATATATATATATATATATATATATGACTGTATAACTCCACGTTGCCGCTCTGCTGGGCCCCGTCTGTGTCTCAATATTCACTCGTGGCCGACTCCTTTGTGTCCAAGGCTTGTGCTTGGGTCGCTCTCTCAGCTGCAGATCCGGAGCGGCAACTAATACAAGGGAAGGTGTCCATTTTTTCAATACGGACCCAAAAATGATGTGTTGTATTTCATAGCAGAGATAATTCTCTCTCTCTCTCTCTCTCTCTCTCTCTCTCTCTCTCTCTCTCTCTCTCTCTCTCTCTCTCTCTCTCTCTCTCTCTCTCTCTGTCTCTCATTCATATTTGTTCACATACTGTTTTACAAGAGACATACACGGAGATGGTCTCACCAAACTATGATCAATTACTCACGAATTTGTGTAGCGAATTTCCTGATTCTCAAGATGTCCTACCTGTAAAAAAAAATATTACTTTAAGCAAGGAATGAAAAATAACAAAAAAATACTGACATCTTTTTGTAATTAGGAAAGAATAGGCTTCACTATGTTATAGTATACAGAGGAGTGACATGATGAGGAGAATGGAAGGCAGCGAGAAAAGCCGATTTCTACTGCCCTTTCTAAATGTCTTTCGATGTGTGATGGAACTACGGCGAAAAAACTAACCGCCACGGAGGGCATTATGCCACGAAAATAAGGATCCTAAGCATGCCACGAAAACACCCTTCAGATTACTGTCTGTATACACGAGACAACTTTCATTCCCGTCAATGAAGCAGTGGCGCCGCGTAGGACCCTGTGACCCTTGCTGTAGCCGCCGCTGCAAGCGTTCAGCAGGAGAAGAGAATGCGATGGGTATAGAAATTTATAGGATGCACCAACACTTGTTTAGAATAAAGAAACTTATGAGGTAGATATACTCAAATGTTCTTTCTTTAACTTGGAATAAAAATAAAACAAAGATTCAACTTACAATTCAAACAGTTTTTTGGCACTTGAGATATACTATATTATACGATATCATTTGGTAATGAAAATCAGCATTGGATGCTCTTACTATTAAAACTTTAGACAGAAATGCTTTGTGATACGGAGTGTTAGTGCAAGCAATACTCAGCTACACGCAGCATTGCGAAAGGGAAAAAATAGTCCTCAGACGTCCACAACAATCAAGCAAAGGGACATTTGGCTTCTGGAGTCACTAGTATTAGATGGTATTCCATCCTGATGAACCATGGAACCAATTGAAATTATTCCCTGATAAATACAGTTCTTCTAGAAGATCGAATTGTGGCAAGTATTGTAACGATAACTCAAGTTGATTAAATATTCCGCCTTTTATGCAGACAACTTGCAATCAATATGACTTTATTCATGCTGGGGATGCATGGTGCATACTGCATACTGTGTTATATGGCTGACTACATGGGAAGACCTAAAAACGCAACATGATATTCATGGCTCATGAAAACATCTTACACTGAGATAAAAAAAAAAAAAATAATAGGAAAACAGTCACTTCACCCTGACAGCGGTCGCCTGGAAATACGGTGATAGAGTGTCATGGCCAGAAATAATGATGTACGAGTGAGTGAGTGATTGAGGAAGGAATGAAGATAAGGAGTGGGTGAGTGTATGAGTAAGGAAGGAAGGGATATAGGAGTGAGTGAGTGAGTGAGGTAATGAGTGTATGAGGGAGGGGGAGGAAGGAAGGGAGATATGGAGGGAGGGAAGGCGGGAATGAATAAGCGAGTGGGAATGGATAGAAGGAGGAAAGCTTAGGAAAGGGCTTGTCAAGGGTAAGAAAGGGAAGAAAGCGAAAGAGAGAGGAAGGGAAAAAGGAACGGAGTTAAGAAGAGAGAGAGAAAGGAGGGGAGTGGAAGAATATGAAACAGGGAAAAGAGGGAGGGAGGGAAGAAGGTATAGAATTCGAGGCTTGACAAATAAGAAGACGTTTCCTTGAGTAAGAACTCACAATCAAAATATGAGTACGCGCAAGTACAGACAAACAAACAAACCTGAATTCACATAGCGGAGCCTGTGTAACGGACACGATTTAGTCCCTTGAGCTAATGCGCTACTTCGACATTATAGCACGAACTTTATCCTGCTGTGCAGACAAACAAAAAAAACATATTACTCGTTCATTTTTATCTTTACAGCTGTATCAGTTACTATATAAAAGCGTTTTCATTAATGTGTATACATTTGCGTGTGAATATGATTATATGTCACTACCAATGCCATTGGCAGTGTGATTGTGAGCGTCAGTGTGAGCATTTGTACGTGATGGTATGTGTATGTGTGTGTATTTGTATGTGCAGATTTGTGTGTGTGTGAGAGAATATGAGCGTAGGGGGAGGTAGGGTATTATTGCACGTGTTTCCAGGATAGCAATTAATATCCCTTACACTAACACGTATGCAAATGGGAGTTACATCACACGAAAATATTACAGGTCAAAGAACATACACGCGGGACTGAACTCATAAAGGTGGACTAGGACCACCAGAGTAGTATGAATGTTTTGTGCCTTGTTTACAATGACCGAGTGAAGTGAAACGAATATCGTGCTTAGCACCGGGAAAAGAACACATAGAAAGGAAGAACAGAGCGTGAAGATAATTGTGATGCTAGAAGATTAGGTGAAATGAAGCGTTGAGCGTTGTGAGCGCGCAACTGTATACAATCAATGTGACCTTGACCTTACAACGGAGGAAGTGAAGTGAGAGAAAGAGGGTGTGGAAAGGGGATTAGGAAAGCCCAGGGGGCAGGGGAAGGAAGAGCAAGAGTAGTATGCCGGTCAGATGGCATCAAATCAAAGTTAACTTTGAATTTCCTGGCGTCTATATGCCTTACTTTTCTCTACAAGCTAAGGGTAAGGGAAGGGGGCCGGAATGGAGACAGGAACACACATAAAACAGACACTGGCGCTGCGCGCGCGCGCGTGTGTGTGTGTGTGTGTGTGTGTGTGTGTGTGTGTGTGTGTGTGTGTGTGTGTGTGTGTGTGTGTGTGTGTGTGTGTGTGTGTGTGTGTGTGTAAATATATATATATATATATATATATATATATATACATAATATATATATATATATTTATATATATATATATATATATATATTTATATATATATATATATATATATATATATTATATATATATATACATATATACTGTATATATATTCATATATGTTTATTTATATATATTTATTTACATATATATATATTGATATCTACATATATATTTACATATTTATATATATACATATATATATATATATATATATATATATATATATATATATTTATATCTACATATATATTTACATATTATATATATACACACATATATATAATATATATAATATATATATATATATATATATATATATATATATATATATATATATTTATATATATATATATATATACATACATACATATATATGCATTTGTATATCATGCACACACACACACACACACACACACACACACACACACACACACACACACACACACACATATATATATATATATATATATATATATATATATATATATATATATATGAATGGATATAGGATATGGCAGAAAAAAACTACTGTACACGAAATAGATTTGTTACAAAATGAGACAACAGTTCCGAAAGCTAACTGGATTTCATCTGAAGAGAAAGGAGAGAAGGTATAGAAAAGGATGAGCAGGAGGCAACATGGTACAAGAAAGGCCAGAGAGGCCATGTAAATGGAAACGAAGGCAGGAGTGGCAGGCAGGTCAGGTCAGGTCAAAGGGTCGGAGGATCTGTGAGAAGGGTATCCGGCGTAAGATGGATGTGGGAAGCAAGGATTTTGGCAGGAGAAAAACACGTTGAAATTAGGCAGCCTGTTGATGAGGGAGGATTCCACCTGTCTGTGTTTTCATTTTCTAATAATTCAATATATATATATATATATATATATATATATATATATATATATATATATATATATATATATATATATATATATATATATATATACAAATTTATACCTCCCTGACCAGGACTCGAACCCGCGCCGTAAGATCGACAGGCACGGTTGATAGCCGAGCGGTATCAACCGTGCCTGTCGATCTTACGGCGCGGGTTCGAGTCCCGGTCAGGGAGGTATAAATTTGTATATATTAAAAATGCGTTACTGCATTCTACCATCTTCTCATATATATATGTGTGTGTGGGTGTGGGTGTGGGTGTGGGTGTGGGTGATTTGTACTTTATGCAAAGGCAAAGGCAAAATTACGCCATGCGTGTGTGAATGTAGGCACGTTAGTGTGACCGGGCAGGCAGACAAATACTCGATCCGGGAAAAGGATCCAACGGCTGTACGCAACCTGATTGTTGGTTACGCAGGATAAGCTCTGCTCATGTCCTCTATACTGGCACCGTTGTTGCTCGCCCTGACCTCTGTGTGCGGGTTACCCTCCCGGTCGGGTCACCCGTGACCGGTCGAGGTGCGGTACAGTTCCTCCTGTCCGCTTACTGATTGGAAGAGATGGGCGGTCGAAACAAGTTCCAGCGCACCTCGCTGAAGGCTCTCACATGCGGTCTCTTAAAGTGGCGGGCTAATGCGCGTTGTGTAAGCTCTATACGCATCAAAACTCGCATATAAGTATACAGAGAAATAAATATGTACATGTAGGTTTATAAAAATACGAATATTATGTGCAATATACACGTATGCATCAAATACATGTTTAGATAAACGTATTTGTAGGAAATATGTACATCCATGTTCTTATGTGCTTTCGCATATATATGTATATATATATATATATATATATATATATATATATATATATATATATATATA
>NW_028234431.1:16729317-16731817 GCF_977035675.1 Penaeus japonicus
ACAACAACACCACCACACACACAAAATATATATATTAAAAATATTATATATATATATATATATATATAACTAATATACATGTATATTCACACACTCAACAACACACATTATATATATTTATATATATATATATATATATATATATTATATATATATATATATATATAATAATACATACACACACACACACACCACACACTATTTATATTTATATTGTTATTATATATATTTATATTTTATATATTTTATTTATACATACACATTTGTTATTATATATGTAAATATATATATATATATATATATATATATATATATTTACATATATGCACGTGTATATACATGTGGCGTGCGCCGTATTTGTGTGTGAGTGTTGTGTGGGTGTGTGTGTGTGTGGTGTGTGTTTGTGTGTGAGTGGATGTGTGTGTGTGTGTGTGTGTGCGGTGCGTGTGGTGTGGGCGTGCGTGTGTGTGTTTTGTGTGTGCGTGCGTGTGCGTGTGTGTGTGTGATTGTGTGTGTGCGTGTGTGTGTGTGGGCGTAATGTGTGTCTGGTGTGCGTGTGCGTGTGTGTGTGCGTGTGTGTGTGCGTGTGTGTGTGTGTGTGCGTGTGTGTGTGTGTGCGTGTGTGTGTGCGTGTGTGTGTGCGTGTGTGTGTGTGTGCGTGTGTGTGTGCGTGTGTGCGGGTGTGTGCATACGTGCGTGTGAGTGTGAGTGTGCGTGTTCCGGCGAAAACCAATGAGACCAAGAAAGCAAAGGGACACCACGGAGAGAGGAGGCGAGAACCGGGAAGGAGAGAGAAGCGAGAGAGCGAGGGCAGCGAGGGCAGCGAGGGCCGTGAGTCGATAGAGAGTCTAGCTGTTCCTGTCTCGCTCTCCGGCGGCCTTCCCGAGCGGTCCCGGAGGCCTATGCAGCTTCTCGAATCTTCCCATTCTTAGATTTCCCTCGCGCTCTCGCTCCTTCTCTTTGGCTTCGTGCGGGGCGCCCCTTCTCTTGAGGTTCAGGCGTTTTCCCTTCTCTCTTAGTCATCGCGGGTCCTCTTGGTTCACTGCCCCCGTCTCCGGTGTGCAGCGCTTTTCAACTTCTTTGCATCGCCATTTGTTTACGACCTTTGTTGCATCCCGTACTTATTATTGGCATTTTCCTGTTTTCATTACATGCACCTTACTATATTCATGCATGCTCGCACGCAGGCACACAAACAAACACACACACACACACACACACACACACACACACACACACACACACACACACACACACACAAACGCGCGCGCACGTAAATCCATATACTGCATATAACACAATCATCCTATTGATGCGTGAGAAAATGAAGTAACGAACCGGACAGAGTCATGCGTATACGATTGCTCTTCGGTCTAGGAGGCAATCAACAAATTGAAAATTCAGGCTTGACCTATATCAACACGAACTTTATATATACACCACAAAGCCAAATAGGGAAATCGCATTAAGATATAGCTAATTAAAATCCTGTAAATAAAACTCGCTGTACACCCCGTGCACGCACAGATGCAAGCAAAAAGGACTACAACGAACAGGAAAATAGATCCAGCAACTGGAAGGATTATCCAGTCTGCGACGTCATAAAACGGAGACTCGTTGCCTCGGCCTGACTAGCACGCGAGCCTGCCTCTGGTTGACGTCACGCGAAAGTGGAGGTGGAGGTGGAGTTCAATTCCACTTGCAAACACAGATTTATCAATATATTCGGATCATTCCGATAAATCCGACGGATATTATTTTGCTAATTTGCATTATATAATTCACTCATTTCTGAACGCAATAGCCATAATTTCCGGTTCGGTAAATATTTTGAATTGCACATAGAAAGTTTGTTTATTAGCTGATGCGTGAATGTTAATTCAGCAATTTTATAGATACAGTTTGTGATTTCTTCTCAACTTTATGTTACTATATTTATTTTCTTAAATTATTTTCTTTCAAAACAAGTTTATATATATAGTTTATATGAAACACAAACATTACACGTTCAAAGTATGACCTGAGCATACTTTATCTTATATCAAACTACACCTATACCATTTGATGTTTACCGGCACATTTACGAGCCATAACCAATGTAATAACCAGAACAAATAGACAAAACAATATCAACAACATAGAAGACAACCTAACCGCTCTCGAAACAGAAAATCGTGAGGATCGGCCACAAGGGCGGGGAAGAGCAGTGTCTCCCCCACAAACACTATACTACACTAACCATTTTCCTTCATTCCTTCTGTTCCTCTTCCCCTCCTTTCCTTCTCCCTTTATTCCCGCTTCGCATCCCCGCTCCTGACCTCTCCTGTCTTTTCCTCTCCTCCCTACCTCCCTACCCCCTCTGCTTACCATCCGCTCCATGGCGATAAAGCCAGAATCCACGAGCACAAACTGCCGACCCATTTGTTCAGGGTCAAAATAATGCTAAGCCTGATGCACTATCCTAACTGATATGGCCTGCCCCTCCTCTTTTTTTAGGCTA
>NW_028234431.1:16734317-16736817 GCF_977035675.1 Penaeus japonicus
GAGAGAGAGAGAGAGAGAGAGAGAGAGAGAGATTACAGTCAGTACGTATGTTTACATAAAAACACACTTTATTGAGTTTGCCTATGCACACCACCTGTGCGCGGGCGAAGCTCATTCCGTTTGATTTTAGAACCTCCGAGAACCGAGGCAGCGTTTCTGGCCTTGATTCACGCGGCGCCGGCAAGGTGGGCTCGTGCAGGTGGGCGTGGCAGAGCCTCCGTCCAGACGCGTTTCTCCGTGTCCCGTGGGTCGCCCAGGGCTTCGCCAGGCACGGCTTCTTCTGCCGCCTCTTGATCTTCCGGGTGGAAGACACACGGCTTGGGGCTTCACCATACTTCATGAGACACACGCACACACACACACACAAGTGCATATGAATATGTATAAGTATGTGTATGTGTATATCCATACATATGCATATGTATGCATATATATGTATCTCTCTCTCTCTCTCTCTCTCTCTCTCTCTCTCTCTCTCTCTCTCTATATATATATATATATATATATATATATACATATATATACGTATTAATATATACATATACATATTGATATATACATATAAACATATACATATACATATTTACACTGTGTATAAATGTGTGTGTGTGTATGTATGTATGTATGTATGTATGTATGTATGTATGTATGTATGTATGTATGTATATATATATATATATATATATATATATATATATATATATATATATACATATATATATATATATATATATATATATATATATATATATATTGACATTCTTCTTTCTTTATTTAATATCCTTTTCTGCCTAAACCCTTATGTCTCTACTGGGTCTATTTCAGCCTTTTGCTTTTCTTTATTCCAGTTGCACACTGCAATCGCCGTATCTTTCGCATGCTGGTTCGAGCTCAATATCCATTAATAACATTTTCTTATGTACGGCACGTAGTCAACACATTTACGTGTAGCGGAAATTCCTAAATATCATTTTTCATTTCTGACTGTCTTCAACGGCAGCGTTTCTATATTTTCCATTTCTATTTCGCTTTGCTAGTTATTCGCTTCAAGCAATAGCCTAACGTGAGATTGGTATTTTCTGACTGACACTCTTGCCACCATTTCTACTCGCGTTGGGCAAGACACTCACACTGCATTAGGCACTTACGCACACGTGCTATATACAAGAACCCATTCTGAGAAGCATCTAACCTCGCCCTCTTACTTGCTTATTTACTTATTCACTTTCACTCACTTTCAACATGGACACAAGCACACACACACACACACACACACACACACACACACACACACACACACACACACACACACACACACACACACACACACACACAGATACTCAAAAATTCCAGCCAGCCCGCGCTCAGATACAAATGAAACAAAACAGAAGAGAGCTAATTCCCCGCCGCACAAACAGCCAGTCCCATAACCGAACACCCACAAAAATCCGGACTGCTGCCCAACCCACAAACAGGAATGCATAACACCGGGCCGGAGGAGCGGTGAGTGTAGGGAAGAGGAGGAAGGGGGGGGGGGTAGGAGGAATGCCAAACTCTCAAAGCAGGAATTGCACATCCACCAGGAATACAGGGGAGGAATCCGCGAATGTAGAAACACATGTACCGCCTGGACGATAAAACCTTATGAAGGCTTGTTGAATAATTTCCTGCTATCGTTATCGAAGTTGTTTGATCAGATTGCATATTGGCTTCTTCTTTAACTTTTATCAGTCTCAAAACATGCAGACGCGAAGCACGGATTATGAAACCTTTCCAGAAACATCATACTGTACATATTTTGAATACACCTGCTCGCCCAAGCAATATGGTCACTGCACTTGCTGCCTCGCTTGCATGTGTATATTAATAGATTTGCGAGAGGATACACTACTTTAAAAGAAAACAAAATAATGATTACAAACACTGGTCTATGCCCGCCTGCCTTTCCCTCTGCCTATTCGTTATTATCGATTTGTGTCTCTCTCCCAATTCCTGTGTGTGTTCGTGTGTTTGTTTACTTGCATGCTTGAGTTTCTATTAGTCAATACCTTCATTTACGTGAGCAGTGGTGTGTTTGTCTGTATGTGTCTCGATCATTCTATTATATATATATATATATATATATATATATATATATATAACCAAAACAAACAAACGTAAACGAGCAGCCAAACACGTGCCCCGCCATTAGCTGATCATTACCCTAATCGAATCATCGCATGAGTTTGGGAAGTTGAGAGAAAACTTTGCTCATCTTGGCCATCCTTTCCAAGACCGGATGTTCGCCTTACGAAACACATCGTCAACGAACGTCTGTATAAGGGAATAAATCTCTCTCTCTCTCTACCTACCTATATATCATTTCTACAACTTTATCTTCTATCTTTCTATATATTTCCTTATTTTGTTCCCCACTACCCCTTTCATCTGCCCACTTCTATCTCTTCTCCCCCCCTCTCCCACTCTCTGTCTTCATCCCCTCTTATTTTCCCCTTTGTCT
>NW_028234431.1:16764317-16769317 GCF_977035675.1 Penaeus japonicus
CAGGTGTCGCAAATCAGAGAAAGCGACACAAGGTTTTGACGCCCGTCAAAATGAGCTTTGCTTCTGCCACGATATGATTGGTGAATATTATAAATATTGTTATCCTGGTCACGAAAATAATGTTTGAAAGAAACATTAGCCATTTTTCACACCTTCTAAGCGTTAGCAAATGGGAAAAGTAAGCATGAAATTCATGTCACAGTGCAATCTAAAGGATGGCTGCAAGTTACATGGTTATTTCATTATCATCTACTTGTGTTGTCGGTTAAAAAGTAACCTGAATTGATATATTTATATCTTTCACTTCACAATCATCATTGTTTGTTTACATTCCTTATTTTTCTCTCTCTAGCATGGATATGATATGAACGAAATCCTCTTGGCATGTTTTTATTTGCCCCTTGAATGATTTCGTTAGAAGTGAGTTGACGAGAGATTATTATACCTACTGTGTTCAAGATATGACAATCATGGCTACACGAATATTACCTGATAATAAATAGTTTCTCATGAATAGGTTGCAGTTTCGTTTTCTCGAAACAATATTAAGGTCAAGAGCATATAAAAGTTTACTTGGTTAATTGCCCCATTCCTTAGGATAACTATCTTAGCTATTCCATGTGGCCGTTGGCGTGTGCCTCGGTGCACATATGTGTGTGTCTATAAAACGAGGAAACTTCTCAAAGGAGGACAAGAACTTTGCCTCTGAGAGTTATTAGAGAGGTATTTACCTTCGTGTTGTTCGGTACGGCCTCTTCATGGAGGATTTATATTCTTACCTGGAACAATAAAATAAAATTCAGTTACTGTTTCAATACTAATGTCATTTTGCATATATATGTATATATATATATATATATATATATATATATATATATATATATACATATATAAATATAAACACACTCTCACACACACATACATATAAATATACATATACATATAAATATACATATACATGAAAGGCAAAATACACTCTACCGTGTTGTTAATATGACAGAAAAACCCACCATACACAAAATAGACTTATTGAAAACGAGACGACAGTTTCAAGATCCATCTGGATCTCATTTTCAGGTCTAAGGAGCAAGAGAACAAGAGGGTATACAAGAGGGTGAGGGGAGAGTAACACGGTACAAGAAAGTCATGCGAGAAGAACGGAAACGGAGGCAGACACGGACCAGCGAACGAAACCGGGGCAGGTCAAGTCAGGTCATCGACCCGATGACCTGACTGCGGTCTGTGTGAAGGGTGTCCGGCATAACCTAACAGTCTGAGAATGTATGAGGACAGGAGAAAAAACACTGTTGAGATTGAAATTCGGCAGCCTGTTAATGAGGGACGATTTCACCAATCTGCGCAGCCGTCTGGTTAGCTCATTGGTAGCGTTTCGACTTCACATCCCCGTGGTCGGCAGATCGAGTC
The DNA here is from genome assembly GCF_977035675.1 of Penaeus japonicus. Taxonomy (NCBI): domain Eukaryota; kingdom Metazoa; phylum Arthropoda; class Malacostraca; order Decapoda; family Penaeidae; genus Penaeus; species Penaeus japonicus. The sequence continues at coordinate 16,765,743 of NW_028234431.1, forward strand.
CCGTCCAAGCTCGTGAGCTTCCACTGTCACCTGGCGGTTACTGACGTAGCTGGGCACTGTGTTGGGTAAGGACCAAGCTCAGATCGAGTCAACCCTCGTTGGCACATTCTCTCACGAGTCAGTACACGCTGACACAGGCGGGCTCGCGTCACTGCATACAAGCCCGGCGTTGCATCTGCTCCGCAATTCTGGCTTATCCTTATCCTTACAATCTGCGGGCATGGACTGACTAACACACACACACACACACACACACACACACACACACACACACACACACACACACACACACACACACACACACACACACACACACACACACACACACACACACACACACACACACACACACACACACACACTCACACTCACACACTCACACACTCACACACTCACACACATCAACACAGCTCACTCTTACACTCACACTAACATCACATACAACAACCGGATAGATGTCAACTTCACACTCACACTCACACACTCACACACTCACACACTCACACACTCACACACTCACACACTCACACACTCACACACTCACTCACTCACTCACTCACTCACTCACTCACTCACTCACTCACTCACTCACTCACTCACTTGTTTGTGTACGGCAGATATACATTTAAAGTACATTAACATTACATAATAATATAACAAATCTGTCAATACATGATTAAACTAAAACAAAATTTAAGACCAACCGCCACCGCCTTAATCCATAACAAGCTGTTACCCGTTGTTAACCTGTCACAGCGACGCCTTCCCTCCCCTGCCCTCCCCCTCCTCCTTCTCCCCCCCCCCATCTGCCTCTCTCACTCGAAGTCTCACACTTAGAATTAATCGTGGCACGAGAGAGAAGACAATCTATCACCTTGCGGTTGAGAGGAGGGATCAGGGGAGAGTTGGGGAACAAGGGAGAGCTGTGGATCAGCTGTGGAGAGTTGGGGATTAGGGGAGAGGTGGGGATCAGGGGAGAGTTGGGGAACAAGGGAGAGCTGTGGATCAGCTGTGGAGAGTTGGGGATTAGGGGAGAGTAGGGGATCAGGGGAGAGTTGGGGATCAGGGGAGAGGTGGGGATCAGGGGAGAGTAGGGAATCAGGGGAGAGTAGGGGATCAGGGGAGAGTTGGGGATCAGGGGAGAGGTGGGGATCAGAGAAGAGTAGGGGATCAGGGGAGAGTTGGGGATCAGGGGAGAGTTGGGGATCAGGGGAGAGTAGGGGATCAGGGGAGAGTTGGGGATCAGGGGAGAGTTGGGGATCAACAATGGGAGCTGCTAGTGGATCAGCTGTGGAGAGTAGGGGATCAGGGGAGAGTTGGGGATCAGGGGAGAGTTGGGGATCAGGGGAGAGTAGGGAATCAGGGGAGAGTTGGGGATCAGGGGAGAGTTGGGGATCAGGGGAGAGTTGGGGAACAAGGGAGAGCTGTGGATCAGCTGTGGAGAGTTGGGGATCAGGGGAGAGTTGGGGATCAGGGGAGAGTTGGGGATCAGGGGAGAGTAGGGGATCAGGGGAGAGTTGGGGATCAGGGGAGAGTTGGGGATCAGGGGAGAGTTGGGGATCAGGGGAGAGTAGGGGATCAGGGGAGAGTTGGGGATCAGGGGAGAGGTGGGGATCAGGGGAGAGTTGGGGAACAAGGGAGAGCTGTGGATCAGCTGTGGAGAGTTGGGGATCAGGGGAGAGGTGGGGATCAGAGAAGAGTAGGGGATCAGGGGAGAGTTGGGGATCAGGGGAGAGTTGGGGATCAGGGGAGAGTAGGGGATCAGGGGAGAGTTGGGGATCAGGGGAGAGTTGGGGAACAAGGGAGAGCTGTGGATCAGCTGTGGAGAGTTGGGGATCAGGGGAGAGTTGGGGATCAGGGGAGAGTTGGGGATCAGGGGAGAGTAGGGGATCAGGGGAGAGTAGGGGATCAGGGGAGAGTAGGGGATCAGGGGAGAGTTGGGGATCAGGGGAGAGTAGGGGATCAGGGGAGAGTTGGGATCAGGGAGAGTTGGGATCAGGGAGAGTTGGGGATCAGGGAGTTGGGGATCAAGGGAGAGTTGGGGATCAGGGAGAGAGGGAATCAGGGGAGTGGGGATCAGGGAGAGTGGGGATTCAGGGGAGAGTTGGTGGATCAGGGGAGAGTGGGGATCAGGGCGAGAGTTGGGGATCAGGGGAGAGTAGGGATCAGGGTGAGAGTTGGGGATCAGGGGAGAGTTGGGGATCAGGGGAGAGTTGGGGATCAGGGGAGAGTAGGGAATCAGGGGAGAGTTGGGGATCAGGGGAGAGTTGGGGATCAGGGGAGAGTTGGGGATCAGGGGAGAGTTGGGGATCAGGGGAGAGTTGGGGATCAGGGGAGAGTAGGGGATCAGGGGAGAGTAGGGGATCAGGGGAGAGTTGGGGATCAGGGGAGAGTAGGGGATCAGGGGAGAGTAGGGGATCAGGGGAGAGTTGGGGATCAGGGGAGAGTAGGGGATCAGGGGAGAGTTGGGGATCAGGGGAGAGTTGGGGATCAGGGGAGAGTTGGGGATCAGGGGAGAGTAGGGGATCAGGGGAGAGTAGGGGATCAGGGGAGAGTAGGGAATCAGGGGAGAGTTGGGGATCAGGGGAGAGTTGGGGATAAGGGGAGAGTTGGGGATCAAGGGAGAGTTGGGGATCAGGGGAGAGTTGGGGAACAAGGGAGAGCTGTGGATCAGCTGTGGAGAGTTGGGGATCAGGGGAGAGTTGGGGATCAGGGGAGAGTAGGGAATCAGGGGAGAGTTGGGGATCAGGGGAGAGTTGGGGATCAGGGGAGAGTTGGGGATCAGGGGAGAGTAGGGGACCAGGGGAGAGTAGGGGATCAGGGGAGAGTGGGGGATCAGGGGAGAGTAGGGGATCAGGGGAGAGTTGGGGATCAGGGGAGAGTTGGGGATCAGGGGAGAGTTGGGGATCAGGGGAGAGTAGGGGACCAGGGGAGAGTATGGGATCAGGGGAGAGTTGGGGGATCAGGGGAGATAGGGAATCAGGGGAGAGTTGGGAATCAGGGGAGAGTTGGGGATCAGGGGAGAGTTGGGGATCAGGGGAGAGTTGGGGATCAGGGGAGAGTAGGGGACCAGGGGAGAGTATGGGATCAGGGGAGAGTTGGGGATCAGGGGAGAGTAGGGAATCAGGGGAGAGTTGGGGATCAGGGGAGAGTTGGGGATCAGGGGAGAGTAGGGGACCAGGGGAGAGTATGGGATCAGGGGAGAGTTGGGGATCAGGGGAGAGTAGGGGATCAGGGGAGAGTTGGGGATCAGGGGAGAGTAGGGGATCAGGGGAGAGTAGGGGATCAGGGGAGAGTTGGGGATCAGGGGAGAGTTGGGGATCAGGGGAGAGTAGGGGATCAGGGGAGAGTTGGGGATCAGGGGAGAGTAGGGGATCAGGGGAGAGTAGGGGATCAGGGGAGAGTTGGGGATCAGGGGAGAGTAGGGGATCAGGGGAGAGCAGAGAGGCATGGGGAAGAACGGGATCAGAAGAAAGCAGGGGAGATCGGGTGTGCACGGGAGAACAGAGGGGCATGGGAGTAGGGGGAGTAGGGGGGGGGGCAGGAGGGGGCAGGAGGGGGCAGGAGTAAGGGAG
>NW_028234431.1:16779317-16781817 GCF_977035675.1 Penaeus japonicus
TACATATACATTTACATATAAATATATATATATATATATATATAAATATATATATATTTATATATATTTTATATATGTAACAATTATATATACAATTATATATATTTAATATATATATAATATATATATAGAGATATTTATTTTATAAATAAATATATACATTATATATGGATATATATATAATAAATTATTTCTAATATTATTTACATATACATATATACATAGATTTATATATTGTGTAAATGTATATATATATATATAAATATAGTATATATAAATATATATAAATATATATATATACATATATTTATATTCAATATTTATATATTGTGTTTATATATATAATATATATATTAAATATATATATATATATATATATAAATATATATATTTATATATATATATACATATATTTATCTTCATATATTATAAATTGTGTTTATATATATATAATTATATATAAACATATCTATATATATATATATATATATCAATATATATATATATATATATTTATATAATATATACATAAAATTTATATTCATATTATTATATATTGAGTTTTATATTATATATATATTTAATATATATACATATATATATATATATATATATATATATATAATATATATACAATATAAAAATATAATATATATATTATATAAATATATATATATATATATATATATTATATATATTTACACACACACCTATAACATCAATATATAAATATATGTATATATCAAAAACACACACAACACACCATATATATATTTATATATCTATATATAGTATATTATTATATAATATATATATATACATATATATAAATATATATATAAATATATATACATATACAGACATTTATTACTAGTATAATATACATACATATATATCTATAAAGACATTGTATACATATGTATATTTACAATACAAATAATATTTATAATATATATATAAATATATATATATATAATATATATATATATAACTACACACACACAAACACACACACCACACATCACACACACACACACCCCCTCACACACACACACACATCACACATAAATATACCATCTAATAATGTATGACTGTATATGTATATAAATATATATATACATTCTAATATATATATATAATATATAAATATATAAATAAGAAAACTCTATATATTTATATGTAAATTATACATATGTATATATATATACATATGTATGTATATATTTAATAAATATATATTTATATTTATATATATACATATGTATATATATATATATATTATATATATATATATATATATATAAAAATAATATTAATACACAAAAATATATAAATAAATTATAATATTTATATATAAAATATCCACAATATGATATACATTATATATATGATATATATAAGTATATATATATATATATATATATATATAAATAGTGTATACAAATATATATATGCATCCAGTATATATATAAAATATATATATAATTTATTTAGATATATATATATATATATATATATATATAATATTTATATATTATACTTATATAGCCATATATATATATACATTATATTAAATTTATTTATTGACATATATACATAGCGTTATATATATACATATGGTTAGTTACAGAGATATATATATAATATATATACATATATATATATATATATATATATATATATATATTATATATACATATACATACATACAATACACTCACACACACACACACACACACACATTTTATATATATAATATATATATATATATATTATAATATATATAAATATATATATAATATATATATATATTTATATCATATAACGTATACACAATATATATATCATATATATGTATATATAGTTTAATGTATGTATGTTAATTATATATAGATATATATAATATATATATAGATATATATTTACAGATATAGATTATGCATATATATATATATAATATATATATATATATATATATATAATTTATTATATATATATATAGATATATAGATGTGTGTGTGTGTGTGTGTGTGTATGTGTTTGTGTGTGTGTGTGTATGTGTATATATGTATATGTATATATATAATACATATATATATATATATATAGATAGATAGAGAGAGATATAGATATATATGTATACATTTTCATGTATACATACATATATATATATATATATATATATATATATATATATATATATATATATATATATATATATATATATATATATATATATATATATTACAACCATCATGGAAATTATCTATATACTCTTAGCAGAGCAGTAATAGCAAGGTTGTACATTCAATTCCCGTGGACACTCGGCAGCAATGAAATAGAAATTCAAGTCACAAATAAGGTTACCGAGGTTATATCTATGTGAGAAAGATTGTAGAATGTAGTAACGCATTTAATGTAGAAATACAAATTTTACCTTCCTGACCGAGACTCGATCACGGGAATTGTCTGTAAAATCTCGCTATCACTGCTCTGGTAA
>NW_028234431.1:16784317-16791817 GCF_977035675.1 Penaeus japonicus
GAGAGAGAGAGAGAGCGAGAGAGAGAGAAGAGAGAGAAGAGAGAGGGGAGAGAGAGAGAGAGAGAGAGAGAGAGAGAGAGAGAGAGCAGAGAGAGAGAGAGCAGAGAGAGAGAGAGAGAGAGCAGAGAGAGAGAGAGAGAGAGAGAGAGAGAGCAGAGAGAGAGAGAGAGAGAGAGAGAGAGAGAGGAGAGAGAGAGAGAGAGAGAGAGAGAGAGAGAGAGAGAGAGAGAGAGAGAGAGAGAGAGAGAGAGAGAGAGCAGAGAGAGAGCAGAGAGAGAGCAGAGAGAGCGAGAGCAGAGAGAGAGAGAGAGCAGAGAGAGAGAGAGCAGAAAGAGAGCAGAGAGAGAGCAGAGAGAGAGCAGAGAGAGAGTGAGTGAGAGTGAGAGTGAGAGTCAGAGAGAGTATGAGATGATATAGTATGCTTATATATGATATTAAATACAGCAATAGATCAATATACAAATACCATATGAGTATCGCACTCTAACTAGCGAGACAATCGCCGGGTCAGGTCGGGTCAACTTTGACGGATAGGCAATTCACACATAATTGGCTTCCCAAGTACCTAGACCGTCAAAAGAAGTTTAATACATTTGACTGTCACGCCTTCTACATTCCAGACTACCTTCCCGCATAACCACCGTTGGGGACGGCGGCTGGGAACCCCTTCCATATAAGCAGGATATCTGGGACATACAGACAGACCGGGATCGACTGCGCTACCGCCGACGCCTGATTTCTCCGCCTGTTTATAAGTGTTGTGATAGTGTTTATTACTGTGATCATTGTGCTGTAGTGTATATTATCTACCGTGTACCATAACGTCAGACTATCTGCGTTAAGGAATAAACCTGAACTGTATAAACCCTGTGTCTGGCATCAAATACCTTATTTGTGTGGGTTATTAGTTCTAACAGACTAAGACACACATCACAGAGAACAAGAGATAAAGAAAACGAAAGAGATAGAAAGAGGACGAGATAGAGAGAGTGAATGAGTGAGAGAGTTGTTTTTATGTAAAATTCAGCATGAATCCTTCACATGTAACTGTTGTCGCAGCCTATCATTTATGCTTTTTAGTATTTCTGCTTTATATTTCTCTTAAGTTATTTAAATATTCAATCTGAGATATGTAAGCCTTCTACAGTACGTATAAAGGCCAACTCTTACAAAATTTGACCGAGGGAGAAAGAGGTAGAACCAAGTGATGTTACAATTGCTAGCCAATCGGGACGCACTGCGCGATACAAGTGTGGCTAGATAGAGAACTATATGTATTTATTATAAAAAACTACGGAATATTTGAATTTGATTTCTTATTCCTGTAAATTTCAATGGATGTGGTGCTACATTCCTTTCCAACTACCTTGCAACTTCAGGCCGCTGATCGCCAGCAATTAAATAAACTCCTTTTATATGGGCGTAAGAAGAGTGAGATGTAAACCGTGTTATGTGTGCCAAAGTACATTACAATTAAGGCAAGTAATAAAAAAATGATTATCTTCCAATTTGATGAATAGATTATCGTCTTGGAGGCCAGAAAATAAGTTTAAAGACATAAGTTCAACTAGGATCTACAATCCATGCTCCAGTGCTAAATGTTCATGAAGCCTTTCGAGATGAATTAATCAAAGCTTTACTGGCAATGCAAAAGTTGCAGTCAGCATATGCATTCCGAGTCCCAACCATGGAGGTATTTCCATTTCTATATAACATGCGTCACTGCATTATTCCATCATACATATGCCTATATCGATATTTAAGCAAAGACTTCATCTGAAACGAGTCATTGCGACTTCAGGCCAGTTGTTCTGCCACTGATCCTGCTCTTCTGACCACAGGACTTTAGGAAACTATAATTGTTGTCTGGACTGAGATTCATATACAAGCTAATGACGTCCGGATAAAGAGGCAGAATGATTTCATTGATATACGGACATTATCAGCCGAATACAATCAACGTGACAAGAGAAACTAATTGAGAAATGAATGAAAGGGGGGTGGACGAGTGCATGGACAGACAGGAGGGATGATGGATGGGATCGGATGGGATGGGACGGGACGGACGGGAGAGACAGGACGGGACGGGACGGAACGGGATGGGACGGGACGGGACGGGAGAAACGGGACGGGACGAGATGGGATGGGACGGACGGGAGAGACGGGACGGACGGGAGAGAAGGGACGGGACGGGAGAGACGGGACGGGACGGGAGAGAAGGGACGGGACGGGACGGGACGGGACGGGAGAGACGGGACGGGATGGGACGGACGGGAGAGACGGGACAGGACGGGACGGAACGGGACGGGACGGAACGGGATGGGACGGGACGGGACGGGAGAGACTGGACGGGACGGGACGGGATGGGATGGACGGGAGAGACGGGACGGGACGGGACGGGACGGGGCGGACGGGAGAGAAGGAACGGGACGGACGGGAGAGACGGGACGGGATGGGATGGGACGGACGGGAGAGAAGGGACGGGACGGGACGGGACGGACGGGAGAGAAGGGACGGGTCGGGACGGACGGGAGAGAAGGGACGGGACGGGACGGGACGGGATGGGACGGACGGGAGAGAAGGGACGGGACGGGATGGGACGGGACGGACGGGAGAGAAGGGACGGGACGGGACGGGACGGACGGGAGAGAAGGGACGGACGGGAGAGAAGGGACGGGACGGGACGGGACGGGACGGGACGGACGGGACGGGATGGGACGGACGGGAGAGACGGGACGGGACGGGACGGGACGGGAGAGACTGGACGGGACGGGACGGGACAGGATGGGATGGACGGGAGAGACGGGACGGGACGGGACGGGATGGGATGGGACGGACGGGAGAGAAGGGAAGGGACGGGACGGGACGGGACGGGACGGGACGGACGGGACGGGACGGACGGGAGAGAAATGACGGGTCGGGACGGACGGGAGAGAAGGGACGGGACGGGATGGGACGGTCGGGAGAGAAGGGACGGGACGGGATGGGACGGGACGGACGGGAGAGAAGGGACGGGACGGGACGGGACGGACGGGAGAGAAGGGACGGACGGGAGAGAAGGGACGGGACGGGACGGACGGGAGAGAAGGGACGGGACGGGACGGGACGGGATGGGACGGGACGGACGGGAGAGAAGGGACGGGACGGGACGGACGGGAGAGACGGGACGGGACGGGACGGGACGGGGGATATTTTGGGATGTTATGGAATGTTATGGAATGGGACAGGATGGGAGAGGATGGGATAAGATAAGGTATGATAGGATAGAATAGGATGGACGGAAGGAAAATGGGCAGACGGACGAACGAACGGAAGGTACGATGGAGGGATAAAGGAAGGAGGAATGAATGAATTGAGATTGGTGATAAAAAGATGGAGGGAAGAGTCGATAGATTAATAGATAAATGGATGGATGGTAGAAATAGATGAACATTTGGATGATGGAAGGGAGTGTGGGAGGGTAGGAGGAGGAGAGCGGGACGGGATGGGACGGGACGGACGAGAGAGAAGAGAAGGGACGGGACGGAACGGACGGGAGAGACGGGACGGGACGAGACGGGATGGGACGGACGGGAGAGACGGGATGGGATGGGACGGACGGGAGAGACGGGATGGGATGGGACGGACGGGAGAGACGGGATGGGATGGGACGGACGGGAGAGACGAGACGGGACGGGGTGGGACGGGACGGGATGGGACGGACGGGAGAGACGGGATGGGATGGGACGGACGGGAGAGACGGGACGGGACGGGAGAGACGGGATGGGACGGACGGGAGAGACGAGACGGGACGGGACGGGACGGGAAGGGATGGGACGGACGGGAGAGACGGGATGGGATGGGACGGACGGGAGAGACGGGACGGGACGGGACGGGATGGGACGGACGGGAGAGACGGGACGGAACGAGACGGGATGGGACGGACGGGAGAGACGGGACGGGACGGGAGAGACGGGACGGGACGGGAGAGACGGGACGGACGGGAGAGACGGGACGGGAGAGACGGGAAGGGATGGGACGGACGGGAGAGACGGGATGGGATGGGAAGGACGGGAGAGACGGGACGGGAGAGACGGGACGGGATGGGACGGACGGGAGAGACGGGACGGGACGAGACGGGATGGGACGGACGGGAGAGACGGGACGGGACGGGAGAGACGGGACGGACGGGAGAGACGGGACGGGATGGGACGGACGGGAGAGACGGGATGGGACGGACGGGATGGGAAAGAAAGAGGAGGATGGATTCATGGATGGATAGAGAGATGGATGGATGGATGCACACAGAAAGGTGAATAGAAATATATGTAGACATATTTGCTTATGACGGGACGGGACGGGACGCGACGGGACGGGATGGGACGGGAAGGACGGGAGAGACGGGACGGCAGAGACGGGATGGGACGGACGGGACGGACGGGAGAGACGGGACGGGACGGACGGGAGAGAAGGGACGGGACGAATGGGACGGACGGGAGAGACGGGACGAGACGGGACGGGATGGGACGGGACGGACGGGAGAGACGGGACGGGACGGGACGGGACGGGACGGACGGGAGAGAAGGGACGGGACGGGACGGGACGGGACGGGATGGGATGGGACGGACGGGAGAGACGGCACGGGACGGACGGGAGAGACGGGACGGGATGGGACGGACAGGAGAGACGGGACGGGAGAGACGGGACGGGACGGACGGGAGAGACGGGACGGGAGAGACGGGACGAGACGGGACGGACGGGAGAGACGGGACGGGACGGACGGGAGAGACGGGACGGGAGAGACGGGACGAGACGGGACGAGACGGGACGGGATGGGACGGGACGGACGGGAGAGACGGGACGGACGGGAGAGAAGGGACAGGACGAACGGGACGGACGGGAGAGACGGGACGAGACGGGACGGGATGGGACGGGACGGACGGGAGAGACGGGACGGGACGGGAGAGACGGGATGGGACGTACGGGAGAGACGGGACGAGACGGGACGGGATGGGACGGGACGGACGGGAGAGACGGGACGGGACGGGAGAGACGGGATGGGACGGACGGGAGAGACGGGACGGGACGGGACGGGACGGGATGGGACGGACGGGAGAGACGGGACGGGAGAGACGGGACGGGACGGGACGGGACGGGATGGGACGGACGGGAGAGACGGGACGGGACGGACGGGAGAGAAGGGACGGGACGGGAGAGAAGGGACGGGACGGGACGGACGGGAGAGAAGGGACGGGACGGGACGGGACGGGATGGGACGGACGGGAGAGACGGGACGGGACGGACGGGAGAGACGGGACGGGATGGGACGGACGGGAGAGACGGGACGGGAGAGACGGGACGGGACGGACGGGAGAGACGGGACGGGAGAGACGGGACGAGACGGGACGGGATGGGAGAAACGGGACGGGACGGGAGAGACGGGACGGGAGAGACGGGACGGGATGGGACGGACGGGAGAGACGGGACGGGACGGACGGGAGAGACGGGACGGGAGAGACGGGACGGGAGAGACGGGACGAGACGGGACGGGATGGGACGGACGGGAGAGAAGGGACGGGGCGAACGGGACGGACGGGAGAGACGGGACGAGACGGGACGGGATGGGAGGGGACGGACGGGAGAGACGGGACGGGACGGGACGGGAGAGACGGGACGGGAGAGACGGGACGGGACGGACGGGAGAGACGGGACGGGACGGACGGGAGAGACGGGACGGGACTAGACGGGATGGGATGGGACGGACGGGAGAGACGGGAGAGACGGGACGGGACTAGACGGGATGGGACGGACGGGAGAGACGGGATGGGATGGGACGGACGGGAGAGACGGGATGGGATGGGACGGACGGGAGAGACGGGACGGGACTAGACGGGATGGGATGGGACGGACGGGAGAGACGGGATGGGATGGGACGGACGGGAGAGACGGGACGGGACTAGACGGGATGGGATGGGACGGACGGGAGAGACGGGAGAGACGGGACGGGACTAGACGGGATGGGACGGACGGGAGAGACGGGACGGGATGGGACGGACGGGAGAGACGGGATGGGATGGGACGGACGGGAGAGACGGGACGGGACTAGACGGGATGGGATGGGACAGACGGGAGAGACGGGAGAGACGGGACGGGACGGGATGGGACGGACGGGAGAGACGGGACGGGAGAGACGGGATGGGACGGACGGGATGGGAAAGAAAGAGGAGGAGGATGGATTCATGGATGGATAGAGAGATGGATGGATGGATGCACACAGAAAGGTGAATAGAAATATATGTAGACATATTTGCTTATGCGCAATTGAATAATGAAAAAAATACTAGACACAGGCAACGGAGAGCAAATTCAAATAGGCAGATCATGGGAATGCGAGTTAACAGCTCCGGGTGGCATCTAAAGAAAAGGAACAACGTGCAGTGGCTGTCCCCCGGCGTCTATGGCTGAGTAAATATCAGAGAGAATATTCTGTCTCTCGCCCAAACCTCCGAGTCGTACCTTTCCTCATCTTCTGGTGTTCTGCCTCGTTTCCGTCACAACTGTCACTGCACACGAAGCCCTTCCTTCTCCCTTCACTCTGCCAGTCATGGAAAGCAACAGGAAGAAACAAATGGCGTGGGAATGCGTTTAAATTTCTCAGCGTTCCTTTTCCTCCTATCAAGATCTCGTGTGTTGGCTCGCTCTGTGCGTGCCATCTAGCGGCCATATCTGTAAGGGGGTGACAATAAACGGTCAGGCCTTTCTGGGTAGGAATGTCTCTCCTTTTTCTATAGGAATTTCTCATGTATAATGGCCAAAGGCTGCTTCTCTCATTTTCATATCATTGTATCTTTTGTCTTTTTCTACGCCATGATGTTCTTCTGTTGCCTCCTTTTCCCATGTTTTTTTTTTTTTGCTTTCCATCTCTTCAACATCCTTAATATCATTATCGTGCATGAAAATGATGATGGCGATGATAACAGTGATGATGATTTTTCATTTTCGACACACCGACACCGACACACAAACACAAACACAAACACAAACACAAACACAAACATAAACACAAACACACACACGCACGCACACACACCACACACAAACACTTTTATATATACTGGATATATCCACACTAAAAACAACACTCACCCGTACACACACGTCCTTGAGCTTTCATAGGTCGTTTCACACAAAACCTCAGCTTGACTCTTGACGTTTCCTCTCCTTTGTACCTGCCCTATGCCCCCCTCCCCTCCCCCTCCCACTCTGCTTTTTCCTTCTCGTCCTTTTCTTATTTCTCTCTCTCCTCTTACCTTTCAGCGCTCGTGTATTTTGGGGTTACAACATACCTGCGAAAGAAAGAAAACACTTAGTTGAGTAGAGAACATGAATATTAATAATCATTAATGATGCGAAATAAGTGACAGAACAACGTCGAAAGGAATTACTCTTAAATATGCCTCACGAGTCAGCACACGCTGACATAGGCGGGCTCGCCTCAGCGGATAAAAGCCCGGCGTAGCA
>NW_028234431.1:16841817-16846817 GCF_977035675.1 Penaeus japonicus
CATATCTTCGGGACTGATGAGGAACTTACTCGGACAACATAGACGGCCACAGAGAGGGAAATTGGTCCATCTAAACACTCATAGGAGATTCATGTAAAGACAACAGTTATGCACAGAACACATTAAGCATGATAGGGAAGAAATACACATTGATAGAGAGACGGAAAATGAGGAGGAGGAGGATGATGATGACAGAAGGGAGGGGAAGGGAGAGAAAGAGAAATAGAGGGAGGGAGAGATTGATAGAGAGATAAAGATTGATAGATAGATAGAAAGTGTGAAGATTATATAGAATGCTTGTATATCATATTAAATACATAAATAAATCATATACTAATGCCATATGAATATCCACTCTAACCAGAGAGGCGGTCACCGAGTCAGGTCGGGTCAACTTTGACTGATAGGTACTTTGCACATAGTTGCCTTCCCAAGTACATAGAATCGACTACGCTACCGCTGATGCCTGATTTATCCGCCTGTTTATATGTGTTGTGATAGTTTATTACTGTGATCATTGTGCTGTAGTGTATATTATCTACCATGTACCATAATGTCTGACTGTTCAAACCCTGTGTCTAGCATCGACTACCTTATTTGTGGTGGGTTATTAGTTACTACAGACTAAGACATCCATCACAAACTTGGGTTTGTGATTGGTGGGCAGAATGTATCCCACCGCTGCCACCAGTTTACGGTGGGTTATTAGTTACAACAGACTAAGACACCCATCACATAGAGACTGATAGTGAAAAGAATAGAGAAAAGGAGAAATTGATAGAGAAAGGGAGAGATTAATAGAGAAAAGAAAAGATTGATAGAGAATGGGAAGATTGATAGAGAAAGAGAGACAGAGAGAGAAAAAAAGAGAGAGAGAAATAATTGAGAGAGGGTAGAGTGAGAGAGCAGAGCTAGAAAACAGTGCGAGAGAGAAGAGCGAGAAAACAGAGTAAGAGAGGAGAAAGAGAGAGAGAGAGAGAGAGAGAGAGAGAGAGAGAGAGAGAGAGAGAGAGAGAGAGAGAAAGAGAGAGGGTAGAGTGAGAGAACAGGGTGAGAGAGAAGAGCGAGAGAGAGATTGATAGAGAAAGAGAGAGATTAGTAGAGAAAGGAAGAGCTTGATATATATATATATATATATATATATATATATATATATATATATATATATATAGAGAGAGAGAGAGAGAGAGAGAGAGAGAGAGAGAGAGAGAGAGAGAGAGAGAGAGAGAGAGAGAGAGAGAGAGAGAGAGAGAGAGATTGATAGAGAAAGGGAGAGATTAGCAAAGGAAGGGAGGGCTTGATATATATACATATACATATACATATACATATACATATATATATATATATATATATATATATATATATATATATATATATATATATATATATATATATATTTATATATATATATATATATATATATATATATATATATATAGAGAGAGAGAGAGAGAGAGAGAGAGAAAGAGAGAGAGAGAGAGAGAAGAAGAAGAAGAAGAGAATTAGAGAGAGAGAAAATGAGAGAGTGAGAGAAAGAGAGAGAGAGAATGAGAGAGTGAAAGTAAGAGAGAGATAGAGAAAAAGATAGATAGAGATAAAGAGAGAGAGAGAGAGAGAGAGAGAGAGAGAGAGAGAGAGAGAGAGAGAGAGAGAGAGCGAGTCGTGGGGAGAAATGATCCGGTAACCTTGACAACACTCGGTGTGGCAGCATAGCTGGCATGGACCAATCAGTCAGCTCCGCCGAGCTGAAAAGCCGCGTCTGCAAAACCTTTTTCTTTGCACAAAATAACCAATAACGTCCCCGACAAGCTATGGCTGCAGAGGGGAGGAGACTTTGCATTCCTTTCCATCAATTATTGATCATGAAAATTACTGGAAGAGTTCATTTGTAGAAACAAATATGTCGATTTTTTTTTTTTGCCGATCTTTCTCATTTTACTTTCATTAATATTTTTCTCAACAGTCCGTGATAATACTGCACTGACACGAACAATCTCATCACTAGTGCCACCATCATGCAGCATGACTTCAGAATCGCCACGCCAACTAATCAAGCAAATACAACACTTTTCATTCTGATTACACTCTGCCTTTCCATTACCCACCGAAGGGTAATCACAAACCATCCTCTCTGTGTGCATGTGCGTGTGTGCATGAGACTCACTGTATCTCTCGGCTTCTCTTCCCTCATTCTGCTTCTCTCATTTCCCACTTTCCAACGCGCCTCTCCTGCTGCCATCCTCCTCTTTTTTTGTCTCTTCATCTGTCTGTCTTAGTCTAGTTTGTCTGTCTGTCTGTGTCTATGTCTGTCTGTCGGTCTGTTTGTCTCCCTCTCTCTCTCTTTCATTTCGATAATGTAATGGAATTGGGAGATTATCCTGAAATATTGCCATGAAAGAAAGGGGGAAAAGAGGGCCGGGAGGGCAGGCATAATCACCGAGGGCGACTGGAAATGCAGAGGAAGGGGAGAACAAGCAAAGCAGGAGAAAGAGAAATGGAAAGAAAGGAAAGAAACACAAACATAGAATAAAATTGGTGGGGGGAGGGAATGGGTAATGGAACAAAAAATATGGAGAGAGTTGATGAAATATTAGAAAAGAAAGAATAATAATAAGAGAAAATATCACAAAACGCGGCAACAGACAAACCGAATAACACAATTTTTCGAGAAACAGGCTAAAGGATTGGCATGAAAATACGAAAGTTAGAGAAACGAAACAAAGAACATTAATGTTTTGAACATAACAAAGGTCTGCCCATACGAATAAACAACGAAGAGACAAAAATAAAAGAGAGGAAGAAAAAAAGGAAAAACAAAAAAACAAAAACAAAAACAAGAAGGCAAGCTCAGAGGAGGGTGGGGTTAAGGGAAAGGGGGAAGGGGGGGGGGGGCGGGGTCAACAAGGGGATGTAAACAAAAGAGTTTCGTACAGGGACCAAGTTTTTCATTTTCCTAAGTATCGGAGAGGCCGCCTTGGTCATACCCCGTGGGTGGGGGAAGGGGGGAGGGCTTACGCTCTTGTTCCGTCAAAAAATGTAAGGAAAAGAAAGAGGGAAAAGGAAAACATGTATCGAATTCAGACAAACAAGCGCACTAACACACACACACACACACTCTCTCTCTCTCTCTCTCTCTCTCTCTCTCTCTCTCTCTCTCTCTCTCTCTCTCTCTCTGACCATAGATGGTTGAGTCAATAGACGAATGAAGGAATGAAGGAGTAAATGAGTGAGTGAGTGATCGAGCGCGTGGCCGAGTGATAAATCAAGTGACCGAATGTGTGAGTATCGAATGCGTGAGTGTATGAGTAACAGAATGAGTAAGCGAATGAGTGAGTTGAGTTATCTAGTGATCGAGTGAGTGAGTGATCGAGTGAGTGAGTGAGTGGGTGAGTGAGTGAGTGAGTGAGTGAGTGGGTGAGTGAGTGAGTGCGCCTCCACCTCCTCAGCCGACAGATCCGCGGCCGTTTCTCTAAATCCCACATTCATATCCGCGCCAAATCCCTATGAATCCCTTAATAAACGATAAGCGGCATATTTTAAGAAATAGGACCGTAGGGGAGAGGAAATAGGGGATGGGAGGATGAAAAGGATGACTTGCAACAAGAGGAAAAAGGTGCGAAGAAAAAGAAAAAGAAAGAAAAATATCGTTTTGAAAAGCAGTTGGGAGCAAGAGTGGGGGAGGGGGGGAGGGGAGGGGGCTTAGAACCCACGCCCCTTAAATCTTCGGTCGAACACTAAAGAATTTCATCCAAAACTTTGACCATTATCATTTTTCTTCCTTCTTTCTTTATGCATTTATTTGCCACTATCATGATTTTGGCCACTGTCTATTACACTAAGGCTTGCATTCGTCCTGTGCCCGTGATACATTTTGTTTGGCGTCCATCCCTTAACCATATCGCAGCTTCTATCACGCCCTCCCCTTTCTAAGCACAGGCGGTGTACCATGCAATGGACCGTGGAAGACAACTTAAACAGGCGAACTAAACAATGATTATAAGTGTCCACAGCCATGAACTGTTGTACAGACATATCGCATATGCTGGTACATACACAAACATGCACAATGGAGACAAAAATACACACAATTTCGAATTCTATTTCTTTGTTCTTTACTTCCTTCCTCCGTCTTTACTCCTTCCGTCCTTTGATGTAGGCCTATCGTTCGTCCCCCAAGGAATAATATAAGTCCTGGAAATCTGTCATCTTTCAGCCTCTGCTACAATAATAATAGGGACCAAAACAGAAGGGAAAACAAGGTCGTTCACCACGATTTGCAATTGCTCTTATCCCTGTTTATATGCTTTTCGGATCCTACTTCCCTAAAAATATTTTTTGGCGCTTCTTCAGGATGTAGCGTTGTGTGTATAACTACATACTCTCTTTTCTCTACCACACTCTCTTTCTATCTACATGTCTGTCGCGCTCTCACACACGCTCAATCACAATCAAGCAATTTCTCTCCCTAATATCAACTGATTACTCTCTCTATCTCTCTCTCTCTCCCTCTCTATCTCATTTCTACGCTATTTGTAGTCAACTCTTACTCCCCCCTTTTCCCAACACACGCATATATGAAAATGATGCATAATGAAACACGAGACTGTAGCACTAGTCGGACATCTGGATCAAGGCCTTTTGACGGCACATCGCAGCACAGCGACACCACATAAGCCCTACGCATGGATTGTCATCAGAGCAGACTATCCAGTTTTGTGTCATAATAATGGTAACATCATTGATAATGATAATGGTGATGGTGATTATAATGAGGAGGGTGAGGATGTAGATGATGATGATGATGATGATGATGATGATGATGATGATGATGATGATGATGATGATGGTGGTGGCGGTGAAGATGGTGATGATGATTATAAAAATATCATTAGCATCATATCAATAGTAGTAATAATAATACAAGTAGTAGTAGTAGTAGTAGTAACATAATAGTAATACTAATAATCATAATGATATTAATTGTGACGACAACAACA
>NW_028234431.1:16849317-16851817 GCF_977035675.1 Penaeus japonicus
ATGTTGACTCAAGACCCGAGGAATGTCAGAGGAATGACGCCCAGTTGTCAAGTCAGAACAAAATAACTTACAAGTGACATCACTTACACTGTAATGGCAGCTATTGCGGCTGATAGCTGATTCCTGATTCAGCGGAAACAAACTGTTCTATACCAGAGGTTCCCTTTTACTATCTCCAATATGCTTAAGAACACTATTGCTTTGATATTTTAGGCAGGGAGAGGGAGAGGGAATGAGAGAGAGAGAGAGAGAGAGAGAGAGAGAGAGAGAGAGAGAGAGAGAGAGAGAGAGAGAGAGAGAGAGAGAGAGAGAGAGATGAAAGGAGATAAGGAGGGAGATAAGAAGGGAGAGAAGAAGAAGAAGAAGAAGAAGAGAGAGAGATGGAGGGAGGTAAGAAGGGAGATAAGAAGAAGAGGCAGACAGAGAGAGAGAGAGAGAGAGAAAGGAGGGAAAGGAGGGAAAGGAGGAGGGAGAGAAGGAGGGAGAAAGAGAGAGAGAGAGAGAGAAAGGAGGGAAAGGAGGAGGGAGAGAAGGAGGGAGAGAGAGAGAGAGAGAGAGAGAGAGAGAGAGAGAGAGAGAGAGAGAGAGAGAGAGAGAGAGAGAGAGAGAGAGAGAGAGAGAGAGAGAGAGAGAGAGAGAGAGGGGAGAAAGAGAGAGAGAGAGAGGAGGAAGGAGGAGGAGAGGAGAGAGAGAGAGAGAGAGAGAGAGAGAGAGGGAGAGAGAGAGAGAGAGAGAGAGAGAGAGAGAGAGAGAGAGAGAGAGAGAGAGAGAGAGAGGGCAAGGGAGAAGAGGGCGAGGGGCAGCCGGCACTAACAATTAAAAAGATTGCTAAGTGATATACAGCAAACGACAGAAGATAAGGGAGAGGAGGAGATAGACAGAGCTTCAGGGCATAGACGAGGGGAAAGGGCAGGGGAGGGGAGGGGGAGGGGGAGGGGGAGGGGGGAGGGGCAGGGTCGAGATTAGCGGAGGCAGATAGCGCACGACGCGAGCGCCTCGAGAGGGATTCTGCGACGACCGAGGACGACTTAACCTTGAAGCCCAAAAGGGAGCGGGGGCAAGGAGTGTGGCGTGGAAGAGAAGGGAGGGAGACGGAACATTAGAATAAAAAAAAAATAAAGATATATAGACAGACAGACAGACAAACACACAGACGGAGAGACAGAGAGACAGAGAGACACAGACATACATATGTGTGTGTATATGTGTGTGGAGAGAGAGAGAGAGAGAGAGAGAGAGAGAGAGAGAGAGAGAGAGAGAGAGAGAGAGAGAGAGAGAGAGAGAGAGAGAGAGAGAGAGCTCTATGTCTCTTTCTCTTTCTTATCACAATCATATTCGCTAGTATATTTGTCATTACTATCACTCCTATTATAACAACATAACTAATAATACATAAGAAGTAACCTCAACCAAAGCGCACGGAATGACGCAATTTTTACAGCATGTATTGTGATGCTTTGTGCGGGTGTGACGGACACTTACATTCTTTGCAGACCGAGTGAAAAGCAACGACATAGCGCTTCGGAACGCGAGCACTATGGAGGGAGGAGAGACGCTGCCCCTAAACACAGCTCATAAAGCCTCACCCAAACTACCCACCCGTTGATTGCAGCCAAGGGTGACTTCTCTTTACCCGGTCGTTGACGCTTCTAATATCATCTCAGTCACCATTTCGGATAAGAAGAAATTGGACAAATGCTGAATTCTTTTCGTATTAGCACCCGGCAAATACGCATTTCGTCTTGGTGCTAAACTTAAGTCTCGTCAGTGGTTGTTTAATAATTTGCTTTATTTTCTGATTGGTTCGTAAGGTCACATAGCAGATGCGGGTTACACACACACACCATTCATGCGCTGGCGGAAACTACAGTTAAACACCCAATTTGATAGTTTTATCCTTTTGACAGTAAGAACATGAGTAGTTACTTCTGGAATCCATGATTCACTGGTTTCCATACCTCACAATAGTTGGAGTCTTTGGTTGGGTTGATGTAAGAAATATTCCAGCGTCTGTATCTAATCAAGGCACTTACTACTTATAGAAATCAAAGATTCGAGTGTTGCTGATTGTACATACAATCTCGTAACAATGATTGTAAAACATACACGAGATATAAATAGCTGTTGCCTATCAGAGCAGTTGCGTTTATTATATTGTTGGCTGTTACAACAAGATTTGCGAGATTTCGCTGAAAGACGTGTTTGGTCCCATCGGACAGCTGTTGTGACGAGATAATGCGTGCGAGGCGGGCCAAGGCAGAATTTTCACAGCAGCCACTAATTTCGTTTAGCACCGGGAAACGTCTTCACCAAGGTGGCCGAGAGGCATTTGGTCATAAGACGCAAAGATTAAGCTGATAAGGAACGTAATGAACTAAATCGATAATGGCACCATAATGAATGTACAGGTCGCGTGATGACCAAACCCTATGGAAGGGTTTGGCTAATACGATAGAAATCTTAAAATGCGACCTTGAGTATACCTTGACGTGACCTTGTG
>NW_028234431.1:16874317-16879317 GCF_977035675.1 Penaeus japonicus
CTGGCCGATTGGAAGGCGAGAGGAGGGATTGGACGCAAGGGAGGGAGGGAGAGAGAGATGGGAGGGAGAGATGGGAGGAAGGGAGTGAGGGACGGGAGGGAGGGAGGGAGGGAGGGAGGGAGGGAGGGAGAGATGGGAGGGAGAGATGGGAGGAAGGGAGTGAGGGACGGGAGGGAGGAAGGGAGGAAGGGAGAGATGGGAGGGAGGGAGTGAGGGACGGGAGGGAGGAAGGGAGGGAGGGAGGGAGAGATAGAAAGGAGGGACGGGACGGGAGGGAGGAAGGGAGGAAGGAAGGGAGGGAGGGAGAGATAGAAAGGAGGGACGGGACGGGAGGGAGGGAGGGAAGGAAGAAATGGGGGGAGGGAGGAAGGGAGGGACGGGAGAGAGAGGAGCTAGGGAACAGGATAGGGAGAGGAGAGAGGCTGAACAGGGTGAGGAAAAGGGGAAAAGAGAGAGAGGAAAGGGTGTGGAACAGCAGAGGGGCAGGAGATGGGGAGAGGGGTGGGGTGGGAGAGGGAGGGGAGAGGGAGAGGAGAGGATGAGAGAGGAGAGAGGAAGGGGTGTGGAGCAAGAGAGGGAGAGGAGATGGGGAGAGGAGAGGGGAAGGAGAGGGGGAGGAGAGGGAGAGAAGGAGAGGAAAAGAGGAGGAGAGGATCAGGAGAGCGGAAGGAGAGAGGAGGAAGTGGAGAAGGGGAGGAGAGGGGGAGAGGAAAAGGGGAAGGGGAAGAGTGGGAAAGGAGAGGGTGGAGAGGGAAAGTGGATAGGAGAGGGATAGAAGAGAGGGAGGGAGGGAGGGAGGGAGGGAGGGAGGGGGAGAGGGAAGGAGAGAGAGGGAGAGAGAGAGAGAGAGAGAGAGAGAGAGAGAGAGAGAGAGAGAGAGAGAGAGAGAGAGAGGCAGAAAAGTAGTGAGAGCGGCGTGGAAGAGAAGAGGAGAGAAAGATGAGAAAAATGGTTGAGAAAGGGGTAGTAGTATAATCATTATGATGTAAATGATGCTGATACTGAGAATAATAAACGTAATCATGATAAAGATGATGAAGATGAAGATGAAGATGATGATGATGAAATGATGATGTGATAATGATGATGATGAAGATGAAGATGAAGATGAAGATGATGGTGATGAGGATGATAATGTGATAATGATGATGATGGTGGTGATGATGATAATGACGAATATGAATATGAATATGAATATGAGTATGAAGATAAATATGACTACGACTACTCTGTCAATCTTTCCCTGTCTATATATGTAAGAAATCTGCTAAGAATTTATACCGACGCGACTCTGTCCTTAATGAGTCTCCAACAAAACCAGTTTGGGGAAAATTGTGTCGTTTAATCTTTAAAGGGATAGTTGATGGTACAAGGGAGAAATATGGCTGAGAAAGGGAAAGAGGAGGAAGGAGAGAAAGGGAGGGAGAGAGGGAGAGAAAGAGGAAGAGGTGGGAAGAGAGAGGGAGTGGGAGAAAGGGAAAAGAGAGAGGAGAGAGAGTGAATGAAAGGAATAAGGGATAGGGAGAAAAAGGGAAGGAGAGTTCGAGTTTGAGAAAGCGAAAGAGATATCAAAGTGAGTTGAAAGATGAGGGAGAGAGAGAGGAGAAAGATGGGGGAGGAGAATGAGTGAGGGGGGATAGCGAGAGGGAGGAGTAAGAGAGAGAGAGAGAGAGAGAGAGAGAGAGAGAGAGAGAGAGAGAGAGAGAGAGAGAGAGAGAGAGAGAGAGAGAGAGAGCGAGAGACAGGGAGACAGGGAGACAGGGAGAGATGGAGAGAAGGAGGGAGGGAGGGAGGGAGGGAGGGGGAGGGAGGGAGAGAGGGAGGGAGGGAGGGAGGGAGGGAGGGAGGGAGAGAGAGGGTGATAGAGAGAAGGAGAGAGAGAGAAGGAGAGAGATGGAGAGAGAGAGAGAGAAAGAGAGAGAGAGGGAGAGAGAGAGAGAGAGAGAGAGAGAGAGAGAGAGAGAGAGAGAGAGAGAGAGAGAGAGAGAGAGAGAGAGAGAGAGAGAGAGAGGGGGGGGGGTATAGAGAGAAGAGAGAGGAGAAAGAAGGGGAGAGAGAAAGAAGGGAAGAGAAAGAGAGAAGAAAGAAGGGAAGAGAGTGAGAGAAAGGGGGGAAGAGAGAGAGGGAAAGAGAAAGAGAGAAGAAAGAAGGGAAGAGAGTGAGAGAAAGGGGGGAAGAGAGAGAGGGAAAGAGGGGAAGAGAGAGAGAGAGAATATACCTAAACAAACAGCCCGGCACTGCAATCACGAAACCTCAAGAGAGTACTTAAAGAAGAGATCATACTTTAAGAGACTGATTTCCAAACTCCTTAAACTCCAGGGGCAGCACGTGGCGCTGCACAGCCATTGTTCCCGGAATAACTTGTGGCGGCAAACTCGCCTTGGCTCGGATTACTCGCCCCGCGATGGCTGCCGGCGGTTCCCAGGAGGATAACACCTTTGTCGGGGAGTGGAAACGATGAGAATGACGACGGTTATGACGATAACGACATTGATTAAGGCAACAACGGTGATCCACGTAACTTACCTCCTTGTTACTATAGTACAACAAAGACATGTACTTGTAAGATTTTTACACAAGTCCGCAGCCAGTTTGATTAATCATTTTTATCTTATTTGGTTGCAAGTCAACAGCTGATATGATATATATTGTATGAACGAAATCTAAACTATCAGTTTTCTTCGATTGAAGTATTATAACAACTACTACTTGAATCGCAGAGAACAGGCAACTGGCCTGTTTTATTGTTCTTACACATTACCCACTATCGCACTTTCTTCCCTGTACATTGACCTGAAGGGACTCATTACCGCTGATTACACGGTTTGGCCATCACCTTTCAGTTATCAAGCCTTAACGGCTGTGACTCAGCTTGCCAAAGATGATATCTCTGGACTAGTGCTTCCCAAAGCGTGTGGCGCTATTATCTCCTTGGTATGCCGCGAATATAATATAATTTTGCTGTTTCGAGTATTCCTCACATTGATCGGCAAAAATAAGTCGAAGATTATATATATATATATATATATATATATATATATATATATATATATATATATATATATATATATATATATATATATATAAAGGACACTTGTGCCGCCAAAATCTTAGTTGTTTCTTAGTGTGCCGTCATACTAAATAGTTTGAAAACCACTGCTCTAGACTATTCTATTGGACAATTTATCTGCATCTTACAACTGTAATGCGAGAACGGTATTCATACGTTGCCACGATCACGATCATCAAATCGATACCATTGATGATGATTATGATGATATAAGACCGTAACAACATTAATGATGAAAGTAATACAATTAGGATGTTGATTACGAAATCAGTGTTACCGGCAACAATAACTGAACAACAATCTGAAACCATAACAATAACAGTAATAACTAATGACAAAGATAATAGAAAATACTAAAATTACTACTCAGTAAATCAAAATAATAACTACGCTAATAACTATCATGAGTTATTAGTATCATTGCTATTACTATTTCATCGTTATTTTAATTACCAACACTTATGTTTATGATAGAGATATACGTAAGGTTTAAGGATGGAAAAATATAAAATCTTGTAAAAATAGGCCAACCAGCGCATATTGATCCTCATTTCCTATGGAAATCAAATCACATCCTTAATGCTGGGAATTTAGGCTTATCTCGAGTTTACTCAAGGAAGGAAATTATAATCTTAGATGGGCTAAGAAAAGGAAAGCGCCAGAAGTTAGCCTCTCTGACTTGGGGAGCGCCACAGCTTGTTCTGGTCAGGCTTAAAGATCCAGTACGGAGCAGCGCCTTCCTAACCACATTATTATTAGCACTCGGCAATTAGAAGACTGGGATCTCCTGAAGTGATTTGTCATTGTCAGTAGGAATGACGAGAAACTTACGGTAAGTGGAAAAATTTCCCTGTTGTAATGCGTATTCATTCTCGGTTATTTTTTATGTAATTACTGTTTTATCCTTTGATTACTGGCTGGCAACAGAATCTACAATTTTCTTTTTCAGGTCAGTATCTAGGAATAGGATGACTAGACAACCTCTCACGTATCACGGACCTTAGTGCCAAAACAGTAGGCCACGCAATGAACTTTTATGGCTATTGGTTATTTAACTAGCACCATTGGCTTGCGCCCCCCCCCCTCCCAACACACACAAATAGTTTATAAGGTTATATCCCTTATCATAGTATATATTTATATATCTATGAAAACAGACACACCCACACAGAACAGTTTTACCGTTAACCAAGTCTCAGGGGGATCAAGTGGTTTATAACTGAAGTACGATCGCTTGTATTTATTAGATTTTTCTCTCGCTGTCCCTAAATCTACCTCTATTGATCGTTTTACTTCCACTTTCCCTGTCACTCTCTCTCGCCTACAGGCCTACCTAAAGCCCTCAGGAGTCATGGATCGAAGCTTTTCAGTCTAACCTAGGCCTATGCATAAAAGGTACTCACCTGGAGAGGGCGAAGGGATGTCCCTCGACGGCTCGGAAGAGGTTCGGTCCCCGATCTTCCGCCGCAGGACGTCCAGGTCGAAGGGATTGTGGATGGTGTGGTCAACGCTGCGGCTCTTCCCTCTGCGGATGCAAGAGGCATATTGTCAGCACCAAAATTCAGATAGGCAGTACAAGGGTGAAGCATAGGGGACGGATGAAGGCTCTCAGTTTCAAAATAGAATAAAAAGGAGAGATCATGAATTAACCAGAGACGATGTAGTATTCAATCAAATGAAGCTTACCACCACAGCAATTACAACACCAACAACACCAAAAGCGATATAAGTAATCGACATTAGAATTACATTATGCTCACGTAAAACTCAAGCGTACATATGCAACAGATTCAACTAAAATTTAGTAAATCTCAAAATGTGAATGAGCCACAGATTACCCTGTCAATATCATATTTTCCCGTTTTCTCTGATTCTACACTTGAAGAAAACGAGGAGATTCGCGACCAATAATACGACCCCAGACTAAATC
>NW_028234431.1:16896817-16904317 GCF_977035675.1 Penaeus japonicus
GGAGGGACAAACACACGGGGCCACGAGTAGATGGAACGAGATAACAAGATGTGGTAGACAGATGAACAGACAAAAAAAGAAGTACAGAAAAAAAAACTTAAATAAAAAACTAAAGACCAGACTGATTGGGACGAGTTCAAGTCTCAAGAGCGCGTGAAGAACTCGCGTCCGGGCAGCCAGCCTGAACCTCTTCTTGGACACAACTGAATCTCCAAAATTCCTTGTGCAAATAGGTGTTTCTTTGAGCAAACCGTGAGCAGGAATCTCTTTAATTGATGATCTGGACATCTTTCGTCGCCAAAGCAAAGTATTGCTTCGTATCACATTTAAAGTGAATTTCTCTCTCAGGTAACCGGAAGGAAAATAATTCCGAGTAGGCAAGAAAGAGAGAGATGAACAGATAAAATGTAAAGAGGAGAAAGGAAAGGGGAAAAAGAAAGAAGAAAAGAGGAAAGAGAAGAGAGAGAAGAGAGAGAAGGAGAGGAAAGCAGAAAGAAGGGGAGAGAGAGGAGAAGAAAGGAAAGAAAAGGAAAGGAAAGAAGAAAAGAGAGGAAAGAAAATGAGAAGGAAAGTAGAAGAGAAGAGACAAAATGAAAGATATATATATATATATATAGAGAGATAGATAGATAGAGAGAGAGAGGGAGAGAGAGGGAGAGAGAGGGAGGGAGGGATTGCAGTGATGAAGAAAATTAGGCTAAGTCATAACTCCTTTTCCAATTTCATATAATGAAACAACTTAGATTTTAGCTTTTAGTATACATATTGTACGAGAGAGAGATGGGGGGGAGACAGACAGACACACACACACACACAGCGAGAGAGAGAGAGAGAGAGAGAGAGAGAGAGAGAGAGAGAGAGAGAGAGAGAGAGAGAGAGAGAGAGAGAGAGAGAGAGAGAGAGAGAGAGAGAGAGAGAGAGAAAGGAAAGAAGAGAGAGAGAGAGAGAGAGAGAGAGAGAGAGAGAGAGAGAGAGAGAGAGAGAGAGAGAGAGAGAGAGAGAGAGATTTAAGCAAACAGAAGTGGACCTTTTTCCCTCCAATTTCAGGATCTTATCTTCATGAAATCAATGAAGAATCGACAAATGAAAAATATATTCAAAATCAACGAAATGGACATTAACAAGAGTCTACAACACTGTTACAAGGAGAGAAACCTCTGAAAACTGTGGACGCCCACCTGCTGCGTTGTCCATTTCAAGCGTCCCTTCTCATCCTTGGATTGAGACGCCAAATAGGTTTACATCATAACTTCGTCCCAGCATATAGAAGAAAAAGGAAAGAACTGAGGGCGAAGAAAACTACTGTATGAAGACAGGTGAAAACAAAATGGAAGCTGACCTCAAGCAAAGCCACAACTCCCGGAAGTATTACCGACGAGGTCATGAAAGGTCTAACGTTGAGTGACCTACGGACGAACAGGAAAAGGGATAGGGAAACGGGAAGGAAAGTAAAGGAGAAGGAGAGGGAGACAGGGAATGAGAAAGAGAGTGAGAGCGAGAGAGAGAGGGAGGAGGGGATAGGATGAGGATGGGGGGAGTGGGAGAAGAAAGGGGAGAGGGAGAAAGAAAAGGAGAGGGTGAGGTAGGAGGGTAGGGGTGGGAGAGACAGGCATAGGAAAAGATAAAGTAAGGGAAGGAGGGAGGGAGACAGACAGAGAGCGAGAGCGAGAGCATGAACAAGAACGAAAGCTAGAGTGAGAGCTAGAGTGAGAGCGAGAGCAAGAGATAGATAGATAGAGAGAGGAGAGAAATAGAAGCAAACAGACACACATCTGTTTGGATCTTACTGGTGTATTGTATGTATATACATGCAGTGTATATACATACAAACAAACACACAAACACATACATATTATATATAGAGCGAGAGCATGAACAAGAACGAAAGCTAGAGTGAGAGCTAGAGCGAGAGCGAGAGCAAGAGATAGATAGATAGAGAGAGGAGAGAAATAGAAGCAAACAGACACACATCTGTTTGGATCTTACTGGTGTATTGTATGTATATACATGCAGTGTATATACATACAAACAAACACACAAACACATACATATTATATATATATATATATATATATATATATATATATATATATATATATATATATATATATATATATACATATATTCACATGTGTGTGTGGGGGGGAGGGGGTTGGGTGGATTTACGTGTACATGCACGTGAACATGCACGTGTACGTGGACATGTACGTGGACATGCACGTGTACGTGTACGTGTACGTGTACAAGTACGTGTACGTATGCGCGTGCGTGTGTGTAACATATATCTAGTAGAGGTACTTAGGTTAGCCGAAAATAGGGAAAATGTGACAGAAACGCGGCCACATGCTGGAGCAGAGTGAGCTCCCGTGTACCACCAAGGGGGAAATGCCTCGTTAAACAACACGCACCCCGCCCCCCTCCCCCCTCCCATCCATTTTCCATCCCTATCCATGCACCTCTCCCGGTACAAGGCCGCATGCTCCCCTCCTATCCATAACAGCTCCCGAAAATGTGTATCCTTGACCTGTGACTTGTACAACTCTTTCAAAATCATTTTATATAGACGGTTTTGCAAAAAGGAACAACGTAATTTATATGATGAACTATATTACATACACACATACATACATATAAACAAAACACACACACACACACACACACACACACACATATATATATATAAATATATATATATATATATATATACATATATCAATGCTTATATAAATGCAACTTGACATACATTACAGTAACACAACACACCCCCCCACACACCACACACACACCACCCACACACATATATATTATATATATATATAATATATTATAACTATATATAAACCTATTACACATACCTATATTATATATATATATCAATAACTTATAAATATATATTCTATTACATACCATACATAAATATATATAAATACTTCTATTATATACATATGTATACATATATATACATATATACATACATATATATATATATATATATATATATATGTATATATATACATATGAAGGTATTTATATTCTCAGGTCAGACATTTACACACTGAATTATTGACATCATCAGCACCATACCAAGAACAGAAACATTTCAGTGACACCCGAGCCACCAAAGGAAACCTGGGACACGTAAGCCTAAAACAGCAATAGCCTTAAAAGAGGCCTCGCTCGCCTCGGAGACAAACCCGGCCGGTCTCGCTCCCGTCTCCAGCAGGAGCGCAGCGCCGGGGGTGGCGTTACGGCTTCTCGCATTCACGCGCGCTTCCCTTGATGGCGGAAGCGCTCCTTGATGCCGAGGCCAAAGCGACGCGTGGGACTCTTTTTCTCGAAAGAAATTGACGGTGCGCCTGATGGCTTCGCCTTGAGAAATGATAATTGTGCTATGGAAAACTCCGCTTGTCTTCTGCATGAAAGCGGCAAAACTAGATTTTTATATGTACATTTTTCAAGAGAGACAGAGAGAGAGAGAGAGAGAAAGAGGACGAGAGATGGAGAGAAGGAGGAGGAGAGAGAGGAGAGGAGGAGAGAGGAGAGGCGAGAGGAGGCAGAGAGAGAGAGGAGAGAGCCGACGCGAGGAGAGATGTGAGAGGAGATAGAGGAGGGAGACGAGACGAGAGGGGAGAGAGAGAGAGGAGAGAGGGAGATGGAGGAGAGAGGGAGAGAGGGAAAAGAGAGAAAGAGAAAGAGAAGAGAGAGAGAGCGAAACGAAAGAGGGTGGAGAGAGAAAGAGAGAGGACGAGAGAATAAGATGAGAGGAGAATAAGAGACGGAGAGAAAGGTGATAAGAGAGAGAGAATAAGAGAGGAGAGGGCGCGGGGAGATGAGAGAAGAGGAGGGCGAAGAGAGAGCGAGAGAGAGGGGAGAGGGAGAAGAGAGAGAAGAGAGAGAGAGAGAGAATAAGAGAGAGAGAGAGAGAATAAGAGAGAGAGAGAGAATAAGAGAGAGCGAGAATAAGAGAGAGCGAGAATAAGAGAGAGCGAGAATAAGAGAGAGCGAGAATAAGAGAGAGCGAGAATAAGAGAGAGCGAGAATAAGAGAGAGCGAGAATAAGAGAGAGCGAGAATAAGAGAGAGCGAGAGAGAGGACGTGAGTTGAGAGAGAGAGGATGAGAGACGTGAGTGAGAGAGACAGAGAGAATAGGGAGAGTGATAGAGAGAATAGAGAGAGAGAGAGAGAGAATAAGAGAGAGAAGAGAATAAGAGAGAGAGAAGGGGGGGGGGGGGAGAGAGAATAAGAGAGAGAGTATAAGAGAGAAAGAGAGAGATGAGAGGAGAGAGAGAGAGAGAGAGAGAGAGAGAGAGAGAGAGAGAGAGAGAGAGAGAGAGAGAGAGAGAGAGAGAGAGAGAGAGAGAGAGAGAGAAAGAGAGAGAGAGCAGCTTTAAAAAAAAATATATAATAGTTTTTCACGTCCTTCCAAGTTCAATCTTATCTAACTTTGGCAACTGCATCTGACAAAGATGGCCTATCTTTTCATACCTTTGTTTTTTTTTCCTGGATGCCTCTTGTGTTATACATCCGTATTCATCCAATTGATGTGTCACATAACTGCCACCTCAGAATGCTATACATCACTTCTCAGCGATTGAACTTCCCTCAAATAAAATGTCCCAAATGTGGTCGCCTTTCCCTCCCTGCTCCAGCAATCACCGACCGACTAATTCGACATTTTACTAGTACTTCACTGAAAGCAAATTATTGCTTTATGTAACCATACAAGATTATTTACATTTTGTCGTTTAACGTCGTCCCACTAGATCCTAGTCCGGACTAGGCATCTCTCGGGGATTCTTTGGAAAGGCCTGTAGCGCTCTGCATTTGATCATTCCTCGCCTGCATCTTGTCAACTATTTGTCTGACAAGCTGACCTATGCAACATCCCGTGACATGAATAATTCCTGATAATGAGCCAAGTTTTCGAGTTGGATGTAATGCTCGTACAAATAAACTGAATTTTATTGGTGACCCTATCTTGTCTTGGCCGCCGCATTCAGACTTAACCATTGAACAATTCAGTCAACACTTCACTGATAATCCAGTGAAGAATTCAATAATTCACAAGTCAAATACGGTTGTTTGCGCTCGCGCGCTCACACACACACACAAACACACAAAGAGAGAGAGAGAGAGAGAGAGAGAGAGAGAGAGAGAGAGAGAGAGAGAGATCTCTCGATATGCGATAGTCTCTTTCTCTATCTCTTTCTCTTTTCTTTCTCTCTACTCTCTCTCTCTCTCTCTCTCTCTCTCTCTCTCTCCTTCTCCTCTCCCCCTCCCTCACTTTTCCTCTCTCTCTCTCTCTCTCTCTCTCTCTCCTTCCCCAATTCCACATCCCCTCACCCCACAACCCCCCCCCCCCCCCACCCCTCGAGGACCAATGCCGAGAGGGGAGAGGTGTAACGAGCGGAGAGCGGATAGTAGAAAGAGCGGGATGGGGGGAGACGGAGAGGGAGCAGGAGAGGCCGATGCGGGGGGGAACAGGGGAGAGGGAGAGGGGGGCACGGGATAGGCTGAGGGCGAGGGAGAGGGGAGCGGTGAGATTGAGAGGCAGAGGGAGATGAGGGTGAGTGCGCGGGTGAGATGGAGAGGGGGAGAGGGCGATGAGGATAGGGAGAAGGAAGAGGTCTAGAGGTATGTTAGAGAGTGAGCTGGCGCGGGAAACAGCACATAGAACGTACAGAGAGAGTAGCCGACGAGAGCCCGGTAGCCC
This sequence comes from Penaeus japonicus, assembly GCF_977035675.1. Taxonomy (NCBI): domain Eukaryota; kingdom Metazoa; phylum Arthropoda; class Malacostraca; order Decapoda; family Penaeidae; genus Penaeus; species Penaeus japonicus. The sequence continues at coordinate 16,902,531 of NW_028234431.1, forward strand.
AGAGAGAACAAGAGAGAGAGAGAGCTCAGAGAGACCGAAAGCGAGAGATGAGGACGAAGAGAGAGAGGGGAGCGAGATAGAGGATGCGAGCAGAGAGCTCGCGAGAGGCTGCGGAGCGAGTATGGAGAGCGAGCGCTGATACGCGCGATAGAGAGAGCGCAGCGGCTCTCGTATCGGGACATGACCGAGCGAGAGCGCGCGAAGTGCCGAGCTCGAGCGAGATACAGGGCCAGAGAGACAGAACTCTAGAGCGATGAGGCGGACGAGAGAGCGTGAGAGCTGAGAGATCGCGGAGATGAGAGAGAGCGAGGAGAGGAGGCGAGGAGGAGCGAGAGAGAGAGCGAGAGAGAGGGCGAGAACGCAAATGCGGGAGGGAGATGGAAGGAGATGGAGGAAGAGGGAGCGGGAGAGGGAGAGAGAACGGCAGAGCGGCGAGAGAGGAGAAAGAGAGAGGGGAGGGCGAGAGAGAGAGAGGAGAGGGAGCGCTAGATAGAGACTGGTGAGGGATAAGGGAAGGAGAGGGCGGAGAGGGAGATGGCAAGGGACGGGAAGGGAGGGAGGGAGGGAGAGGAGAGGGAAGAGGGAGAGGGAGAGGGAGATGGAGAGGGAGAGGGGGAGGGCGCGGGAGCGGGAGAAGGGGGGAGAGAGAGAGAGAGAGAGAGAGAGGAGGAGGAGAGAGCGAGAGGATAGCAGAGCGAGAGAGAGAGGGAGAGAGGAAGGAGCGAGAGAGAGAGGAGAGAGCCAGAGAGAGAGAGCGAGGGAAGAGAGAGGGAAGAGAGAGAGAGGCGCAGAGAGGAGGAAGCGAGAGGAGAGCGCGAGGAGAAGAGAGAGGGAGAGCGAGAGAGGCAGCGAGAGAGAGCGTGAGAGAGTGAGTGAAGGCGAGAAAGAGGAGAGCGAGAAAGAGAGAGGGAGAGAGAGAGAGAGAAAGGAGAGAGGGGAGGGAGGAGAGGGAGAGAGAGAGAGAGAGAGAAGCGAGAGAGGGAGGAGAGAGAGAGTAGAGGAGGAGAGCGCGAGGAGAGAGCGAGTAGAGCGCATGTGGAGACGCGAGAGAGAGCGAGCAGAGAGCAATATAAATAAAAAATCACAAAAAAAAATAAAATATATATTATCTGTATATATATATATATCAAAAAATATTTAAAATCTCTCTCTCTCTCTCTCTCTCTCTCTCACACTCTCTCTCAGTTTCTCTCTGTCTCCTCTCTCTTTCTCTCTCACTCTCTCTCTCACTCTCTCTTATCTCATCTATAAATCTATAAATAATATTATTATTATATATATATATATATACAATATATTTATACAGGAATATATCAAATATTAATATATATATATATATAAATTAAATCTATAATATCTCAATCTAACTATATAGGCTAGAGCGGAGAGATAGAGATGAGGGAGGGAGATGGAGGGAGGGATTGGCGGGATGATGCAGGGAGGGAGGGAGGGAGGGAGGGCGGGAGAGCGGGGGGGAGGGAGGCAGAGAAGAGAGGGGGGCTGAGAGAGCGAAGAGGAGAGAGAGAGAGAGAGGAAGGAGAGAGAGAGGAGAGATGGACGAAGAGAGAGAGAGAGAGAGAGAGGAGAGAGAGAGAGATGAGAGAGAGCGAGGAGAGAAGAGAGAGGAGGTGAAGACTGAGGAGAGAGAGAGAGAGAGAGAGAGAGAGAAGGGAGAAGAGAAGGAAATATATATATATATATATATATATATATATATATATATATGTATATATATTATATTATATATATATATAATATATAGAGAGAGAGGAGAGAGAGAGGAGAGA
>NW_028234431.1:16911817-16914317 GCF_977035675.1 Penaeus japonicus
GTCTCAAGTTATCGTGTATGTGTGTGTGTGTGTGTGTGTGTGTGTGTGTGTGTGTGTGTGTGTGTGTGTGTGTGTGTGTGTGTGTGTGTGTGTGTGTGTGTGTGTGTGTGTGCGCTTGCTTGCTTGCGTGTAAATGTGTTAATGAATAAATAAATAAATATTTACATATATTCTACATCCTTACTCTCGTTACCATCACCATGGCCATATCCATCTGCAACACCATCTGTGTCACTACCACATCAGCTTCACCATTATCTTCCCCACCACCGCCATCACCATCGCCACCATCATCTTAGCAGCAACAATAGCACCATAGCCAGACTCTTCCTCGTCCTTTCACCACGACACTAGAGGCAGTCTACCTAAGCTCATAAGAAATTATTAGCGACTCAGCAAATTTCAAACAGACTATCTGTATGTAGTAAAACTTCGGCTGAAGTTTTATCCGGATTTTAATTCTATTTTTTTTCAGTGAGTTGATGTTCATACATTACAGAGCGAAAACACTAACAACAATATATTTTGTTTCGGAAGTTCGATGAGAACCGACCATTTTGCCGATGGAGAGCGACCTCCTGACTGGGGTGGGGTGGGGGGTGGGGGTACGTGGACACAGCCGTTTCTGACATTCACATAATTGAACCTTTTGCGCAGTGTTATTGAAGGGACTTGGGCAGCAGCACGAAGTAGAATAAATATTAGATAAATCAGAAGTAACTCTTAGAAACATGTATAGCATCAATAACTGCGTCATCCTTTTCATAGATAGTTTAGGACTGAAAAAACGATTCTTGACTGAAGATCATCTAGCTTTGATACTTTACATGTATGTACATGTATGTATATATATGTGCATATATATATATATATATATATATATATATATATATATATATATATATATATATATACACACACACACATACACACACACATGCACACACACACACACACATGTATATACATGTATATATAAATATATATATGTATATGTAAATATGTTATATATTATATGTATATCTAGATGTATATATAGTTATATAATATACATATATATGTATATTATATGTCTAAATATATGCATATAGTCTCTTACATATATATATAAAGTAATAATATAATAATTATTATATAATTGTATATATATATTGTAGTATATATATATATATCAATAATAATATATTTTCTATGTAATTATACACATAACACACCACAGACACACACCACACACACACAAGACAACACAAAACACAGTCAACACACACACATATTTATATCATATATATATATATATAATATTATAACTATATATATATATATACATATTTATATGTACACCATACCATGTATTATATATACATTACACCACACACACACAACACACCACATACATATATACCACACAATACATATATATATCTATTTATATATTATATTTTATATATGTATATATAATGCTATATATATGTAATATATATATATATTATATATTATATATATATGTAACATATACATAGTATATATATAAATATCTATATAAATATATATATACTATATATATAATTATATATATATGTATATATATATATATATATATATTATATATGTAATATATTATATAATCCATATATTATAATATATATATATATATATATATATATATATATATATATTCCATGTGGTGTATTTGTATATATATATGCTCTATATACTACATGTATCTATTTCTATATATACATGTATCTATCTACATAAATATCTATTATATATATATATATAAATTATATATATATACATATATACATACCTATACTATATATATATATATTATATATATACTATATATATATAATCTCTATAGATATAAAATATATATTATATTTAGTTATTATATATAAGTTTATATGTTGTATATATATACTATATTATATACATACATACAATAATACAACACAAACACATCAAAAAACCAACCCACCAACCACACCAACAACATCACAAAAAAAAAATCACACAAACTCATATATATATATTTATATATATATACTACCTAATCAAAAACAAAACACTAAATAACAGAAACCCAAAAAAAAATTTTAACAAAAATAACACAATTAACACAAACAAAAACTATATATATAGTAACACTATAATATATATATATATATACATATTAAGTATATATTTGTATATTAATATCTATATTATATGATACATATATATATCTATCATCTTATATATATTATACACAAATTCAGTACCTATACATATATCTATGTATATAATATATATATATTATATATATACGCATATATATATACATATATATATAGTGTATAGCATATATAAGATCATATATATATATCATACATATTATAATTTGTACATATATATTTATGCTATATATTCTATATCTACATTATATCTCTATCTATTGATATAAATATACATATCTTATCTATCTATATATATTATATTATATAGATATTATACTAGA
>NW_028234431.1:16916817-16919317 GCF_977035675.1 Penaeus japonicus
GTTCCCATCTTCTTTTTTTTCTCTCAATACAAACAATTATTCTTTTATACTTGAAAGACTTTGGCATCTCCTGAAGCTCCTGTAACCTCGGCTGTGTGTGTGCGGGTGTGAGTGCATATTTATCTGGCATTGTTAGCTACCGTGGAGTGGGTTAGTAACTGGCAGTTAGGTGTGGTAATGAGATAAAGATTCTTTGACAGTACTGTCTAGATTTGGAGTGTGTTGTAGAGTTAGTGAGTGTCTGTCTGTCAGTGTGTGTGTGAGAGATAGTTATAATTTTTGGTGAGAGAGTGTTGGTTTGAGATTAATTGTCTAGGCTGTGAGTGATAAGTGTGTCGTGGAGTGTGTGTTATGGAAGTGGAGAGTCAGGTGTGTTACTGTTTGGGTGTTTTAGTGTGAGAGTGTGGTGATAGTGAGTGTGTGATTTTGAGTGTGTGTGAGATCTTTTGTGAGAGTGAGATGTGTAGTGTGTTGTGGTTATGAGTGAGAGTGGTGTGGAGTGTGTGAGTGAGTGTTTGTGTGAGTGGTGAGTGTTCAGTTTGAGACACACCTATCACACACTCTACACGCTATACTCACTCACACTCTCATCTCTCTCACACACTCTCACACCTCTACAAACAACCACACAAACACACCACCCACATCACACACTTCATACACTCTCAAGACTCTCTCTCAAGAGATCGTGTGAGATTTGTGTGTGAGTGAGTTAAAGATATATATATAGATACTGGACATTTATAGTGTTTATAGTGATAGTTTATATATTGACCATACTTACTGTGAGATTTTATAGATTGATTATATATATATTTATTTATATATATAATTTTTCTTACACACACACACACAATCACACACAACACATCACATCACACACACAAATACACACACACACAACACACCACACACAACACACACACACACCACACACTCATCACATCTCACACACACACACACACACACACCACACATCTCACATATATATTTATATTTTTATGTATTTTTTATATATATATATTTATTATATATAATGTGAATGCATTATGTTTATTTAGATCGGAGCATTATATAGATATATAGTATCATATATATTATATATTTATATATATATTTAGTGGATCTGTGTGTGAGTTATTCATGTGTGGCATTACTATATTTTTGATAGTTAGTGTGTTTGAAGATGAGTTTGAGTGTGTCTGATTGAGTGTGAGTGTGGTCGTATGTGTGTGAGTTGTGTGAGTGTTTGTGAGTGTCTGTGTGTGTGTTGTGTGAGTGTGAGTGTGTGAAGAGTGTGTGTGTGGGTGTGAGTATGTGTTGTGTGTGTGTGTGAGATAGTGAAGTGGGTGTGGAGTCCTGTGGGTGGGTGTGTGTGGTGTGTCGTGGGAGTGTGTGTAAGTGTGTGTGTGTGTTTGTGTTGAGAGTGTTGTTTGGAGTGTTTCATTTACTGTAGGTTGTGTGAGTGAGGTTTGTGGTTTGATGAGTTGATTGTTGTTTTAGTGATATGAGAGATTGTTTGATATAGTGAGATATGATTATGTTGTTTTATAGATGACTTATTACATACGGTATATATGTTATAGTTTTATATTTTGAGTGTGAGATTTAGTTATTTTTGAGATTTTGATGTATATATATATATATATATGTATTTTTTTGAGATATATGTTGTTATATATATATGTATATATATATATATACAGTTATTTATTATATTTATGATAGATATATTTTTTATATATACATGTATATATACATATATATTTATACATATATGTATATATATATTATATATATATATATATATATATTGATATATATGGTATATATATATATACATATATATATATACATTTATATATATATATACATAGATTTATACGTATTATATATATATTATATATATATATATATATATATATATATATTATATATATATATACATATACATACATATATACACGCAACACACACTCACAACAATTTCCCTCCCCCTTACATATAGTCATATACATATACATTCATATATATATAGATATTTATATATATAGAGATTTTGAGTTTGTTAGAGTGTGATGTGTGTCTGTACATTCTGTGTTTTGTGTCTGTGATAGAGTGAGAGTGTTTTTTTAGTGTGTGTTTTAAGAGTTTGGGTTTGAGTTAAAGTTATTAATGCTTTTTTGAGTTGTGAGAGAGTGTAGAGTGTTGTGAGAGTGGAGTTGATTAGAGAGTGATGTGAGAGTGATGGTCTGAGAGTTTTGTCAGTGTAGGGAGTGTGTGTTGAGAGATTGTGAGTTTTGAGTGTGTGGTGAGTGTGAGTGTGAGTGTGTGTGTGATAGAGTGAGTTTGGTGTGTGAGCGGGGTTTGTGTGAGAGATTTTGTGTGTGAGTGGTGGTTAGTGTGTTTAGTCTGTTATGTTAGAGTGAGTTAGTGAGGTTGTGTTACTGTGAGTGTCTCACTTCACACTCTTAACTATCTCCACTTCCACTCCTCACTC
>NW_028234431.1:16931817-16934317 GCF_977035675.1 Penaeus japonicus
ATTTCTCTCTCTCGCTCACTTCATTCTCTCTTCCTCTCTTTCGCTGCCCCTGCGCTCTCGCTCTCTCTCTCTCTCTCTCATGGTTTGTTTTTGTCTCCTTAATATTTTTTGCTCTGCTTTCCTTCCCCGTTTTTCTCCTACTCTCCTTCCCTTTTCTCTGCGTCTCTCTTACTCATTGCTTTCTTCCTTCACTGCCCCTACCTCTCTGCCACCGCCGCCCCATCCACCGCCCTCCTCGGCTGCTCTGCGCGGGAATAATCCTCATGTACACGGGCACTTCCTCTCTCCCCCCTCCCCCCCTCCCCCGCCTAGGATGTCCTCCTACTCTTTCACCCCCCTCCCCCTCCTTTTTCTTCTCACCTCCTCCCTACTCTACTTCTACCGGGTGAGGAGAGGCAGAGAAGGGGAAGAGAGAGGAGGAAAAACAGAAAGTAGTAATATAGTAGTATCGCAGCAGAAGTAAAAATACGGAAAAGATGATAATAAGGAGGAGGAGAAGAGGTCAAGAAACAGGAGGAAAAAAGGAGAAGAGAACGAGGAAGAGGAGGAAGGGGAGGCTGAGATGAAGTTTAGGAGGAGAAAGAGAAGAAGAAAAGGAAGGAGAAGGAGAAATGAAAAAGGCATATGTAGGGAAAAACAGGGAGAGAGAGAGAGAGAGAGAGAGAGAGAGAGAGAGAGAGAGATCTATGGAAGAGGATGAAGAAGAAGAGGAAGAAGAGGATGGGGAGACCTAGAGCTTGAAGGAACGAGGAAGGAAGAAGCGAAGGTAGGATGAGACAGACGGGGAGGTGGGGGGAGGGGGGGGGGGAGAGCAGGGGCTTTGCGTTCACTCCGTGTAATTGTGCGACAGTCTAGGTCGTAACGAGAGAAGTGTGGTCGTTAAGTATGTTTCTTTTCTGCATAAATTCAATGGGGGTGAGACTTTGTGGCGCCTAGTTTCGGATACTGTTGAATCGTTTCCTCTCTTTCATTATCTATTCATTTCCCTCTTTCCTTTGGTTTAGATCCTAATTGTAACTATAAATCTGTGTTTTATTTACCTTTTCTGATCTCTTTCCCTCTCTCTCGCTCGCATTCTCACTCTATTTCTCTTTCTCTCTATCTCCCTCGGACTCTTTCTCTCTCATTAACCGACTCTCCCTCTTTCTCCCATTTTCACTCGATCTCCTGTTCTCTCTTATTCTCACTCTCTCTCTTTCTATCCTCTATCCTCTCTCTCTCTCTCTCTCTCTCTCTCTCTCTCTCTCTCTCTCTCTCTCTCTCTCTCTCTCTCTCTCTCTCTCTCCCTCTCCCCGTGTTCGAAAATTTGTCTTCCTATCTTTATGTTTTTGTCTCTCTACCTGTCTTTCTCTTTCCTCGTTTGCCCTTCTGTCAGTTTGCCTGTGCATTATCAATGGAGGAAGTGATTAGCTATTACAAGAATGAAACCAATGGCATCGCTGTTGGCAACTCATCAGTATTTTACCGTGTGTGATCTATCAGATGCGTAATCTTAGCTAAGTGATAATAATAGCTGGGTATGAGTGTTACCGGGGAAGGAATATGTTGCTAACGGGGATTGAAAGTCGTTTTGAATTCAGTTCATAAAATAATAGGATTCATGACACGGACCCATGATTGATTAGTAACCAGTTTTATCACCACGCCATCCTCGCACGGTCCCCTTCACCCACATAAACGGAACAGCGACACACGCCACGGAAGCGCCAACACAAACAACAGGTTACTCACCGGAAGACATTAAAGATGTGATCAATGGAGAAGCGGTGTCGGCGGGAGCGGCCTCCCTCCTCGCCGTAGTAAGGAGAAAGGTTCCTCGTGTCCGCGTGTCCAGCTGCGTCAGCGTCATCGCCCGAAAGGTGACGCTCATTGTCCGAGCTAAAGTAATCCTCGACTGCGAAGTCCGTGAGATTATGGAAGGATTGAGCACGGGAAGCAAGGGGGTCGCTGATGCTGCCGTTGGGAATGGATCCATTGGAAGCTTTGGGGCTCTGAGATTTCTTTAAAGATCCACTATCTGGAAGGTCATGGAGTTTCTGGAGGTGCTTCTGCCTCTGCACCTCGATTGCCAAGGATGGGAGGCTTCCGCGGTGCTTGTTCCGCTTGTGGAAGTCTATGAGTCTGTCAATCACTCTGTACTCTTTAGCGACGGCGAGGCCGCTACCACGCCTACGTCGCTGCTTCTTCTCCAAGACATTGATCCTTGAGTCCGAGTTTGAGCGAGTTCTCCCCAAGCGTTGCTTAGCGTGGCGGACAGGGTCGGGTGGAAGTCCTCCTTCAATCCGTAACTTGTTCAGAGCCTTCGCATGCTCCGTCGTGGACTCTCCCGAGGGGTCGTCAAGGGAGATGACCCAACCTTCCTGACCCTCGCCTTCACTGTCGGAAGTTGCGGGATTCGAAGATCCGTCGTGGGTGTGGTCTTGGCGTTGTTGACCTCGACCTTTCAGAATGTGCTGTTCGAAGACGCTCCATCGGCGTTTGTTGGCATTGGAGTGCTTGC
>NW_028234431.1:16941817-16946817 GCF_977035675.1 Penaeus japonicus
CACACAAAACCGCCGGTAACAATTTTGGCCGCCGCCCTGACACGCTCCAGCGGCCGCTCTCCCTCCTCTCAAGACTTCTTCCCGGTCATTAAATTCACGAGCAGCGATTGGGAAACTAATCTCGCCTCGATCACACTCGGCGTTCCTCGGGAGCGACACACCACTAGCAATTACTTCCCTGGTGATTCCTCTTCGGCATGGCGGTGCCCGTGCGCGGCGGCCCTTCCGTCGCGTCCGGGTTTAGGCTTCGGTTCGACGCAGTGAATTCGGCAACGGTGAGGCATGGGTGACGTGGCGGAGAGAGTGCGGTTATTACGGTACTGAATATTGGAACGCCGATAGTTACATGGTAATAGTCCTGATGATAGCGATATGATAATGATAAGGATAAAAATGACGATAGTAAAAGTGCCAATAGACACAAGGATGATAGTGATGATGACGGTGTGACGATATCAGTAAGAACTGATTATCATAATGGTGATATATAAATATAAATATAAATATAAATATATATATATATATATATATATATATATATATATATATATATATATATATATATATATACACACATACACACATATATACGTGTGTGTGTGTGTGTGTGTGTGTGTTTTTGCGGGCGTGCGCGCGTAACGAATTCACCCCGAATCGCAGAGACGTTGCGCAACTGGTGTCAGTCTCTCCCCGTGCCAACGCCAAGCTCCGCATGCTTCCGATGGGCGACATCAGCTTTCGCACCGAACGCATACTCATTATGTGGGCGTGATGAGGCGACGGCACTCTGGTCCAAGCCTCACTCGCACTCGCGATTGTCTCTCCACGCCCTTTCCTCTACTCATGCCCTTCTCCTCCCTCCCTCCCTCCCTCCTTGCTCATTCCCTTCCCACTTTTCTTACTCTCCTTCCATCTCTCGTTTCGACTAAACGGAACCCATACTCCACATTCTTTCTTTACGTCTCTTGATTCTCTCTCTATCTCTCGCCCTCCCATCTCTCTCCTCTCTGCTGTTTCATTTCCTTCTCGTTTCTTTCCCTTCTTGCAGCTTTACTTACTCCCCCGCCCTCCCTCCTTCCCGTGTGTGTGTGTGTGGGGGGGGGGGGCAAAAGCCGATCGTCTCGAAACTCCGGTAACAGCGGCGGGCAAATGCTGGAAACGCGGAGGAAGGGGATCGGGAGAGGGGGAGACTGAAAGGGAGGGAAGGGGTAAGGGCTAGAGAGAGAGAGGGAGGGAGTGGGGGAGGGTGGGAAGAAGGGTGGACAGGAGGAGAGAGAGAGAGAGAGAGAGAGAGAGAGAGAGAGAGAGAGAGAGAGAGAGAGAGAGAGAGAGAGAGAGAGAGAGAGAGAGAGAGAGAGAGGGGGGGGGGAAGAGAGAGAGAATTTTAGATAGTGACATACTGACGAAGGGCGTCACAGAAATTAAATGGACTGCCAGGGGAAGGAATGACTACAAGACATCATGATATACTCAATCACAGTAAACAAGGTGGGGATCAGGTATTGCATGCTAATGAGGTCGGTGGAAGCTTGGGAAGCATCACATTTCTCGGATAATTTATTTGTTCGCTGCAAGTTATCACTCTCTTCGCCCTCATTATTCGCTCGTTCTTGTATGCAAACCCGGCCCGATCTGCACACATTTACATCTAAAGTTCGCTCTGTTCTTTGTCTCTCTCCTCCTTCCTGTGTGTTTGTTTGTTTGTCTCTCTTCTTTCCCTCCCTCCTCCTCTCTCTCAACTCTCTTCTTACCTTTCTTCAGTCTTTCCCTCAAGTTTTTTTTTCTGCCTCTTGCTTTACTTCTACCCTAATTCAAAAATCTTAGTCTTCTTTTCTCTATCTCTCCCCCTTCCCTTTCACAATCGACATCAAAATGACGCCAAGACAGACTGGACAATTTGTACACAGCCAGGGCGTATCCCTCTGACAACCGGCATTTCCAGCCTGTTCGGTTGAAAGTATCATGACGATCATCATAACTTCTCTGACAATTTGTCGTTCACTCTTGGTCATTTTTCTCTCTGTCTCTCTCTTTTCTTTCTCTCAGCTTATGACAGACAGCCACGAGTACCTAAATGGATAATTAATTGAACAACGAAATCAGTAATGATAGTCTTAGTACTTGATATTTCATAGACGACACAAATGAAAGTTTACCTCAGAAGTATAATGCAAAACATTAGACAAGCAGCCCCCCACCTAGATATGATCACAAAGCGCTACTAAAACTGCAAGGGAGCGAAAAGGGGCAACAATCACAGTCTTACGGGCTTTTGAATCGGGTTTCGTTACTAGCGTATTCAACGTGGGGAAGGAGGGAACATGTATGGGTGTGTACGTATAAGCAGGCATTATTTGATAATAAAATGATGAAAAAGATGAATTTAGATGTAGCGTATAATGAAAACTGACTTGGAAACAAAACGTCTAGCTCTTCGCTCTTCCAGTGTCTTGGAAATTCCCTCTAAAGAATTTAAAAGCTCTTTTAGCAATAGTTAAACAAATGCCTCCCTTTCTCCAGATGACCTTCTATGTGCGTCTCTTTCTCGCTCGGTCCCTCTTTTGCGTTCCTCATTTTTATCTCTTGTCCATTTTGCTTCTTGATGGATCCTCTCTCTCTCCCTCTCCCTCTCCCTCTCTCTCTCCTCCCTTCTCTTCCTCACTCCTACTCCCACTCCCACTCCCATTCCCACTCCCACTCCCACTCCCACTCTCTCTCTCTCCCTCTCCTCCCTTCTCTTCCTCACTCCTACTCCCACTCCCACTCCCACTCTCACTCTCCCTCTCTCTCTCCTCCCTTCTCTTCCTCACTCCCACTCCCACTCCCACTCTCACTCACTCTCTAATTCTCTAACTCTCTCTCTCTCTCTCACTCACTCTCTAATTCTCTAACTCTCTCTCTCTCTCTCACTCACTCTCTAATTCTCTAACTCTAACTCTCTCTCTCTCTCTCTCTCTCACTCACTCTCTAATTCTCTAACTCTCTCTCTCTCTCTCTCTCACTATTTCACTCCCTCACTCTCCCTTCCTCTCTCTCTCTCACAAATGCATTCCCATATATGCACATCTCTTTGCCAGCCCCTGCACAGCCGTAGGCAATCTTTGGAAATGTCTATTTGCTCGCCTTTAGGTCATCAGACACAGATTTCTTTCACACCGACTTCTTCCCATTTCCGCCTTCCCTCTCGGCACAAAGTTCTTTTCCTCTGATCTCCTTCTCCCTTCCTACTCCCTTGCCATTCTCCTCCAATGCCCAGCGCTTTCCCGCCCTCTCCTTCCTGCTATCCCTGTCTTTCTCCTCGCTGACCCCGCTCGGGTTCCCGTCGCCCGAGGCTGGCCGAGCGAACCGTTAGAGCGTGTGAAATTTATCCGCGGCTCGTGTGAGGCGCTGATTTCCGTCTTCAAGGCGGATCTTCTCTTCCACGAATGGCAAATAACGGAAAGGGGGAAATCGGGGGCATGGGAACGAGGTGGATACGGGTATTGTATATTGTTTATGTAAATAGCAAGCGCGATTGGTAGATAGGTAGATAGGTAGAGTAGACCAAATGCATAGAAGATATAGGTAAATAGATATATAAAATTGAGCGTAAGAGATAATTTTTTGTTTGTTTTTGTTCAGTCTTTGCATGAAACGGATAATGAAATACATCCAGAGTGGAATAGCAAGACCTTCCCCCCTTCCCCGTCACGATCACTTGCCACAAAGGAAACACTGCTTCTTCACGATTCTCGTCTCTTTCTTCCTCCCTGCTCCTCCATCCTCTCTGTCTCCCTCCTTCCCTCTCTCTTTCTCCATCCTTCCCTTCCTCTCTTCTTCCTTAATCTGCGGATCTCTCTCGCCGCATCATTCGCCACTAGAAATACCAACCATGATATTTCGTGACTTATACATCCCCGATGCCCCCCCTCCACCTCCACCCCGGCCACCGCCCCCCCCCCCCTGCCACTCACGCACCCCAAGGTTAGTGCATGCAACCCCGTCCTCGTCCTCGGCTACAGCTTCAAGGCTATCGTGCGTTTTCGTCTGGGAGATAAAGGTGCTCCTCCCTCCCCGCTGCCACCCGCGACCCCGCCACAACTTTCCTCTTTATTTTCCTTTATAAACTTGCATCTTTATAATTCAGTTTGTATCAATATTCGCTCTTCTTCTTCGCCTGTTTTAGAACCTTGACCATTAAATAGATAATGTGCTGATGGAGCGAGATTCTGTCTACGAAATGAATATAAGAAGCAGAAATTTATTTTTTCTTGAAGACTAAACAAGTCTAACGATATAAGATATACAAAAATCTTTTTATCATAACTATTAAGAAATCATGAACCAGCAACTACAGATAAACCAATTGAATTCATTGTACAATGTGAACCTCGTCTAGTTTAAGTAAACACTAAAATGGATGGATCAATATGGAGTTACTGCAGGAGAGGAGACGAAAATTATAAACTAATAATACATGTCTTAAGAAAAAAGAAAGGCGACTAAGAGTGAGGACGATGCGGCCGAGTGTAATGACGGGAGACGAAAAGTGTCTGTGCCTTCCTGGCCGACGACCTTCACCATGGACAGGCATGTACATTATTCCCAGCCTCGTGACGTCGGCGCCCGCGGACTCCACGTTGCATTGCACGAATCCCTGTTAGATGTCCGGTTTCCCCAACTCGCCCGATCTGGTAATTTGTTGTTACTCATCATGGTTCAGGAAGTAACTACACTGGAGAGCAGTGAGTAGAAGGAAATGGAGAGCGAAATGGAAAGGATGAAAAAGAGATCGAGGGTTGAAAAGGAAGGGCAAGGACGAAACAAATAAAGTGGATATCACACTAACACATTCCCGCGCCCTACAACATCCAACCTTCCACCTGGGCTGAGGGTGCGCCGTCTCCCGGGCACACGCGCCGTCTCGCCTCCGCCCCTGAGCGCGAAACCGACGCCACGAAATCAGAGGAGCGCACCGAGGGACTTCCTCAAAGCAGTATACATAACTGATTAGCTGCAGG
>NW_028234431.1:16991817-16996817 GCF_977035675.1 Penaeus japonicus
AAATACTAAGATTGATAACACTACTTAAAATACTGAATATCAGTAACAGTTTTATTATGATCATTGTCCATACTCAAATGATAATAATATCAGCTGAATAGAGTCAACAAAATAATATCAACAAAACTACACGAATGATGATGAAAATATTTAGTAAGACAGCTACTACTGCTACTAATGAAAATATTAACTATGATAACAATAATAATAAAGAGAGAGAGAAAGAGAGATAAGTCGATAGATTGATAGAGAGAGAGAGAGAGAGAGAGAGAGAGAGAGAGAGAGAGAGAGAGAGAGAGAGAGAGAAAGGAGAGAGAGAGAGAGAGGAGAGAGAGAGAGAGAGCGAGAAAGAGAGTGACCGAGAGAGAGGAGTGAGAGAGAGAGAGGGGGGAGAGAGAGAGAGAGAGGAGAGAGAGAGAGAGAGAGAGAGAGAGAGAGAGAGAGAGAGAGAGAGAGAGAGAGAGAGAGAGAGAGAGAGAGAGAGAGAGAGAGAGAGAGAGAGAGAAAGAGCGAGCGAGAGCGAGAGACAGAGAGAGAAATAAAGGGACCAATAAAGATAGAGAGGGAAAAGCAAAGAAAGGAAGCTCACTCCGAAATATCGCCAGTCAGTGTGGTAATCCGGTTAGGTGAGCGCTGCTTCCGCCGCTCCATCGGACGGAAAACCGGTTTAAGCTCCAGTTAGGGAGAACTAGATTGCCAGTCGGAGGTTACGTCAGACTCGGCAAGTGCAGGAACAGCATCGCATGCGGCCGCCGACTGTTGCGAGGTTTCGCAGCGCGGATAACGATTATTTATGAGCCGAAGGTAATTTGATTCCATGCTGAAGGAGGGCGGGGAGAGGGGGGGGGGGTTGGAGGGGGAGGGGGAGGGGGAGAAGGGAAAGGGAGGGGGAAGGGGGTGGCAAGAGGGGGAGAGGAGGGGAAGGGGGGAAAGGGAAAGGGAAAAAGCGAGGAGGGAAGGGAGAGGAGGAGGGGAAGGGAAGGGAGAAGGGGAGAGGGAGGACGAGGGGAAGGGGAGGGGATGGGAGAGGGAGGGAGGAACGACGAGGGGAAGGGAATGGGGAAGGGAAGGGTAAGGGGAAGAAGGAGGGGGGGGGATGGTTAAGGGAAGGAGGAGGGGGAGAACGAGGTGAGGGTGAGGGGAAGAGAGAGGGAAAGAGGGAGGGGGAGGGGGGAAGGGAGGAGGAGGAGAAGCAAGAAGGGGATAGGGAGGGGAAGGGAGAGGGGAAGAAGAAGGGCGAGGAGAAGAGGGAGCGTAAAGGGAATAAAGGAGAAGAGGAAATGGGGAGAGGCAGCGCGAGGGAGCAGGGGAGGAGAAGAGAGATGTGGGATAGAGTGCAAGGGAAGAGGAAAAGAAAAGAGGAAGGTAAGGGAAGGGGGAGGGAGGAGGGGATGGAGAGTGGGAGGGGGAGGGAAGAAAGAGAGAGAGAGAGGGGGGAGAGGGAGGGCGAGATAGGGTGAGGGGAAGAAAGAGGGAAATATAGGGAATGAAAGAGGGGGAGGATGAGGGAGAGAGGGAAGGAATGACAGATAAACAGAATAATATATAGCTAGATCGAGAAATAGATAGATAGATAAATAGATAGAGAGAGAGAGAGAAAACAACAACAACACACATAACAATTATATTATATATATATATATTATATGATATAAGAATATATATATATATGTATATATATATACATATATTGATATATATATATATATATATATATATATATATATTATATATTTATATAGTATATTTATATTTAAATACATACATTTATATATACAGTACAACATATATGTTAAATATATATATGATATATATATAAATTATAATAATAAATATATATTAGTTGTGTATACATATATATATATATATTTATATATATATTATATATATATATATATATACAATAAATAAACCTATATACCTATATTATATAAAGAATAAATATATATTATATTTATTATATAAATTTTTATATATATGTACATATATACATATATTGTATATGTATATATATAATATAATATATATATATATATATATATATATATGATATATATGTATATGGTGATATAATATTTTCATTACATATATAAGTTACAAATATATATATATGATATATATATTGATACATTGAGTGATCATATATATATATATATATAATATATACATATACACTGTATATATATATATATATATTATATATATATATATATATATTTATATTATATATATATATATATTTAAATATATATATTATACTGTATATATAACATATATATATATATATATATATATATATATTATATATATATATATATATCATACTTATATATGTGTGTGTGTGTGTGTGTGTGTGTGTGTGTGTGTGTGTCTGTGTGTGTGTGGAGGTGTGTTGTGTGTGTGTGTGTGGTTGTGTGGTGGTGTGTGTGGTCTGGAGTGTGTGCATGTATGTAAGTATACATTACATACATAACATACATATCTATAAATATATATATATACTATATATATATATATATATATATATATATTATAATGTGTAGTGTGTGTGTGTGTGTGTAGTGTGTGTGTAGTGTGTGTATGTATGTAGTACACACAGCACACACACACACACACACACACACACACATCACCCACACCCACGCGACACACACACACACATATATATATATATATATATAATATATATATATATATATATATATATAACATATATATATATATATATACATATTTATATATATATATTATATTTTATATATATATATATACATATATATGGTTCTATGTATATTATATATATATATAATATATATATATTATAATATAGATATATATATATTATATATGTAATACATATAAACACACACACACATATTATATAGCATACCAGTATATATATATATATAGTATATATATATATATATATATATACATATATATATATTATATATATATATTAGATACCTATTCATATATATATATATATATTATATATATATAAATATATATATTCTAAAGATATATATATATATACCTATATATGCACACACACACACACACACACACACACACACACATACACACAACACCACACACACACACACTACACACACACACACACATATAAATATATATATATATATATATATATTATATATATATAATATATTAATATATATATAATATATATTTGCACACACGACACACACACACATATATATATATATATAATATATATATATATAATCTATACTATATATATATATATATAATCAATGTATATAAATATATATATATACAGTATATATTATATATATAAATTATATATATATATATATTTTTATATATAATATTATATATTATATATAATATATAAATATATATATAGTGTGGATGTGTGGTGTGTGTGTAGTGTTCGTGTGTGTGTGTGTGTGTGTGTGTGGATCTGTGGTGTGTAGTGTGTGTGTGTGTGTTGTGTGTGTGTGTGTGGTGACATATATATTTATATAAATATGTAGTATATATAATTATATATATATATATATATCTCTATATATATATATATATAACATGTGTGGTGTGTGTGTGAGTGTGTGTGTGTGTGTGTGTGTGTGTGTAGTGTGTGTGTGTGTTTATCAACATATATATATATTAATATATATCGTATATATATAATTATATATATATCAATTAAATATTATATGTGTGTGTGTGTGATGTGTGTGTATGTGTGTGTGTGTGTAGATACACACACACACACACACACACACACACACACACACACACACACACATATATATATATATATATATATATATATATATATATATATGTATACATATATATACATGTATCTTTCTCCCTCTCACATGTATATAGTATCCAATTGAGAATGATAAACCTGAAAGAAATGCCTCCCTCCCCCTCCCCTCCCTCCCACCCTTCCCTTCCGCTGTGTCACTCCGCCTCCTTCAACAAAATTATTAAAACATTAAAACCTTCTGCGATGGAAGGCCACGACAAGGGATGACATATTGATTATGTCGGCCGACTTAGATGGTCTCGGAGGGAGGAGAAAGAAGGAGAAGGGGAAGGAAGGTGGGGGGAGGGGGGAGGGGGGAGGGAAGAGAGAAGACTGTCGGCCTTTGAGAGGGAAACGGGAGATGTGTACGAGGGGTCACTGTTGTGTGGGTTATTTGTATTCTCAATTTTGTATTTCGTAGACAGTTTCTCGTATTTACTCTTTCCATCAAGTTCCCTCCCTCCCTTCCCTCTCCCTTTAAACCCATCAAAAACACCGAGATAATTGCTTGTTAGACGGGTAATAGAGATCAGAATTGATTTTCAGGCAACGCTTTCATAGTCGCAGGGGCTGCCTTCCCTTTGCTGATATTATGCTCCCATTTTATAAAACTTTCCAATAAGTGCATCCCCTTCATCACGACAGCCTAAAGTAACTGACTCTCTCTCTTGAAGGGCTTATGTTTCCAACAGATGCCCTCATATTCCCTAGTTTGTATGCATACTCCATGCCGTTTTGGCTAAGTTTCCTAGGCGGCTTTCGCTGCACGGTCGCTTCACTGCGCGCCATTGCCAAAGGAGACTCATTTCGCTCATGCTCTGTGATTTGATGATTTCCCTTGTGTATTACATTAATTCGAAAAATCCAATTCGCATTCTATCAGCTGACCTTACCCTAGAGCCCTTTCTACTCCATAACCATTCCAAACCCAATAAACTAAGCATTATGGATCTCTTATATCTTTTCCTGCCTTTCCCGTCTTTGTCGTAAATTTCATTTCTTCTATGCTGTTTTTCTTCTTGTTCAAATAATCCCTGATTTCGGTTGGATTGAACGATAAACAAACACTAAAGAATAGATCTTTGTGTAAATTAACTAATCTCTTTCTATGATTTAAGTAAAGCTAGATAAATATTATGAAAGCATCCAACTGGAATCTCCAGGCTCCTTTCTGCTTGAGCTTTCTTTTGTCTCC
>NW_028234431.1:17016817-17026817 GCF_977035675.1 Penaeus japonicus
ATGAATATACATTTATATATATATATTGATTATATATTATATATATTATATATATATAGATATATATATATATAGTTTATATATATATATATATCTTTAATAATATATTTGATATATATATATATATATATATATATATACAAAAAATATATAATAGATTATATGTAAATAATGTATATAGGTATGTATTTATATATATATATATATATATATATATAAATATATATAGTATATAATAATATAATATATACATACATGACAGGTATATTTAACCAATATATATCAATATATAAAATATATATATATATATATATATATATAAATATATATATATAGTGTATATATATGTATTATATGTATATGTATATAAGTAGTATGTATATATATATATATATTATAGATATATAAATATATATATTTATATATATATATATATTTATATTTATATGAATATATAGACATATATACATATTTATATAATATATATTTTATAATATAGTTATATATATAATATATATATATATATATATATTTTGATATATATATATATTATAGATTATATATAGATATATTTACAATATAATATTAACAAGTATGTTTATTTTATACAAATACCACCACACACACACACCACACACCATCACACACAAACACAACACACACACACACACACACACCCACACATATACATTTATTATAGATTTATATAGATACATTTATATTAGAATCTTTATATATAAAGAATATATGTATATATTAAGCTTTACATTTGATTTATATGTATATATATATAGTTAAGATATATATATAGATATATTATTTAAATATGTGTTTTGTAGATTATGGATATTAGATTATATATATATATATATTAAATATATATATTTGATATATATATATGTGATATTTAGATATATATTTACTTATTTACAACTCCACTAACACACACACACAACACTGACACTAATCATCACACACACACATCACTACATCACACACGCATCTCACGCATATATGAATATAGATATTACATATATATATATTATTTATATATATATATATAGTATATATATATATTATATATATATATAGTAGATATATTATATCAAACCATATATATTTTAGATATATATATATATATATTATATATATATATATATCTATATATAAACATATATATATATATATATATTTATAACATATTTATATATATTAGTTAACTTTTATATATATGGAATATATCTATATATATATTATATATATATATATATATTGATATATATGTATATATATATATAATATTTATATATATGTATATATGCGTTATATATATGATGTATAAGTGTTTTGGATCTATTTGTATTTTGGTGGGTGTAAATGTACTATGACTGTGTGGGGGTGGGGTGTGGTGTGTGTGTGTGTGTGGTTGGGTTGTGTGTGTGTGTGTGTGTGTGGGTGTGTGTGGCGTGTGTGTGGGGGGGTGTGTGTTTGGGTTGTGTGTGTGTGTGTGTGGGTGTGTGTTTGTGCATATCTAGTTGTGGGGGAATGTATATGGTATTTAATATAGATATTTTAGTGATAGATTTATATAGAGTTATATATTTATTGAGATGACTTGACTATCGAAATTTATTTATTTGTAGACACACACATCACACACACAATACAACACTCACACACACACACAGACACACAACACTACACACACTCACCACACACACACTACACATCACACCACACATCTACAATACATCATAAAACATTATTGAGAGAGTTGATATATAGGGATTTTGTTTATATTTTTTATTTATATATTTACATGACAATATTTTTTATATTTAGTTATTATATATATATTTATATATTTTATATATGTTTTATATTTATATACATACAAACATATCTGAGTAGAGATAGTTATTTAATATATATATAGATATATATATAGCTATATAGATAATGGGATATTATGTATAGTTGTATATATGTATTATATGTATATTGCAATTATGTATATATATAGAGATAATTATAAATATAATATATAGATTAAATATGGTTATACATAAATATAAAAAGATGTAGGGTTAATGTTATAGATATTTAGTGATAGAGAGAGTGTGTGATTGTAGTGATAGAGAGTTTCTAATAGTTATGGGATGAGAGTGTTAGTTTTTGATAGATTTAGTGATTAAGGTGGAGAGAGATGTTAGTCGTTTGATATTGTGTGATAGAGATAGTGTTGGTCAGTAGTGTTTGTGTGAGTGTGTTATAGAGAGTGTTTTTGAGTATATGAGAGTTAGTGTTTTGAGTCTGAGAGGGAGTTTTATTTAGGACAAGTGAGTTAGTTATATTGACCTGTGAGTGTGAGAGTGATAGAGAGAGTGTGTGAGACCATAGTGTGTTTTGTGAGTTTGTGAGAGATATTTTGTAGTGTTAGTAATTTTGATATAGGAGTTATATTGATAATGATAGAGTCATTTACTAGTGTTATAGTTAGAGATTAGTTGATATTTAGTGAGATAGATTATTGATAAGATATTGGACTTATTGAGTGAGAGATGTAGAGAGTTTTAGTTATAGGATATTGAGTATATATATATATATTGATATAAATATTATAAATTTATATAGTATTTAGAGATATATTTTTAGATATATGGATAAGTTTTATAGTATATAATGGTTGAGGTTAGGTTGGGAGTGAGACTGTGTGTTTGGTCTTTATAGAGTAGTGAGAATTAGTTAGTAGATGATATAGTAGTGATAGAGAGTTAGGACTTATACTGTGATTAGAGATTGTTAGTTGATATAGATAGCGGGGAGTGAGAGAGTGTAGAGATTATTTAGTTTGGTTATCTGGATAGAGATATTTGTGATGATTGATTTTGTTGATATAGATATAGATTAGATTGGTTTTTAGAGTAAGATTTAAGATAAATTTATATTGTTTGAAGATAGTTAGATATATATAATATAGTTTTTTTGGATATAGTATATTTACATTATTTTACTGGGATGTATATAGATACAAATACACTCACACACCCACTCTCTCACAAACACAACACATCACAACAAACACACCCACACACAACCACACAACACAAACACACACAACACACCCACATATATATATTTATTTGTTATATAGGAGAGTAGATATCTTATATTTATAGACATTATATAGATATAGGTCTTTAAATTTTACTTATCTAGGATTTTAATGTATCTTGACATTACATTGATTTATTGATATTGTTATAGATATTTATATATATATTATATTTATATAGATGTAGATATATAAATGTTATATAGATCTTCTTTATATTTATTAGATAGATAATATATATATATGTATATATATATTGTTAGATTATATAGATATATATATAATATATATTTATATATTTTTTTATACACACAACACACACACACACACACACACACTCACTCCTCATCACCACACAACACACAGATAACATATGAATGTGTTTTTATATAGTATGACATTTTATAGAGATAATGATTGTGTGAGAGTATTTTTATATATTCTTAAGATTGATTATATTTAGATATTTAGTTTTTGGTTTTAATATTTTTTTTATTGTTATAGGTATTATTTGGTATAGTGTAGAGATCTAGTAGAGTATAGATATTTTATTTGAGTTATATTATTAGATAGGGATAGATGTAGCTTGGGAATGATGGTTTTATGTATGAGAGTTTATTTTTTTTTAGATTTATAGGTTTTTTTGAGGATAGTGGTTATAGTATAGTCTTTGATAGATGTTATGTTTTTGTATTTATATGGAGATTTTTGTATTATATGTATGATCGTTGTAGATTTAACATAGTTTTTCATATTTATGGTTATAATATGTGACCTAGCGTGCGTTATTTCTATTGTTCGAGGTTTCGATCTAGCAGAGGTGTGTTAGAGAGAGTGATGGTTTTTGTGAGTGTGTGGTTGTGGGTGTGTGTGTTGAATTGAGAGTGAGAGAGGAGTTTTTATAGAGAGTGGTGTTAGTGAGAGTGATGAGAGTGTGTGTTGGAGAGGGTAGATTACAGGGTTGAGTGTGTGTGATTGTGTGATTGTGTGAGTAGAGAGTGGGTGTTGATGTGTGGGTAGTGTGAGACTGAGTAGTGTGTTAGTGGAAGTGTGGGTTAGTGAGTCCGTCGTGAGGTCCGCGTACCAGACACTCAACTGTTAGTACAGACCTAGATTGGATATTTAGTGTATGAGAGAGGTGTATTTATGTTCGTTAAAAGTTATGTTATGGGTAGATTGGTGATGTTTAGTGTTTGAGATCGATAGAGTTTGATAGTAGATATAGTTGTTAGATAGATTGTGTTTAGAGTATAAGTGTATTTCTGACTGGGGTTTAGTGAGAGTGAGGTTAGTTAGTGTGTGTGAGAGGGTAGAGTGAGTGAGATAGTGTTTGTGTGTGAGAGTGAGAGTAGATGGTTGGTTGGTTGAGAGTGAGAGGTTGTGTTGGGATAGTGGTTAGTGAGTTATATAGTGTGTGAGTGATTGTTTTTGTTGTGGGATGTTAGGGTCGATATAGATTGTGTGGAGAGATAGATATATGTGTGTGAGTATAGTGATAGATGTATATATATAGTGAGATCGTTAGACTGTTATTGAGGTTTTAGTTATACTAGTTGTGTAGATAGAGTGTGTGTGAAGTGTGAGTGTTGAGTTAATGAGTTATATTGAGTTGTGTAGAGTGTGTGAGATAAGATGTGATTGATTGAGTTGAGTACAGTTAGATTGAGACATATTCATATTTGAGAGAGAGTTAGAAGAGTGACATAGTAGTGAGTGGTGAACGTGTTGATGATAGGGTAGGGAGAGAGTTGCAGCGTGTGGTGAGTTTGTGAGGGTGAGTTTGTGTTGTGTTTGCTGTTTAGAGTGTGGTGTGAGTTTATGAGAGGGATGGGGGTGAGAGTTGGTGAGTGAGTGATTGACTAGTGTGAGATAGATGGGTCTGATTGTGAGTTAGTTTGTGTTGAGTGATTTTGTGTTTGATGAGAGTGAGTGAGTGTAGTTTGAGTGTAAAGGTGTCTGAGGGCTACTCACACTCACACATCTAACTACACTCTCTCTCAGTCTCATCACACACACACCCACACATACCATCACCACACCACACACACACAACACACACACACTCATAGTATTTTGAGTGATTTAGAGTGTGTATGATTTTAGAGATATGGTGATTGTAGATTTTTAGTTATAGTTATTGTGCTATATTTAGTAGTTATATATATTGATTTTTATATAGTATATATATATAGATTTGGTTATGTTTTTATTTTTTTATTAAGATTGATTGATTAATATATATGATTTATATTTATAGATATAGAGTTATAGTACATATTTATATACAATGATATATATTATATTATATAAATATAGAAAATATTTTTTTATATATATGCATATAATATACATATATATATATATATATATATATTATAGATAGATATAAATTGTTTTATATATTTTATATTTATATATATGTAATATTATGCGTAGATATTATGTATTATACATATTATGTATATATATTTATATATATAAATATATATAATAAATTTAAATATTTAGAAAATATATATTTATATATATATATATGTGTATGATAAAGTTATGTATGGTATGCATGTCATCATATATATAAATATTATAGTATAGATATATATTTATTATATATATATATATATATATATAGTCATATATATGTTAGTCATATAATGTACTTATATATGTAGATATATATATATATAGTATATATATACTAATATTATCTATACTATATATATATATACATGATATTATATTATATAGGGCCTTAAATACATATGCATACATACAAACATTATTATTTATACTATAATATATATATATATTATATAAAAATATTTATATATATATAGAAGATAAATATATATTTAGTGTACATATATATATATATGTATATATTATATATATCTATAATATATATATATATATATATATATATTTATATCTATATATATATATATAAAACAAAACACACACACAGACACATACCCACACACACAACACAACACCCAACAAACACACACACACCACACTCACAAGTGTACACTGAAACACATACACACACACACACACATACACACACCAACCACACCACACACACAACAAACAACAGACATGTACACATGTACACAACACCTACACACACACACACCCACACAACATCGCATAAACACACACACACACACAACACACACACACCCACACCACCACACCTCAACAATCATCACACACCCAAACAAATATATATCAAAGGAGTTTTGAAATGGTTGGGGGTATTTGTCCGTAGAGTTTTAATCTCAGCTTGTTTGTAATATATATTATGATATATGTATATTTTTTATCAGAACGGTAGTAATTTGCTATCTAAAGTATTTCAAAATTCATGATTTATGCATCAATAAGCAAGCAAAGCCAACTATTGAAGAGAAACACTAAGAATAAAAGCAGGTCAATACAATATCCATCTTACATTGTTGCCAAACTTCCTAAACATTGTATGTATGTATCTATATATATATAATATATATATATATATATATATATATATATATATATATATATTTTATATATATATATATATATAGTAGTCAATCATATATATATTTATATAAATACATAATCTTTATATAGATTATATAGATAGATATATATATATTTTATATAATAAATATATATTTTTATATATATATATATTAATATATATACATATGCACATATATATATATAATATATATGATAATCATATATATATTATATATATATATATTATATATAATACGTTCTATATATTTATATATTTCGTATAATGTATATATATATGTATATATTATGGATATATACATATAAAATATATATAATAAAATTATATATATATATATATATATATGATATATATATTTATTAGATATGAATATATATTTATTTATATATATATGACTTATATATATTTATATATTTATATAAATATTATTGTAGATATAGTATATATTATATATATCTATATATATATAGTATATATATATTATTCCATGCATATAGATATATGTGGGTATATATATTTATATATATTGATATTTAGTTATATATATAATTTTTATTATATATATACATAATTAATATATATATATATATATATTTTTATATATAATACATCATATAATATATATATATATATATTATTATATAACGGCATAATCGATTATATAGATTTTATATTATATATATATATATAAATGTATTGTATTAATCTGTTTTTCTATATATGATATATACACATTATATATTTTTATGATTATTATTAAGTTATATTTATATTTTTATAGATATATATATTTTATTAGATAGATATGTATATAAATTATATATATATTTATATATTCTATATTATAATATATATATATATTTATATATATATATATATTTTATATGTAAATATATTTGTTAAATATGTATAATGTATTAGAATATATTTATATATATATTATTAATATTATATATTATATAATATATATAATATATTATATATATTATATGTTGTTTGTATGGTATATATCCGTTTTATGTATCTATTTATATAGATACATATATATAGAAACTAAGTAAATATAGTTGGTTATAGATATATAAAGCAATAATTATAATATAATATTAGATAATATATAGTACTATTATATATATGTATATATATAGAATTTTATATATATATATATAAATTATATAATATATATATTTATATATATAATTTTATATATAGATTAGTTATGGTGTTATATATATGGATCTATATATTTATTTTTATATATATTTATATATATTATATCATATATAAATATGTATACATATATATATATAATATATCTATATATATAGAATTTATATTTATTATATAGATATAATATATCTATACATATTTACACACAACACTACACACACACACACGCTCACACATATTATATATATATATTTAGATATATATATATATATATATAGTATATATGTTTAGATATATATATTATATTATATGGATATATAAGATATTTATTAATTATTACATATAGAGATATATATTTAGATAATATTTATATATAGATATATATATATATATATTTATATACATTTATATATATATATATATATTTAGTATATAGATTGATATATATATATATGTATTATATATTATAGTTAGATCACTATATATATATATATATATTATATTTATTAATTGAATATGTATATATACGTATATTTATTAGTATACATACTTATTTTTTATATATTATAGAATATTATATCTATATTAATATTATAAATATATATATACTTTTTTAATATATATATATGGTATGTATGTATGCATGTATATAGTATATATATAATATATATATTATACGAATATATATATAGATATATATTTATATATATATATAGTTCAGTATATATGTATATATATATGGATATTTATATATATATATATTATATATATCTCTATATTTATATATTAGGAGAGAAACATTTATATGTATCAATATTTGTGCCATATATTTTTATATAGATATTTATATATAAATTATCTATATATCTTATATATTTAAATTATATATATATACATGCAAACATACATACATACATATATATATATATATATATATAACACAAACACACACACACACATGTACACACAAACACATACACACACACACACACACACATACACACACACACACACACACACAAACACACACACACACACACACACACACACACACACACACAAATATATATAAAAAGTTATTGAAATCTGGGTATTTGTCCGTAGAGTTTTAATCTCAGTTTGTTTGTAATATATATTATGATATATGTATATTTTTTATCAGAACGGTAGTAATTTGCTATACAAAGTATTTCAAAATTCATGATTTATGCATCAATAAGCAAGCAAAGCCAACTATTGAAGAAAAACACTAAGAATAAAAGCAGGTCAATACAATATCCATCTTACATTGTTGCCAAACTTCCTAAACATTGTAGTACACAGAACCTACCTCTCTTTCTCATTTCAAAGCCTTACTAAGAATAGTAACTGCTTTCAGTGGCTAATTCAAGATCTCGAGTCAGTTCCAGTGTTCTATTCAATCTGCCAACAAGATTTAGCCCAGATTCTGTAAATGCCAGAGCTTATCTGGTAACATTGCCATGGCGGGACCGGGGCTGTGTAGGGATCGATGGTGAGGTGAGAGACTTTATAGCAACCTGTAGGGGACCACTTCAGTGTGCAACACTGGCGCTCCTTGCGGCATTATCATTACTCTGCAACATTAACTTCCTTTCTTTACCTTAATTACTCATCAATATTATCCGGGCTCACACACAAACACACAGACAAACACAAACACTTCCACACTCGCACACAAACATGCACACACGCACACGCACACACGCACACACACACACACACACGAACACACAGACACATACACAGGCACACACACATACGCACGGGCACACACACACACACACACACACACACACACACACTGACTTATAGAGTATGTTTATGAGAATACATTTAGTATAGATATAAATTATATAATTATAGTTTATATAGAATGGATATATTTTTTTTGTTATATAGATGTGAGTATAGATATGATATATTATATAGATAGTGAGAGTTTACACATACACATACGAAGAAATATGGGAGATAGTTTGATTGTTTATATTGATATATATCTACATATTGTAATATATAGTTAGATAGATATAGTGGATGATATATGATTTTATAGAATTTTTATCTATGATATAACTCTTACATTTAAATTGTGTTGATTTTTAAATATATAGTGAGTATAGTTAGTTTTTAAATTTTAGAGTATATATAGATATGGATATGTTATA
>NW_028234431.1:17114317-17119317 GCF_977035675.1 Penaeus japonicus
CTTCTTACCATTCGTATACATTCGTTTTTCTTCTTTCTTTCTCTTTTACCCATCCTTTCGTCCCTTCCCTCTGTTGGCCCCGTTCTTTCCCTCCTTTCCCGTCCTGAAAAGCGTCAGGGGAAGGAGCGTTACGCACTGCCGCATTACGCAAGGGGCGAAAGCTCTCTTATTCTGGGAGATCGATGCAGTTGTTGTTCTTGAGCTATAGTAAATATGGACGCCAAGTGAAAACAATGTGAAGAACGGAAGGGAATGAAATGAGAGAAGCAAAGGAAAAAATATTAAACAAACACAACTAGAAATGGTGTGAGAAAGGGGGAGGCATGACGAAAGAGGGGTTACGACATGGAGCATGGACGATATGAGAAGACAAAAATAAGTAAAGAGTTAAATGATGAGGTAGAGAGTGGAGTTAAGGGAATATAAGAAAGGGGAATGTGAACGAACTTGAATGAGACGAGAAGCCAAAGAATCTCATGGTGATGAAACTAGCGGTGTTATTTTTCCAGACTGTCATAAGAGAGACAGGCCTCTCTTCCTCCCTATTTCTGGCGTCTTTGATTTGCCAGATGGATTTTTTTTTACCATTTTCCTCTTATCCTAATGTATAAACACGCACATACGTACACACATGCGCACACACTTACAACGCACGCATGCACAAAAAAATACTTATATACATAAACACACACGCGTGGATACACAAACACATTAACACAAGGGCGCGCTCAAACGCGAATAAAATACGTTCACATGAACGCACATTCAAAGGTGTTGTGACTAAACCAATAGCTCTGAACATCAAAGCTCAAAGCTTGTTTTGAGAAAGCCACTAATGAGCAATAGTTACACAATAAAAGTCGTATACTATAGTCAAGCAAAAATACATCAAACAGTTCCTGAATACAGTATATACGCGACAAAAACGTACGACGAAACAACACCTGTTCTATTTTTCCTCATATGTTTACTATGATAACGCAAAAATTATGTCGAGAACAGAGTGGTGTTTATAGTTCTATTCATTTTACAGTAGAGTCAAACTACCGGGATGGGAAAAACGCATTAAAGTTCTTAATTCGGCGAAGCGTTTTTCACTTGGGACAAGACCTGAAAAGACCTGATCTCCGGTTAGAGACAAAGAGAAAGGGAGCAAAATGACGGCGCAACTATGATTCCAGAATAAACAAAGAGGAACTCACTGGGTCATCGTGGCGTTATCGACTTTCCTGCTACAGCCACTATTCCTACACAGGTTCTACCTCTATCATCGATTTCATTTACGGATCTCTGTCGGTCCTTGAGTAACATTGACAGTGCTGACTCCGCATGGCCCGAGTGAACCAGGAGTGTCCCGCACAGCTCCTTCATGGGCGACAATATGCTATGACGTAGACATGACGCACAAAGCAAAGGTAAAAAGCTGCCGAGAACCTGACAGGCTGTCTAGGCGAGGCAGGTTCCTTTGTGTGTGAAACCAGAACTAAAATTAGAAATGTAAACATGAGAGCATAAAAGATAAGAGGTAAATTGTCTATATACTATATACATTTTGAAATAATTTCTAATTACATATGACAAACAGAAGTCATAGGAAATTTTCAGGTATTTGTTTTTTTTTCTATCTGGTTCAGTTTTAATCACTTGTCCTACTATTTTTGTCCTAGTCTCTCCCTGCGTAAACGCAGACATTTCTCAAGACCAGCATGGCTTGTAACTGGAGCTAAGGCATTGCATCCCTTCTGTTCATAATAATGACCAACAAAAAGAAATTCAAACCAATAGACTGGACGTTGTGTGTCAGCTGATGCTGACACACAACGGTCAGTCTAGCCCTGCATCATTCGCTCATTCTATTTGAGTAAACTCCATAAGTGCCCCAAACCACAATGAATTCCTCTCGCGTTTATCTGGCTGTACTGTGTATTTACACGGGTTCTACTGCTACGCGTAATTACCCATGCAGGCCCACGCCCACACACGCCCTAACCCACATAGACCACGCCAGCGACCGCCCGAGGCCACGCCCACGAGGGACGGTGGTGCTGACTGGGCAGACATGAACAACACTATCACACACAGATCTGAACGTGCCGGGAGACCTGAGTGAGATGTGGCTGGAGGAGGAGGGGGAGAAGCCGGGGGGGGGGGGGTGTTGCCGAGAGGATGTGGGTCAAATTAGTGGCAGGAAGAGGAGAGAAAATGTTAAAAAGGAAATTAAAGGAAGGGGAGACATGAGGGAGGATGACCGTGGAAAGAAAGGGAAAAAAAAAGAAAAGGATTGCGGGTAGGAAAGGTAATTGGTGAGAGACAGAGATCATGTAGACAGGATGAAATATATATAAAGATACATGATACATACATGGATTTTTATTTTCATGATGTCATAACCATCAGAAACATTGGTGATGGTATCATTGGGCTTGGGGGAGAGGCGAGGGAAAAGTTAGTAGATGGAGAGCGTGGAATGAACAATTGGGAAGAAAATGTTAAAAGGAAGAGGCACAGAAGTAGTGACGAACTTAGAAAAGAAAGGAAGAGTACGAGAGAAAAGAAAGGAAGAATACGAGAGAAAGGAAAGGAAGAGTACGAAAGAAAAAAAAGGAAGAGTACGAGAAAGAGGAAAGGAAGGGTACGAGAGAAAAGAAATGAAGAGTATGAGAGAAAAGAAAGGAAGAGCACGAGAGAAAGGAGAGGAAAAGTACGAGAGAAAAGAAAGGAAGAGTACGAGAGAAAAGAAAGGAAGAGTACGAGAGAAAAGAAAGGAAGAGTACGAGAGAAAAGAAAGGAAGAGTACGAGAGAAAAGAAAGGAAGAGTACGAGAGAAAGGAAAGGAAGAGTACGAGAGAAAAGAAAGGAAGAGTACGAGAGAAAGGAAAGGAAGAGTACGAGAGAAAAGAAAGGAAGAGTACGAGAGAAAAGAAAGGAAGAGTACGAGAGAAAAGAAAGGAAGAGTACGAGAGAAAAGAAAGGAAGAGTACGAGAGAAAAGAAAGGAAGAGTACGAGAGAAAGGAAAGGAAGAGTACGAGAGAAAAGAAAGGAAGAGTACGAGAGAAAGGAAAGGAAGAGTACGAGAGAAAAGAAAGGAAGAGTACGAGAGAAAAGAAAGGAAGAGTACGAGAGAAAAGAAAGGAAGAGTACGAGAGAAAGGAAAGGAAGAGTACGAGAGAAAAGAAAGGAAGAGTACGAGAGAAAAGAAAGGAAGAGTAGGAGAGAAAGGAAAGGAAGAGTACGAGAGAAAGGAGAGGAAGAGTACGAGAGAAAGGAGAGGAAGAGTACGAGAGAAAAGA
Organism: Penaeus japonicus; assembly: GCF_977035675.1. NCBI lineage: Eukaryota > Metazoa > Arthropoda > Malacostraca > Decapoda > Penaeidae > Penaeus > Penaeus japonicus. Next base: position 17,117,609 of record NW_028234431.1, read on the forward strand.
AAGGAAGAGTACGAGAGAAAAGAAAGGAAGAGTACGAGAGAAAAGAAAGGAAGAGTGCGAGAGAAAAGAAAGGAAGAGTACGAGAGAAAGGAAAGGAAGAGTACGAGAGAAGGAAGAGTACGAGAGAAAAGAAGGAAGAGTACGAGAGAAAGGAGAGGAAGAGTACGAGAGAAAAGAAAGGAAGAGTACGAGAGAAAAGAAGAGGAAGAGTACGAGAGAAACGAAAGGAAGAGTACGAGAGAAAAGAAAGGAAGAGTACGAGAGAAATACGAGAGAAGAAAGAGTACGAGAGAAAAGAAAGGAAGAGTACGAGAGAAAGAAGGAAGAGTACGAGAGAAAGAAAGGAAGAGTACGTACGAGAGAAAAGAGAGGAAGAGTACGAGAGAAAATACGAGAGAAAAGAAAGGAAGAGTACGAGAGAAAAGAAGGAAGAGTACGAGAGAAAGAGGAAGAGTACGAGAGAAAAGAGAGGAAGAGTACGAGAGAAAGTACGAGAGAAAAGAAAGGAAGAGTACGAGAGAAAAGAAAGGAAGAGTACGAGAGAAAGAAGGAAGAGTACGAGAGAAAAGAAAGGAAGAGTACGAGAGAAAAGAAAGGAAGAGAACGAGAGAAAGGAGAAGAAGAGTCCGAGAGAAAAGAGAGAAGAGTACGAGAGAAAGGAAGAATACGAGAGAAAAGAAAGGAAGAGTACGAGAGAAAAGAAAGGAAGAGTACGAGAGAAAGGAAAGGAAGAGTACGAGAGAAAAGAAAGGAAGAGTACGAGAGAAAGGAAAGGAAGAGTACGAGAGAAAGGAGAGGAAGAGTACGAGAGAAAGGAAAGGAAGAGTACGAGAGAAAGGAAGGGAAGAGTACGAGAGAAAAGAAAGGAAGAGTACGAGAGAAAAGAAAGGAAGAGTACAAGAGAAGAGAAAGGAAGAGTACGAGAGAAAAGAAGGAAGAGTACGAGAGAAAAGAAAGAGTACGAGAGAAAAGAAAGGAAGTACGAGAAAAGAAAGGAAGAGTACGAGACAAAGCACAGGAAGAGTACGAGAGAAAGGAAAGGAAGAGTACGAGAGAAAAGAAAGGAAGAGTACGAGAGAAAGGAAAGGAAGAGTACGAGAGAAAAGAAAGGAAGAGTACGAGAGAAAAGAAAGGAAGAGTACGAGAGAAAGGAGAGGAAGAGTACGAGAGAAAAGAAAGGAAGAGTACGAGAGAAAAGAAAGGAAGAGTACGAGAGAAAAGAAAGGAAGAGTACGAGAGAAAGGAAAGGAAGAGTACGAGAGAAAGGAGAGGAAGAGTACGAGAGAAAAGAGTACGAGAGAAAAGAAAGGAAGAGTACGAGAGAAAGGAAAGGAAGAGTACGAGAGAAAGGAGAGGAAGAGTACGAGAGAAAAGAAAGGAAGAGTACGAGAGAAAAGAAAGGAAGAGTACGAGAGAAAGGAAAGGAAGAGTACGAGAGAAAAGAAAGGAAGAGTACGAGAGAAAGGAAAGGAAGAGTACGAGAGAAAAGAAAGGAAGAGTACGAGAGAAAAGAAAGGAAGAGTACGAGAGAAAGGAAAGGAAGAGTACGAGAGAAAGGAAAGGAAGAGTACGAGAGAAAAGAAAGGAAGACTAGGAGAGAAAAGAAAGGAAGAGTACGAGAGAAAAGAAAGGAAGAGTACGAGAGAAAGAAAGGAAGAGTACGAGAGAAAGAAGGAGAGTACGAGAGAAAGGAAGAGTACGAGAAAAGA
>NW_028234431.1:17141817-17146817 GCF_977035675.1 Penaeus japonicus
CGTCAATACATCGTCTCCAAAACAATTATATTTTAGCATAATATTCAGACATTGAAAAAAACGAAATAATTTATTCACTAGATTATACAAATGATTGATTTTCGTGAAAGGGTATCTTCCTGTAGTCATACATATTAATTAAAAATTAGGTGCCCTTTTTAAGACCCAAACGCCTAGCAGGAATTTTAGATTTAGTGTGTTAAATAACACATTAGGAATCCCCCCCCTCCCCACCCCAACATTATCCTACGAGGCTCCGAACTCCGTCATTCTTCACTGTCACTTTCAAGAGCCGCCTTCTTTTCCTCCAAGACGTCCTAGAACACTCGAAGGTCTCCTCCGCGCCTCCCAGCATCTTCGTGGGCTCCATCTCCCTTCTGGGAATTTTCACGTACCTTTACAGAACTCTTAATGCATTTTCTGAGTATTATGAGATCCATACAAATTCTTTTATGCCTGCGTGCTTTGCTTCGGAAGCTTCCTAACTACCAATTCGAAGGTGTATAAGTATTGCAGACTATATTACGGGGATATACTTTCACTACGAACATTTCCAAGAATTCAAAATATCTGAATCAGACAACCATTGCTGCTATCATTTCCCCCCCAGTTTATCATTGAAATCAAACAGTATGTAGGTATGCGATGAGTAATGACGGCTATATAGAGAATAGAATAAAAATAAGAAGAAAAAGATGTGATTCAGTGTGGGGAAATCAAGTATCCTGCATCACACAACCGATAGATAACCATCATACATACATGTCAGTGCCTTAATACAGACAATATTTAATAAGAATCAAAGATCATCTATCCAATTTCCGCGTACATATATGCATGGCTTCCCAGAGCCCTCTAGAAGGTTCTGAAGGGTGAGATTTATATATAGACGAATCCTTAAACTTTAACGCCAATTCTATACATTTCCCTGCCCAGTAAAAATGACCCTTCGGAGCCCGTAGCAAAACGCCGCATTTCCTCTCCAGCCGTGACCCCAGCTACGTATCTGGCGGCGTCAGGAGTGGCCAGTGATCGGAGCTTGAAAAATGTAACAGAATTTATAACCTGAGATGCTCAGTTTGTCATGCTCTCGCTCAACCGGCCAGTCCTGAGCGCCTGATTTGTTCACGGTTCCATCCTTTTTTTTCTCTCTCTCTCTTCTCCCCTTCCCTCCCTCTACGCTCGCTGAATTCTTGTTCCACCGAGACTCCACCGCGGCCCTTGCATCCATCCGTCTGTGGTCCCCCGGATCCACCCACTCTTCCTCCTTCTCTCTACTTCTTCCCCCATCTCTCTACTTCTTCTTCCTATTCTTTCTACTTCTTCCTCCTATTCCCTTTACTTCTTCCCCCATCTCTCTACTTCTTCCTCCTATTCTCTCTACTTCTCCCCCCATCTCTCTACATCTTCTTCCTATTCTCTCTACTTCTTCTTCCTATTCTTTCTACTTGTTCCTCCTATTCTCTCTACTTCTTCTTCCTATTCTTTCTAATTCTTCCTCCTATTCTCTCTACTTCTTCCCCCATCTCTCTACTTCTTCCTATTCTTTCTACTTCTTCCTCCTATTCTCTCTACTTCTTCCCCCATCTCTCTACTTCTTCCTATTCTTTCTACTTCTTCCTCCTATTCTCTCTACTTCTTCCCCCATCTCTCTACTTCTCCCCCCATCTCTCTACTTCTTCTTCCTATTCTCTCTACTTCTCCCCCCATCTCTCTACTTCTTCTTCCTATTCTTTCTACTTCTTTCTCCTATTCTCTCTACTTCTTCCCTTATCTCTCTACTTCTTCCCTTATCTCTCTACTTCTCCCCCATCTCTCTACTTCTTCTTCCTATTCTTTCTATTCCTTCCTCCTATTCTCTCTACTTCTCCCCCATCTCTCTACTTCTTCTTCCTATTCTTTCTACTTCTTCCTCCTATTCTCTCTACTTCTTCCCCCATCTCTCTACTTCTTCCTCCTATTCTCTCTACTTCTTCTTCCTATTCTTTCTACTTCTTCCTCCTATTCTCTCTACTTCTTCCCCCCATCTCTCTACTTCTTCTTCCTATTCTTTCTACTTCTTCCTCCTATTCTCTCTACTACTTCCTCCTTCTCTCTACTTCTTCCTCCTTCTCCCTACTTCTTCCTCCTTCTATTTACTTCCTTCTTTCTTTCTTCTACTTCTTTTATTCTACTTCTACTGGTTATTATTCTTTTTTTCTTTTTCTTCATCTTATTATTATCATCGTTATAATAATGGTAATGATTATGATGATAATTTTTGTTAACAGTATTATCAGTATCCTTATCATTATCATGATTTTTATCATTATCATTATCGTTATTACTATAGTGAATATCATTATTGTTACCATTACTATTATTATCATTATCATTGTTATTATTACTTTCATTACCTTTATCGTTGCTGTTGTTCTTTTGTTATTACTACTATTGTTATCTCTAGTATCGTCCTTCTTCTCCTCCTTGTTGTTATCATTCTTATTCTTATTCCTATTATCATTATACTATTATCATCATTATTATTATTATTATCATAATCATCATCATCATTTTCATAATATTCATCATTGCCATTATCATCACTATGATGATAATGTCATGATTATCGTTGTTCTCATTATCATCATCATTATCACTATCATCATCACCATTTTCATGATTGTTGCTGCTGCTTCTGTTACGTCATCCGATCCGTATTACAATCGGCACCATCAGTATAATTCAGACTCCGCATGAGGTAAATCTCAGCCTGGGCCGCCGCCATCCTGGACCGGAGCACCAAACCCGCACACGCGACGATGTCTCCGAATATTCGCAGGATGGTGACCAGGTGACGCACACTATGCACTACATGAATGATGACTTACGGAATGTATATGATTATGGCGTCTTGTGTGACATTCAGGAAATCATTCAAGGAAAAAGACGCACGTAAAGGTATAGCCTGACATGCACAGCTGGATGGAAAGAGGGAAGGGGAAGAGGCAGCGAGAGCAAAGGCTGGCTGATTTATGCTGCAACTGAGAGGCAGCGATAGGAAATCTCTTTCGAAAGTGTATTCAACTTGGCGCTCCTCTTCGGAAAAGATATGAAACATCCTCTCCCGAGCGGCGACCCAAACTTTTCCAACATCCTTTTAACGTACTTTCTACGGTCCTGCCCGGTAGCTTTTTATTTTTTATTTTATTTTATTTTTTTTTTTTTTCATTTTCACTCGAATGGCAGGAGCTTGTTGACTAACGACAACGTGTGCACTGCTAATGATTCTCTTAAAAAATCGATGATCTGTCGTGAACAGCTTTGGGATAGTGATATCAAATCGTTTTGAAATCCGTTCTATGAAGATCTGAATAAAACTTCTTACAGCAAGTAGCGAATAATGATATTTTCAAATCAGTAAGAATGTTGTGGATAATACAATACTAAATTAACATATTCAGTAACATAAGGGTAGTCAATATATCAGACTTAAGTAATACTAATTCGGTGGTAATACTATTTCAGACGATGAAAAATACGTTGATAATGATAACAACTTTATAATGACAACTGGTATGAACCGTTTATAAACAAAGGTACTGAAAACGATGATACTAATTGATTGAAAAGCCAGAAAGGGCAAAGTTGCCACTTACTGAAGTATATATTGAAAATATGAAGTAATTTTCTAGAGCATCATTGGAGTAGAAAAAGGGCCGCCTGAGCCTGGCTGGGAACGGATAATCCATCAGCGAAGGCCAGGGAACTAAAGAGCGCTGCCTGAGCAAGGATTCCAAACACGCACACGCACGCACAGGCACAGACACCAGTCACAGCGTGCAAGTACTTTCTTCCTTCATCGTCATCATCATTACTTTCATATTTCATGCCACGGGTCTTTTCGGTACCATTTCAATAATGATATTGACGACAAGGATATTGCTAACACTGTCATTGTTATTTCCATATTGAGCTATATTAAGATGGCAGTGCCAATAGTACTGATAACAGTGGTAATGATGATGATAATGATACTAATAAAATATGATAGCAATACTATTAGTGATGGTGATGATAATGCGATTATCTAAATAATTATAAGATCAATGATAATGATGGCAATAATAATGATGCTGATAATAATGATAATGATAATAATAATGATAATAATGATAATGATAACAACAATAATGGTCATGATAATAATGAAGGTAAATATGATAATAACTATAATAATAACCGACAATGATACTAAAGATATCTATAACGATGATAATGATAATTATGTTGATAACCATAATGAAAATTATGATAAAAATGCTAATGACAAAGCTAATACTAATGATAATGATACAACAACCTCTACTTCTACTACGACTACTGCAACTACAGATAATGATAATAATGACAACAAGGCCAAGATCAGCAACAACAGCAATAGAGATCATGAAAACAATAGCAAAAATAATAATACTAGCAATGAGGATATATACTATATCAATAATGGCAATCATAATGACAGCAGTAATAATTATAATAAAAATAGTCATAACAATTATTATAATGATAACAACAATAATGATAATGGCAATGACAAGGATACTAACAATGATAATGATAATAATGATGGAAAAGATAATGGTGATGATAATAGTAAGAATAATAATGATGATGATAATAATGACTATAATTATGATACAAAATGATAGTAGTAAGAAAATAATAACTATTATAACAATATCAATGATAAACTTCCCTCGGGCAGCACTATATTGCCTTAAACTTCAGTGACGGATCATCCCCTCACTGCTAAGCTCTGGTGGTCGGTTTTAACACCTTAATGATAGTTTGAGTTATATATTTTTCCTCTGATTACTGCTTATTATCTTTAATGTAATCCATATCCGTATTGCTGGTTTAATGGTTGTTACTGTCATCATTATCATATTCATTTTTATGGTTATCATTACGATTATCATTATCATCATAATCACTATTATTGTTTTTATTATTCCTCT
>NW_028234431.1:17171817-17178337 GCF_977035675.1 Penaeus japonicus
GTGTGTGTGTGTGTTGTGTGTTGGTGTGTGGAGTGTGGTGGGTGTGGTGGGAAGTTGGTGGATGTGTGTGGATGTGGTGGTGATTTTTGAGGATGGTGTGGAGGTGTTGTGTAGTGAGATGTGGCTGTGGTGTGTCCGTGAATAGGTTGTTGGTGTGTGTGGGTTGGGGTGGTTGGTGTGTGGGTTTGGGGGTTGTTGTGTTGTGTGTTGGGTGGGTAGTGGGGTTGGTGTGTGTGTGTAGGGGTGAGTGTGTGGGTGGGGTAGATGTGTGTGAGTGTGTTGTGTGTTGGGGTGGGTGTGTTTTGGTGTGGTTGGGTGAGTGGGTGATGGTGGGTGTAGGTTGTGAGTGGGTGTGGTGAGAGGGGTTGGTAAGAGGGGTGTGGATTGGTGTGGTTGATGGGGGTGTTGGGGAGAGGCGTGAGGATGGAGTGGGAGGTTATGAGTGGGTGGAGGTCGTTGGGTGAGTAGAAAGGGAGGAGTAGAGTGTGGAGTGAGGCGGAGAGTGAGAGAGAAGAGGATGTGAGATGGAGTTAGGTGAGATGGAGGTGAGAGTATGAGGAGAGGGTAGTGGTGGGGAGCACCGGAGGGAGTAATGGAGTGGAGAGGATCGGAAGAGGTGTGTGTGAGAAGAGAGAGTAGATGAGTAAGGGATAGTTGGAGTGGTGATGGGTTTTGTGATGAATAATGGGAAGAGTTAGGAGTGTGAGTGGGAGTGTGTTTTGAGTGAGATATATGTGTGATGTGTGATGTTGTGGTTGAGGGTGGGGGGAAGTTGTGTGGTGGGTTATGTGAAGTGATTGGAGGGTGGTAGGAGGTGTGAGATAGAGGGGTTGTAGGGATGTGATGTGAAGAGTATGATGGAGAGAAGTTTTCTGGGAGGGGAGAGATGGAGTGGTAGTGTGTTGAGGGTGGGTGTGAGTGGGGGTGGCGGGGGGTTGTGAGTAGGTGTGTGTGTGTGGGGTGTAGAGTGTTGTGGGGGTGTGGGTGGGTAGGTGGAGGTGTTGGGGCGTTATGTGTTGTTGGAAGGGTATTGTTGGTTGTGGGTGTGAGTGGGGGTAGGTTGGAGGAGTATTAGTTGGTGGAGTGTGTTGAGGAGAAGAAGACGATGGGGAGAAGTGTTGGAAGGGAAGAGAGAGAGAGTGTGGTGTGTGATAGTGGGAGGAGTGTGGGGTGGAGAAGGGAGGTAGAGTGAGTGAGGAAGGGTGGTGGTGGGAGTGGGATGAGGTGGGTGTGTTGTGTGTGAGTAGAGTGGGAGTAGTGTGTGTTGAGAGGAGGGGAAGTGGTGGGGAGGTGTGGGGTGGTCCGTGTGGGATGTGGAGTAGTGTGGGTTTAAGGTAGTGGTGTTGTTTTGGTTATAGAGGTGGTGTTGGGGGTTAGAGAGAGGGAAGAGGGAAGGATGGGGTTAGAGAGTGAGGTTGTGTGTGTGAGGGTTAGGAGGTGTTGAGAGGGTGTATTGAGTGAGGGTGTGGTGTGTGGGTGGTGTGGTGTGGTTAGGAGGGTGTGATGTGGGATAAAGGTGGGTGTGGTGTTGTGGTGGGGCTGTGAGGTGGTGCTGTGGTGTGTGTGTGTACTCTGGTGAGAAGGTGGGTGTGGTGTGAGTTTTTGTGTGTGTTGGTGTTGTGGGTGGAGAGGTTGAAGTTAGTGTGTGGAGTTGGTGGGATAGAGTGCGAGGGTGAGTGGGTTAGGGAGGAGTGGTGGGGTGGGGTGTGTAGGTGTCTGAGGAGAGTGTGAGAGAGAGGAGAGGGGAGGAGAGTGAGGGTAGAGAGGAGGAGGGATGAGGAGGAGGGTAGTGAGGAAGAGGGAGGAGAGAGAGGAGGGTCCCCCCCCCCCCCAGAGTGAGAGTGAGAGAGAGAGAGAGAGAGCGAGGAGAGAGAGAGAGAGAAAGAGAAGAGAGAGAGAGAGGTGTGAAGAGTGAGTGTAGGACGGAAAAGGAGGAGGAGGGGTGGGAGGGAGAGGAGCGAGGAGTGAGATGGAGGTAGAGAGAGATGAGGAGGAAGAGAGGGAGGGAGGAAGTGAGGAGGAGGAAGGGGAGAGAGAGAGAGAGAGAGTGTTGGTGGAGAGAGAGAGAGAGAGGATTTCGAAGAGAGAGAGAGAGAGAGAGAGAGAGAGAGAGAAAGAAAGAGAGAAAGAGAGAGAGTAAGAGAGAGAGAGAGAGAGAGAGAAGAGAGAGAGAATGAGAGAGAGAGAGAGAGAAAGAGAGAGAGAGAGAGAGAGAGAGAGAGAGAGGGAAAGAGAGAGAGAATAAGTGCACTAATTCTCCATTTCTCTATATTTTTGTGTATATGAGTGTGTATTCATTTATGAAATTCAGATCAAAGGAGGCTTTGCAGAGCGGCAATCCGGACTGATCCCAGATACACAACGCGTGCGCGCGCGCGCATCCCGGGAGTGGTTGCAGTGTTCCAGGAGCTGTGGAATGGTGTGTTTCCTGGAAGAGATTCCAACGTTAATGCCTGGTGACAGAATGGGCGGGCTAGGGCACTGGATAGAGGGGGGGGGGGGAGAAGGATAGTTCGGGGAAGTCGCACGAGTGGCAGGAAGTCTGAAGGGAGACTAGAGTTATGTTTTACCGTACTCCAAAGTCGCAGAAAAGCTCTGGAAGTCTCCACCCAAAATACATGGAATGTCTACTAGAACAGTACACTACGCACAAATACATGATTGCATAGATTGAACATTGATTATTAGCTAAAAATGTAAGCACGATAATAAAGATAATATAATTTGACATTCTCCCAGCCACGTATTCGAAAATTCCACTAACCCCACTCGGGAGATTAGGATGAACGCCATTTTTCTCATCTCCCTAAAGTCCGTGGGAATTTTCATATCAAATCTTCATGCAATTATTTTCCACGGATGTAAAAATTCTCATAAGCGCAATTCAGCAAATATGATAAAAAGTTACAAAATTCCTTTGTATATTTTTCTCTTTTTGTATCTGTGCTCAATGTCTTTCTAGAGTAGAGTTCTATACATGCAGGTATATTTATCCATACATCTCTCTCTCACTCTCTCTTTCTCTATCTATCTATCTATATATCTCTCCTCCTCTCTCTCTGTCTCTCTCTTTTTTTTTCTCTCAGTCTCTCTATCTCTCTCTTACTCTCTCTCTGTCTCTGCCTACCAACTTCTATAGAGGGTAGTGCGGCCATTCAGAGGGTATGTCTCGGTGGTAGGGCTGCGAGGGGGGGGTCAATCCCTCATCCTCCACTCCCCCCCTCTATTTTCTGTCTCTCTCTCAACCCCTACATCTCTTTACCTCATCTCTCTCTTTCTTTCTTTCACTCACTCTCTCTCTCTCTCCTCTCCTCTCTCTCTCATCTTATCTCCTCATATCTCAATCATCCTTCACTCTCTCCATACTCCAATACTCCATCCTCTCTTCTCTCCTACAATGCTCTCACCTCTCTCCAATCACTCCTAATCTCTCTCACATCTCACCCTCATCACCATCAAACTCTCTCTCTCTCCTACCATCCAATTCTCTCTCTCTCTCTCCTACATCTCTCTCTTCTCTCTCTTCCAATCATCCTCTATCCCCATCCTTTCTCTCTCTCCTCCTTCCTCAATCACCACCCGGGGGGGGGGTCTTCTCCTCACTCTATCTCAACTCCCTCTCTTCCTCATTCATTCTCCTCCACCTCTCTATCCTCTCTCTCTCTAAATGCTTCTCTCTCTCTCTCCCTCTTATTTTTCTCCTTTCTTTTCTTCTCTTTCTCCCTCCTTCTCTATCTATCTCTCACTCTCTTTGTCACTCTCTCTCTCTCTCTCTCTCTCTCTCTCTCTCTCTCTCTCTCTCTATATATATATATATATATATATATATATATATATATACTATATAATATCTATCTATCTATCTATCTATAAACACACCCGTATATGTGATGTATGCATACGCATATGGTAGTGTTTGTTTTGTTTTTGTACCAGCAAAAAAAAAAAAAAAAAAAAAAAAAAAAACTATATACGAGCAAACAAGGAGACTTTGGCCGGTTTGTATATATGTTTCAGTGTAAACAATATCGCTTCACACAAACCCTTACTACAACAAGAAAGACCAAAAAAATCTTTTGAAATAACAGCAGCATTGTGAGGGCGAGGCAGGGCACGGCAGAGGATTGCAATTCCTTTGTAAAAGTTTATTTCCATGAAGAATAATTGTAAGTCAAAAAGGAACTTGCAAGAGAGTTGCAAACTTCTTGTTGTTGCTGCCCAGGGCAAACGGCTTCTGTACACCAGAATCATGAATTTTGCAACTATTTTACACACTGGAACTTGTTACGGGAATGGAGTGTCTCTGTAAACTAAGAATTTAAGCAATGAATTATACATATCTAAGTATTTTTCCCAGTTTAAAGACTTACGCAGTTTCGGGTTGTGTTCGGGACGGAAAGAAGACAAAGGTCCAACAAAGTTTAAGAAATTACTTTTGCTTGTCTTTTCTTTCTTCTCTCCTGAAGCTCCTTTCACTTGTCTCCATTTTTATTTCATGCATCTTCGGCTCAGATTTTCTCGTCAGTCTTTCTCTATTTCTGAATTTACATATTCATATATATGGCCTATCTTTTCTTCAGTTGTTAATAAAAAAGAAAAAAAAATGCTGCTTTGAAAACACTCGGGATAACTTCTCAGAAGAAAAAAAAGATTGGAGGACGATATCTGTTTCATCTCTCTTGTGTGCAACATCAAAGCATCTGAAAAAAAAAGGGTATCCAAAACTTGCTGATTGACTTTTTTGGTTCGGGTGCACACACACCACACACACAAACAACACCCCACCACACACCAAACTCAACAAACACACACTATCTCTCTCTCTCTCTCTCTCTCTCTCTCTCTCTCTCTCTCTCTCTCTCTCTCTCTCTCTCTTTCTCTCTCTCTCTCTCGAACACTCGAACACACACAAAGGCATCTTTAATCTGAGTGTTTTACTTTTAAAAGATGTTCATTATAATTATGACCCTTTTTGCTTTTGCTTTTAACTTGGCCATTGGTATATTGCAGACTATCGAGATTTGAAATAAAGGATAAAAGTATCAGAACCCGACTTATTCAATGAGATGTGGCTGATACATCACCTATACCCATCTCATTAACCTTGACGAGCCCACCATATGTTCTTGGAGACAAACTTACAAATCATGACATGAAATGTTATCAAGAAACATCAAAGTGAACATAAAAAGGTAAAAAACAAAATCAAGCTGAGGCTATAACACTTACCTTAGAGATGAACACGACGATCAGAAGGGCCATGGGCTTCCAGCACAAAATTTGAAATTCTGGCGCACTTTTTCAAAATAGCCGAGAGTTTTGTTTGGGTAGAGTACTATTGTCTTTATCGAGAGTGTATGCGGACACAGAACAACTTCTGTACGTATTTCTGAGAAAAGTACACATAAGATAAACATCAAATGGAGTAATAGAAAAGGCGATGGCAACATACTTCAGTAACTATAATAACGGAATATGCGTATAAAGTTCGTAACGATAGTGATTGTGGAGATAACAATGACAGACAGTTGACATGTATACATAATTCAAGCCTCTAGGTAGCGCTAACCTGGTCAGTGTTTTTTGCCAACACTTACTAAGAGAAATTCAAATATGATTAGAAAAATATGTTTTCCTTCGGTCCCGCAACCCCTGTAATACTCGGGCTCTCCTGGAAAGGCGCCCTGCCGGGTACAACCCTCTGCCAAGGAAATATTCGCTTTGAAAGAACAGTCACATTCCCAGTCACAGAAACCACAACTCTCCCAAAGACGGAGATAGTGAGGGAATGGGGTCACTCAGGGGCCGCCAGCAACAAAATTGCATTTTATTTAATGCACTTTTCATTATTATTGTTATTGTTCACATGGAATGACTGTCATTATTACTTTTTACTTATAGGTTTGTTGTAATTATCATCCATGTAATTATTATTGTCATTTTTATAATTGCTGTTATCATCAATATTATTGTCATTATTATTTTTATTGTTAATACCATTACTGTTATTCTCATTATCATTGTTACTATAATTTTTATCATTGTCATTCTGAACATCATCTTCACCAGCATCCTTGCTATGATAATCATTTGTTGCTATATCTTGCGTGTTATTACAATATGACAACAACTATTATCATGGTGATCATTGTTACCATAACAATCACTATGACCAAAATTAAAAGCTACAGATATAATTTGATTATCACGTGATACCCGTTGCTGCCACTATTGCGGTGCCATTATGAACATCAAAATTATAATCATCGTAAAATTAATAATATCTGTTATATCTTGTTTTTTAACCACCAAGTTCTCTCAAACATTGCTATTACCTTCATTAACATGCATGTTGTTTTTATTATTGCTACGATAGTTACATGAAGCATCATCGTCATTCTTTTGTTTCAACAATTTTTATTGCACATAGTGTGTTGCTATACTTGCAAGTAATCATCTACTTCTCCAGTTCTGTTATCTCCGGATAAAGGAAATTCAATACACCAATATATATAGAAAA
>NW_028234431.1:17195937-17200937 GCF_977035675.1 Penaeus japonicus
ATTATATATATATATTATCTATGTATTTATGTCTAGGCATTAAATATATATAATAATATATATAAATCTTATATATAACTATAGTATATCTATATAGTATCTGCGATATCTAATATATATATACAATGATCAAATATATATCTAAATGCATATATAAATGTATATATATATATTATAAATATATATACTATTATATATATAATAATCTATCTCATATACAGTATATATATTTATATAAATATATATATAAATAAATATAAATAAACTATAAATATGAATATATCTATATTAAAAAATAATATATATATATATATATAAATATATTAATATATATTATACATATACAGTATTATTTATATATATATATATCTATATATATATATATTATATATATATATATGCATATATATATAATTAATATATATATATATCTATATATATATATATAAAAATAATATATCTATAGATATATGTTTTGTGGTTGTGTGTGTGTGTCGTGTGTGTGTGTGTGTGTGTGTGTGTGTGTTGTACATGTGTGTGTGTGTGTGTGCATAAATGATGTGTATATATATATATATATCATATATTATATATATATATATATATATATATATATATATATATGTATTATATGTAATATAACTATATATATAATAATATATATATATATATTTAAGAATATATATATCATTTATATATATATATATGTATAATATATAATATATATATATATATATATATATAAAAATTTATACATATATACGTATATATATATACATATATATATATATATATAATATATATTATATATTATATATATATATACATATATCAATTATATATATATAATATTAATATATATATATTAAATATATATATTTCCATATTATATATACATATATGTGCATGATATACATATATAGTGCATGAATATATATATATATATATATATATATATATATATATATATATTATATATAAATATATATATATCATATATATATATTATATTATCACACACACACACCACACAATCATGTGTATGTATATATATATATTATATATATATATATATAGATGAGAGAGAGAGAGGGAACGAAGGAGAGAGAGATGTTGACGGTGGGAGAGAGAGAGACGAGTAGAGAGAGAGAATATGAGAGGAGGAGAGAGAGAGAGAAGATAGGAGGAGGGAGGGGAGAGAGGGAGAGGGTAATGGAGTGATGGATGGGGAGAGTGTGGAGAGAGAGAGAGGAGGGTGAGAGTGACTTAGAGGAGAGAGAGAAAGAGGATGAGATGGGAGGAAGAAAGAGAGAAAGAAGGAAGAGAGAGAAAGAGAGAGAAAGAGAGAGAGAGCGAGGGAAAGAGGGGAGGAGAGAGAGAGTAGAAGAAAGAGTCCGAGGATGAGTGAGGAGGTCGGGGAGAAAGAGAGAGAGAGAGAGACGAGAGAGAGAGAGAGAGAGAGAGAGAGAGAGAGAGAAGAGAGAGGGGAGTGAGTGGAGTCGGGAAGAGAGAGAGAGAGGAGAAGAGCGAGATGAGAGGGGAGTTTAAAAAGAGAAAGAGATCTCTCATATTGTAACTTTTATCAATGTATTTATAGTCTCCCCTGACTTTTCCGGAGTTCAGGATATCCTCTGGTATTTGAGTTATGAAATCCCCATCCCTCGGAGCAGCTGCCACCATTCCCGGTGCGCGCAGGAGGCCACGAGATGTGCAGGAAGTGAGTGAATGTTAAAGATGCGCTCATAACTGCATTATCCAGTCTTAGTTTAGTTACGTTGACCTTTTCGATCTTCTAACTTTTTTTTTTTTTTTTTTTGATGTGGAAATAAAACATAGCATAATAGCCTTTATTGACCTTTTGAAAACTATTGACAGCAAAAGGTTTCCTTTATATCGGGATAATAGTAACAGAAATAAATACATAACATTAACATTATTAACAGCAAACAAATAATCATACAGAACACATGATAAATACACGCATTTAAAAATAGTTGTTGATCAACACGAATTCACCATTGTCAGCTGATTTGACTTACTGTTGAGGAATATGTTGGTACACATATCCATAGGGATTCGTCATAACAAGAGGAGATGGGCGAGCAACATAGGGGACAGGCTGAAAAATGGGTAATATATTATACTGAATGGGGACTCTAACATTGTTGATAATAGGCGAGTCTCCCCCAGCGCCGACGCCAATAACATCCTCGTTTTCTGTGTCAGTCGATTCGATGGGGGACTCGTTCTTTATGTTGATGACGTTCGAACTGGTCTGATCGCCGGTCCAGCAGTCTGACATGTACTCGTCCAAGTTTCGGTTCTGACATCTGTTCACGTATGCGACCCTAGGAAAGGAAAATAGGAGACAGATTTAGTACGTTGGGTACATAGAAATATTTATGGCTTATGAAATCTATTTCTCACTGAACAAAACAGTCACGGCAGTCTCACCTGTCCTCTCCCTCCCTCCCTCTCTCTCTCTCTCTCTCTCTCTCTCTCTCTCTCTCTCTCTCTCTCTCTCTCTCTCTCTCTCTCTCTCTCTCTCTCTCTCTCTCTCTCTCTCTCTCTCTCTCTCTCTCTCTCTCTATCTCTATCTCTCTCTCTCTCCCTCTCTCGCTCTTGCTTCATGTAGTCATATAAAGTGATATATGATATAATATATATGATATAATCTTATGATTATTGTTTCTTAATTAATCTGATGAAATATAAGAGATGAGACTGTTATTTTTGAGTAATATTCTGTCGAACTCACCATGCTGTCAGACCTTCTCCCTTGCCCTTCCATCGCTCCGTGTCTTTGATGATCTTTCTGATACACGCGAGGTCATCTGTCAAGTCGTCGTCCAGGAGGGCTAGCGAGGCAGCGGAACATGAGGGTTAGGAGGAGTTTCGGAACTGGATACTTTTCGAACGTGTTTGATTAATATTCAGCACAAGCTTCGTTGTATTAGGAATATTTAATTTGATGAATGATTATCATAGGGTTTAGCTACTCTATTTTTGGGCCCTATATTTGCATGAACACCAGTCATTTCAGAGGAAAATCAAACGCTATTGTTATTTCAGATACTAAATGGCGACATCCAACTAGTTTAAACTCTCACCCGAACACGATATTCCGCACACATTCTTGCCATACTCATCGCCGCACCAGTACTTGTTGTTGAGCTGGAAGAGACCGTAATCCTTGCTGCCGTCCCAGTTTGCAGTGTTGATAGCTGCAGTGTTGAATGTTGACTCGTACTGAGCGATGCATGTCCCTGGAAAAAATAGGGGGGGGGGTATAAGGGACGGATGGAATAGTAACTAGAGCATTAGGATTTCTAACCTAAGATATGATGAATATAATGTACGAAGAGATCACGATAAATGTCGATAATCATCAATAATAAAATAGTCAGACGTATACGGATCAAATTTTGCAGAAACATTGTCATTAAGAAACGTAACGATGAAGACGAAAATACTCTTACACTTTTTAACGTCCTCTCGGGGCATCTCGTGCTTCGTTTCGAGCAGTGATGCCAACTCACACTTCTCAAATATCTTCGCCGAGACGCTCACCGTCGCCAACAGTAATATTGCAAACGTCCTGTACAAAATAGAAAATAGTGTTGATGTAAAACAGAATTTTAAATCATAATAAGGAAAATTGAAAATTTAAAAAATATGGAAATATAAAGTATATGATGACAATGATAATGGTAATAATGATAATAATAATGATAATGATGATAATGATAATAATAATGATGATAATGATAAAAGGGGTTATAAAAGGGATGATAGTAATAATATTATCATTAATGATAGTAATAAGTATTCATTAATGATAGTAATAAATATTCATTAATGATAGTAATAATATCATTATCAATGATAACAGTGATAATAATGATAATAATAATAATCAGAAGAATAAGAAAAAAAGTAAAATGATAAAATCTATTATATCAAAGATACCCACTTCTTATTATAAATGAAATAGCAAAGGAGGGCACAGATCCACAAGAACCGAATCAAGGAATAGGAAGAGGATAAGAATGAAGAGAGGAAGAGAGTCCCCTTAAGGAACAACGTCCTCGGTAGGAACGGGAGGAGTCGCCGCCTCTCGCTCTCGATTAAATCTTCAGAAGGAGATCCTTGGCCGGGCGGCGGGATGGCGAGGTTGCTGACCTCTCGCCCTTTTTATGTGAACCTCGGTCTCTCCCTCTTCCATCTCCCTCTCTCTCTCTCTCTCTCTCTTTTAAATTATACCTCTCTTTCTCTCTCTTTCGACCTGCCTATCCACCTCTCTCTTTCTCTATCTGTATGTCTATATATATATATATCTACCTCTCTCTCTCTTTCTCTCTCTCTCTCTCTAGGTGGCTAGTTTTCTATCTATCTCCCCATTTCTATTTCCTTCCTCCTCGCCTCCCTCTTTCCGCAGTGTTTTGAGGCTTCATCCCTGACACCGACCCCGAGGCACAGCCATCCTTCCTTGGCCCCGTAACCTTGGAGGCCATTCTTAACTGCTCACGCCAGCGCCCTCAGGCCATGTATGTTTTGAAGTGGGAGATGACTATCGTTTTATCCTTTTTAAATTATTCTGCGGGAAATATGAATTGCTGTTTCTCTGATATCAAGACGGCCATGAATTGTACACGTCCTGGTAATGTCAAAGCGATTATGATCAATTCGAAAGAAGAAATTCCCGAAAATGTAGACTAATATTCCTAAGATAAAGGGCATTACCTATGCGATACAGTATGTAGTGATATTTTATAACACGTTAGAAATTATTGTAAGAATACGTGCTAGTAGTTATCAGTTGCAATGACCATGAAGTAAATATCAATCAAAATCAAGTCTTAAACCTCACCACGTTTAAGTATCAATGACCTGATAAACCTCAGGTTGATACACTTCCTCATATAACTGTTAGCTGTCACCTAGAAGTGGATGCGCTCTAAATACCTGGTCACCGGACAAGGCATTCGCTAGTCAAACCT
>NW_028234431.1:17205937-17208437 GCF_977035675.1 Penaeus japonicus
ATTATACAATACATATATATGATATTAAAATATATGCATATAATAAATATCTATCTATTTATATATATATATATATATTATACAACTATATATATAATAAATTAATATATATATATATACCATGTAAAGTCTATGAATATAATCTATAATATATATATATAATATATTAAATATATATACATATACAAAATCAAATAGTATCTATCAATTAAAACTATAATATAATTATATATATATAATTATATATATATATTATAGTCATAGTATAATATATATATATAAATATACATACATATTTTAATACATATATATATATATATATACAGACTTATTATAGATTCATATACATATATCAAATATATAATATAATATATATATATAATCTATATATACTAATATAGAAAATATATATATATATATATCTGCATATATATATATATTAATATATATAAATTATTAAATATATAAATTTATATAATATAATAATATCTACATAAATAACTATATTCAAATTAGAGAGATTATTATATATATATATATATATAAATATATATATATATAGTTATATAATTATATATATATATATATATGTGTTCATATCGTGTTAGATATAATATACAAATATATATATCTCATATATATATATAATATATACATTATATATATATATTATATATGTATATATATATATATATATAAATATATTATAGTTAATTCATATTTATTAGTGTTATATGTATATATATATGCATATACATATATACTAAATCTATAATATATATATATGTAACTATTTTATAAATACATTTATTTATATATATATTCATATTTATGTATATGTTATATATACATATGTATATATAAACTATATAATAAATATATATAGTATTATATATATACTAAATATATAAATATGCATACATACATCACAAAATAAATATATATATTATCTAATATAAATATATATATATAAATTATATATATAATATATATATATATATAATAACATATTATGTGTTATATATGTATTATATATATATATAAATTCTATATAAATATAAATATATATATATAAATATATAATTATAATACAAATATGAGTATGTTATATAAATACAATAATAATATTACATATAATTATAAAAAAATTTATATTATATATATATATATATATATATACATATAAATATATATAATATATATATATACATATATAGATAGCAAAAGGTAAATAAGTAATAAAATCTATACATATATACCACCATATAATATATGTATAATATGTAACATAATATTCTAGAATATACCTACACAGAGCCATATATATATATATTATATATATATATATATATACAGTATATATATATATTTATATATAATATATATAATACAATACTACATATATATATATATTTCATATATAATATATATACATATAAATAAATTATATATATCGTATTATAAGTAACTATCTATATATACTATATATGATATTGTATATCATATATATACACCCTATTATTAAATATAATAAAATATATATAATATATATATATATATATTTATATCTATACGTGTGTGTGTGTGTGTGCTGTGTGAGTGTGTGTGTTTGTGTGTGTGTGTGTGTTAATAATACATAAAAAATATATATATATTTATATAAGAAGTATATATATATATATAGATATATACATATATCAATTCATATATATGTGTGTATAAATTTTAGTAATATATAATACATATTATAATTTTATAGATATAATATATTACTTTATACATATATAATATAGAATATAATATACAAATTATACCTATTACCAACTATTGTGTGTGTGTATTGTGTGAGTGTGTGTGAGTGTGTGTGTGTGTGTGTGTGTGTAATGTGTTGTGTGTGATGGTGTGTGAGATAATTGGGGGGGGGGAGGTGTGTGTGGTGATGTCTGTGTTTTGTGTGTTGTGATGTGTGTACATACTTAATGGGTATGTGTGTGTGTGTACATATATATATATATATATAGTATATAATTCAATATATATATATTAAAATATATATTAAATCTATTGATATGTGTGGTGCTGTGTGTGTGCGAATGAGTGTATAATAGCGTGTGTATGTGAGTGTGTGTGTGGGGGGTTGGTTAATTGGGGTAATGTATGCTTGTGTGTATTGTGTGTGTATAACATATATATAAATATATATATATATTTATTAATGTCATATATATATATAAGTAATATATATATACCTATAATCTAATATATATATATATATATATTAATTTATATATATAATATATATTGCATATATATACTCTACATACACACCCTACACACATTGATATATATAGTAAATACTACAATATATATAATATATATAAATATATAAATTATATATAAAATATAAATATTGATAAAATATATACTTCTATACAGATCTAATACCACACACACTAACACACACATATATATACATATATATTATATATATAATATATAT
>NW_028234431.1:17213437-17215937 GCF_977035675.1 Penaeus japonicus
AAATAAATATTACATTATCTATATATATATATTTATATACACATATATATAAATATATATACATATATATATACATATATATATAAAATATATATATATATATCTATATATATATATATATATATATATATATATATATATAATTGTGTCTGGTGTGTGTATGATTTTATATATAGATATATACATATATATATATATATATATATATATATATATAATATATATATATATAGTGTGTGTGTGTGTGTGTGTACATTGATTATTTCATATCTATATATATGATAGATGTATATATATATGTATATATATATATATATATAAGATTTATATATATATATATATATATAATATATTTACATGTATATATATATATATATATATTTATATATATACATTGTATTAATTTATATATACTATCGATATTTATGTATGTAATACTATATTATATATATATGTATATAAATATAATTAAAATATATATATATATATTATATCTATATATATAATATATATTTATTATATATATATATATATATATATATATACATATTGTAATCGGTATAAGATGGCTCTACTACTACCAGTTTGTGTAAAAGGTATATATCCCAAATACTGACACTAATTTGTGTGATGGGCAATACGGGTCCCGTGGCTGGCACCCGAATATGTGGCGAGCAGAGTGATCTAATTCCCACACATAATAATCAAAGGGTGATGTGAAACACGGTAGCGAAAAACATAAACAAAGTATTATAACTCGGGATATATATAGAACATTATTTACAATAAGGGGCATAATATATACACGCAAAGGGGAGCTAAGCCTATCGCAAAGCTAACGAGATCTAAGCTATAAGTATATCGAGAACACTAAGGAAAACACAGATAATGAACAGTGTATGAATTAAGTCACCAAAGGCACTAGAGACTGACTACCTGGAATCCTCGAGGAGTCGAAGAAGGGGGAGATCCTCTCGACTTGAAGACTAATTGAATTCTGGATGAATCTAAATCATGACCTATTTTGAAGCGGGATCCTGGGTTACTTGGAGGGGCAGCAGTGACCTTTTTTCATTGGGCAGAATCTTACTCGGCTCGGCCTGTGATTGGCCGACGGGGAATGAAGGCAGGATTCGTGGCCACGCCTTCCATGCCACTCCAAGTGGGTCTAAGTGTTGGTCCTGGAATTAGGAGACGTTGTTTTTTATATTAATTATAATTACTTCGTAATTCCTTTCCTATAAATTCTGCATCTAGTTCATATTATGATTAAGACCTTGATACATATGTATGTATATATATATACATATGTATATAAATACATATATAT
The DNA here is from genome assembly GCF_977035675.1 of Penaeus japonicus. Lineage (NCBI taxonomy): Eukaryota > Metazoa > Arthropoda > Malacostraca > Decapoda > Penaeidae > Penaeus > Penaeus japonicus. The sequence continues at coordinate 17,214,768 of NW_028234431.1, forward strand.
ATATATATATATATATATATATATAAATATATATATATATATATATATATATATATATATATATATATATATATATATATATATATATATATGTATATATGTTATATATATATTATATATATATATATATATATATATATCAATATCAATATATATATATGTATATATATATATATATATATAGAATATATATATATATATATATATACATATATAACACATATACATATATATATATATATATATAATATATATATATATATATATATATGTATATTATACATTATGCGTATATATATATATATTTATATATATTATATATATATATATATAATATATATATGTATGTATGTTATATGAATACATTTATATATAAATATATAATATATACATATCTATGTATATATATATCTATATATATAAATACATACATATATATATAATATATACATATCTATATGTATATATATATCTATATATATAAGTATGTATGTATGTGTATAAATATATGTATAATGTATATATATACATATATATATATACATATATAATATACATATACACGTATACATACAGACATCCATACATATATACATATATAAGATATATATATATACATATATATATATATATATATATATATATATATATATATATACATATATTTATAATATATATATATGTTGTGTGCGTGTGTGTTTGTGTGTGTGTGTGTCACATATATATACATACACATAGATGCGTGTGTGTGCATATATATATATATATATATATATATATATATATATATATATATATACATATATATATCATATATATATATATAAACGCACACACACATATACATATCATCATCATCATCAGCCTGTATCATTCCACTGCAGGACGAAAGCCTCTCTCAATCTTTTCCAGTCATTCCGATCTTGTGTCCTCTGATTCCAATTTACTCATGTGAAATTCGCTATTTCGTCCCGCCAAGTCATTGGTCTTGCCCTTGGTCTCATTGTTTCGTGTATTTCCCATTCTGTTGTTTTCTTTGTCCACCTGTTGTATCCGATATATATGCCCAGCCCACTGCCACTTTTTCTTCTTAATGCTCTTGAGTATATCCTCTACTTTTGATTGCTGCCTGATCCATGTGGCCCTTTTCTTGTCTCTTAAGCTAACTCC
>NW_028234431.1:17240937-17250937 GCF_977035675.1 Penaeus japonicus
AAGGACAAGAGTCTTTTCAGAGAATTCACGAACAAATCCACAGTCACTCTGAAATCTATTGCAAGAACTCTAAGTGGCCCAGTAAGTGTCACGCTCTCAGACAGGGCCAGGCAGAATGAGAAGGACTTTAAGTCAGTCGAGAAGCTTCCATGTGTCAAGCGAAGCACAACTGACACAACTGTGGAGCGGACCACTAGCGACGCTGGAAAGGGAAAAGATATGAGCATGACAAATCAAATTGCTTTCTTTGGTCACGAGAAAGGTTGCCAAAAGGATGCCGCAGTCTCTCCCAGGATTCCATCAGATCATGAACGAGTTGCCGGCAGTCATGGGAAATCTTCGAGAGATCACTGCAGTTGTAGCAAGACGAGAGAGGCAGCCAGTTGTTATGCCAACGGAATGACTGATTCGCAGATCACCGCCTCAGAGACTCTTTAATGTGTCAACAATTGATAGATATATAGCGAGAGTGAGGGTAAAAATAAGAAAGATATATACATATGTATATAAATATATATGTACATATATATATATATATATATATATATATATATATTTCAAAATATATGTTTACGAAATCTAGTCGTGTTATCGACATCTCAAAGATGCCGGGGTATTTATCTTCAGTCATTTTAATTCCACTGTATATATGTGTGTAGTATTTTGTTCTAAATGAATTACTGATTTTACTTTATTTTGTTTCCTGTATCATAAACTTAATATTATCCCTCTTATCATCATTATCAAAGATTATGATGATGACATCAATCACGGTCATTTTGACTGCCATGATAAATCTTTGCTTCGAAGTTCCACTCACGGAGAAAGGGAAAGCTAGGAAGGTGGCTCCACATCAACTGATTACTTACAAAGGAAAGGAAACCGTACATAGAGGCATTGTTAGCCAGCTATAACAATTTGCATTCCATGAGTGTCGGAGCAACATATAATAATGACAATGCCAGTGACAGTATCGATGATAATCATAAAATAATGAAGTTGACAATGAAAACAGCGGCGATTGTAACATTGATGATAGTGGGGATTATGAAAACCATAATGATTATGATAATGATATAAATATAATTACCATGATGAAATGTTATTGATAGTAACCATGACACTAATGGTTTATATAACAACAAATCTAAGTATGATGAGCATGATAATGATGATGGTGTAAGAATGATAGCAGGATATTATTAATGCTTATGAGAAGAGCGATGGCGATGCCAAATATTGTTATAATCATTAGTAATGACGTTATCATCAAAATTATATTACTCATTATTACATTCTTGATGGTAATGATAATCATTGTTTGTATTAGGATCAATGTCATCCCTATCATCGTACTTATTACTGTGATAATGATAAATGCAATATCACAAATACTAATGATAATTGTAATGATATTGATTATCATATTACAACTAATACAAGCACCAATACTATTATTACTGCTAACAATAACATTGTTAATGATGATAGTGATGATATAGATACCAAAGGGAATAATAAGGTTGGTGACAAAATCATCCAAGTGCAGGAATGACTCGAGGCTGACAGTGAGTAGCCCCTAAACCACGTCATTCCCATGGAAAGATAAATAGGGCACATGGTCGAGCTGGAAGTAATCGCCTCAACGGCCAGCCTTGCCTCCTCTGTGTCACCCCCTCCCCCCTTCCTGACCCTCCTTTGACCCTGCTCCTTCAGACGAACTTGCTAATAATGGTAACGATGGTAGTTAACCAGAAGTTGACCTTGAAGCTTATCTAAAGATTCACGCAGTCGCCGTGGGTGGCTCTGACCCCTTGACGTAGGCGGAGGCAAAGGACTCCCAGCAGGACGCTCGAGTGAGCCCACTCCACGCTCCAGCGAGTGCCTTTCAAATGCAGGTACGAAGACGCGCTGCAGGTGTCACAGCTGTCATCTACCTGTCTGACCCAGTTACCAATACGTAGTCTGTGAGAACTGGGGGGGGGGGGGAGATGCAACACCTGGGAGGATGTAGGAATCAAGAAAAGAAAATCAGCGGCCCATTTTTTTTAGAATATTATTTGTTCAACATGTTTTCGTTTTAGCGTGTACATTAACACTTTACACACACACACACACACGTGTGTGTATAGTAAAGCCTTACAATGTGAAGGGTAGAGCGAGTATCCACACACGTATGTATATGTGTGTAGATATATGTATATATATATATATATATATATATATATATATATATATATATATATATATATATATATATATATATATATAAATATATATATATATATATATATATATATATATACGTAAACATATATATATATACATACACACACACACACACACACACACACACACACACACATATATATATATATATATATATAATATATATATATATATATATATATATATAATATATATATAAATATATATATAATATATATAATATATATATATATATATATATATATAAATATATGTATATATATATATATATATATATATATATATATATATATATATATATATATGCATATATCTTTAAATATATGTGTATGATTTTAAACAAACACACACACAAATATATACATATATATACATGCATCATACATACATATATACATATATATATATATGTGTGTGTGTGTGTGTGTGTGTGTGTATCAAGCGTCCGAACGTCCTAACCATGCAAACATCAAGTTGAACAAGCAAGAATCTCAGGACAGCACTGCCAGGCGTGTCTAACTATGGAAAACATATCTGTTAAAACTGAGCTGAAAAAAGGTTCAGAGAGCTATGATAATGATAAAGATTGATAAGTGTCATTACAATAATGGTCATATACGATGATAGCGATGCTAATGAAATAGTTATGATGGTGTATTTACGATAATTTCAAGTGATAGTGAAAGCCGTGGTATTCACAATATCTATTCATATAATTATCAATAAGACAATAATTGTTACATCAACAGCAATACCAACAGTGGGAGTTCAATGAATATGCTACACCAATGGCAGTTGTAAAATCTATGTTGATACGACTGAAAATGATAATGTAATGATGACAATAATGGTGATAATGATAATAATAATAATAATATTGATAATGATAGTAATAATGTTAAGAAGAATGATGATAATCAATGATAATGACAAGGATAATGATAATGGTATCATTAATTATCATAATGATAGTATTGCTGAGGAAAAATAACAACAGTAATGATAATGATAATAATGTTAATGATGGAATAACCATTTATATAAAACGTTGTTCTTTGCGCAGCTTCGGAGCCAGCTTTGAACTTGGTCTCTGCATGTTTTGTATGTCCGTTTTCATTCGATGGATTTCAGTTCTTTTCTGAAATAGCAATTCCTTCGACTAATCTGAAACAAATAGGCATTATACACATTTTCTGTAAATTAACTTATTCTATGTATTGTTCTGAAAGATTTCTACAAAGTGCCATACAATGTTTGATCATAAAATTCAGGGTATTTGAAATCAATCATAAAATCGACAGACAGACTGAGAGAATCATATACTTCCTAAAAATGTCCTGATTGTTTTCTTCTTCTTTAAACAGAGGTTGACATCAGAAACTATGCTTCAACTCACACTGCACGATAAAATGTAATAAAACATAACTACAAGAAAACCAACATAAACTCAGATAGTGTGAATAAAGATGCAAAGAATCCTCATTTGGTAATTCCGTTTGTCATATTGATAGACTTGTGGGAAGCTAGGGGTGTCCCGCCTACGCCATATGCAACAGCAAGACCTGCTGCATATGGCGTAGTTGTTGCATATGTGTATTTAAATGTATATACCTCGCTGGACGTGATTCGAACCTCCCTGGACGCGAGAGCTCGGTCTAGCCTTCCCTAGAGACGGGGTTTCAAATCACAGTCAGGGAACTATTTTCATTTTTATGTTAATTAAATGCGTTGTGCATTGTTCCATATTTGATATGTTCATGTACATTTATATATTTTTTTTTTCTGGGGGGGAGACACGGAGGGCGGGGAATGATAGTAGTGATATTGATAACAGTAAAATGAACAATATTAATAGTGACAATAAATATGTTGATAGTAACAGTGCTAGTAGTAACAGTAATGATAATGATAAAAATAATAACAGTAATTTTGCTAATGAGAATAATAAATAATGATGATAAATAAATATTAACTAGTAATAACAGTAATGATAAGGCTAGGATAATGACACTGATTATGATCATTACCATGATATATATTACTATCTTCACTATTATCATAATCATTGCTGTTGTTATTACTTTTATCATTATTATTTCTTTAATTATATTTACTATGATCATTATTATCATTATCATTACTCTTAGCAATGCTCTTACTATTATTATCATCTTTATTCTTAATATCATTATCATTATTGTTATTATTATCGTTATCATTATTACTATTATTATTATCATTGTGATCATTATTGTTATTATCATCATTATTATTATCATCATCATTATTACTTTCATTCTGATTATCATCATTTTACTGCTATTATCATCATTATCATATTCATTATTATTATTATCGTTTTTAATCACAATTATTATCATTATCATCTTCATTATAATCCTAATCCTTATCATCATCATTATTATGATAGTGATGATGATAAAGATGAGGAGGATGGAGATTATTACTATTGATATCATTATTATCATTAATATCATCCTCATTATCATTTTTTAGGATGAGCCATAGAACTATCATTACTAGTCTCTTCATCATTATCATTATTGCAAATATAATCATTATCATTATTATCATCAGTGTTATTGTTATTCTTTATCGTTATCAAAATTATTTAATTCCTCATTATTTACATTGAAATTATTATTTTTTCATTACCATTTTTATCATTATTGTTTTTGATGTTAGAATCATCACTATGATTATCGTAATCATTTATATTATTATCAATACTATTATAGTTATCATAACTATTATTATAATCATTATCACTATTAGTAGTAGTATTACTTATATCATTACCATTATTATTGTCACGTTTTTTTTACTATCATTTTTATCATTATCACAATTGTTATCCTCCTTATTCTTATCATTTCATAATTTGTATCATCATTATCAAATATTATCAGTATATTTCAGTGATGATAAAAGGTATTTTTATCAACATTATCATTATTATCATCATTCTAATTATCATTATCATTAATGTTATCAGTAATATGTATTATTGGTCTTGGTTTTATTATCTTCTCATATTGTCATGACCATTATTATCACTATTAGTGGTAGCAGTAATAGTAGCATTATTAATATCATAATCTTTATCATCAGCACTATCATTATCATCATCAACATTATCATATTTATATCATTATGAAAAAACTGGTAGTGAAAGTCAGGGAAACAAGGATGATGATTATAATGATTATAAGAACAGCAATGCAATAATAACAGCAACAATGATTATGCCAATAATAGATAACATAAAGGATAATGATAAAACCGATATCAATAACGATAAATGAATAATGGAAATCACCACTGATATTGTTATAAGAAAAAAAAAGTCTCAACCTCGTATGCAAAAAGGAACAGGTATTTTCCCTTTCCTCTTTCCGCCCCGCGTGTGAATGAGAGTGTGTGTGTACAGGTATGTGCCCACAACTGAGCGACCCTCCCCCGACTGACGTCACAGAGATCCTCGCCTCTGCCAGGATCCTACTCTCCCTCTCCCCCACACTCTGACGGTGTCGAGAGGCCGCTCAGCAGTATTTAAAGTCTACTGAATGCCTGTGAGCATCAACAGTCTATGCGTGCAAGCTAGTGAGGCAGTGTACTTGGGGAATACTGTGTTATTGTGTTGAAGAATAAAAAGAACCGTAACAGGTGAGCTACTGTGGATAGATTTTCATACGAGTAAGTGGTACGTTTATTAAATGAGTAATTGACGTCTCATATGTGATGCTTGAATTAATCATTCTAATTTCCTTTACAGATTACTTTACTCAGCTGAGACTATTCAGACTTCAGGCGACATGGCCACAGGGTTCGGGTCGGCAGTGCTGGGAGTGCTGAAAGCGGTGTCTGTGGAGCCTGTGATGCTGGTAGACGGAGCGTGCAATCAGGCGATGCTTCTCTTCATCGAGAACGTTCAGATGAACAAAATTTGTTCGGTCAATCTTGGACTTCCTGATCAGGTAATTGTGCATGGATTCAAAGATCCACAGATTGTTGCAAGCACATAATAGCTGCAATCAAAGTATGAGATTACCTACTGTTCACAAATACCTTTGTCGTCCAGGTGTGCAACAACCTCTCTGAGCATCCCGAGGAGGATATTTTAGTTCAGAGAGAGTTCAGCGTGTTCGCCTTCTACAACAGCATCATCATGTCTATCATTCCACTCATCTTCGTGCTGTTTATGGGAGCTTGGAGTGATAAATATGGAAGGAAGGTCAGTTTACGGTCCTTTCCTTTATAAGATATATATAGAATCATAGATATATTTCTCAGTTGTTAAATCTATCATTTTATCTTTCTTATTTTGTGCTTTTTGTACTAGCTTATTGTAGTTTAGCTCTTAACAATTTGTTACACACTACAGATTCCCTTGTTGATGACGCTGATTGGCCACGTTATGTATGCCGGAGGATATCTTCTGAGTAACTGGCAGACATCTTGGCCCGTTGAGGTCATCTACTTCGTCACCGTCTTGGAGGCTTTGGGCGGCGGAAACGTGGGCCTCTTGTCTACCACCATCAGCTACATCAGTGACATAAGTCCCGAGACAACTCGCACTTCTCGCGTCAGTACAGCAAACTCTCTGTGGTACCTGGGAGGCCCTGTGGGCACCCTGGTTGGGGCGTTGGTTATCAAGTATGGCGGCTACAACTTGGCCCTCATGTTGGTTCTGCTGGCCTACCTCTCGGCCGTCCTCTATGTGGTCTTCGTCATCAAAGAGTCACACGGACCCTTCGCCAAGATCACTTTGCAGGCTCAAGACTCAGTCAAGCAGGAAGCAAGTTCCGAGACCACGAATGTATCGAAGCTTCGCATGGCGTCCGATTTCTTCAGCTGGCGACGTGTTGTGGAGTCCTTCAAGACGGCGTTCAGACGGCGAGAAGGAAGCACTCGCATGGTCATCATGGCCATCATCCTAAGCAACATGCTCCGTCGTGTAGCTAGAGGTCAGTAGTATCACCTTCGTGGCTTATCTTGTGAAGAATGAACCGATTTCATTTTGACGCATGAATATTGGTGAAAATGAAAACTCTTCGAGTGCCACATAATACAAATAACATATATGGCTATATTGCAGGTTTCTTCATGTACATGTTCGTGCGTCGCGCACTGGCTTGGGAAGCCACCGACTACGGCTACTGGGTCACCTATCGGAACCTTCTTGCAGCCATCGGTAGGTTGCGCTGTTTCCCTCTTTGCTTAGAGGCAAAGGATATTGGGACAACTATAAGCTTGTCTATAGTAAATCCTGAAGCTCGTATTTTTCCATTCGGAAACGCCTGTTTCTTTTCATAGCATCAATGTGATACCGAAGATTTTCGAAGATAATCCAGTAATCAAAACTCAATGATATTTCATTGACAGGTTCGCTGTTTCTGGTGCCAATTCTTACCAAGACGCTGTCTGCCACGGACGCCGCACTGGCTGTGTTGGGCTCCTTATCCATCATGGGGGAATATATTTGTTACAGTCTTGTCAACGGCGTGTCTCAGGCGTTCCTCATGTGGCTGGGACCTCCCGTCGGACTCATCTCCAACGCCAGCGTCATCGCCTTCAGATCCATGTCCACCAAACTTGTCAGCAAAGAGGAGAAAGGTCGAAGATTTTCGCGTTTGAACTTTTTGCCATTCGTGACAAAACTTTCTTTGAATTAAAACTGCTTAAATCATTCATCTAAAATAAAGCTCTAATAAAGGCTGATACACGAACAGGTCGCATCAGCGCTGTCATGGCCGCCATGAACGGCCTCATGCCCATGGTCGCCTACGCCGCCTATTCGCCCATCTACTACACGACGGTCGAAACCTTACCAGCTGCCCAGTTCTTCTTCGGAGCCTCTCTCAATGTGCTCATCATGATCATATTCGTGTAAGTACTCATTTGACTCCAGAGTTATTCTCCACAGAAAAGAAAATACCTTTTACTCTAGAAGTTCAACCCAAAGTGCCAACTAGTCATTATAGTTCGTTAATGCTGTCCTTTGTTTCTTCCCTCCCACAGAGTCATCCAGCTGATGAGCGTGTCGTCCTCTTACGAATCAAAGGACTTAGAAGCCGCCGAGAAGAAGGACAAGAGTCTTTTCAGAGAATTCACGAACAAATCCACAGTCACTCTGAAATCTATTGCAAGAACTCTAAGTGGCCCATTGAGTGACACGCTCTCAGACAGGGCCAGGCAGAATGAGAAGAAGGACTTTAAGTCAGTCGAGAAGCTCCCATGTGTCAAGCGAAGCACAACTGACACAACTGTGGAGCGGACCACTAGCGACGCTGGAAAGGGAAAAGATATGAGCATGACAAATCAAATTGCTTTCTTTGGTCACGAGAAAGGTTGCCAAAAGGATGCCGCAGTCTCTCCCAGGATTCCATCAGATCATGAACGAGTTGCCGACAGTCATGAGAAATCTTCGAGCTGTGGAGCGAGATATCACTGCAGTTGTAGCAAGACGAGAGAGGCAGCCAGTTGTTATGCCAACGGAATGACTGATTTGGAGATTACCGCCTCAGAGACTCTATGATAAAGTCGGAAACGAGTTGTTAACGGAGAGACAAGATTGGTAGATATGAATGTATAAATGCATAAAGAAAGTGGAGTGTAAAAAGGAGAGAGACAAATATCTTTAATGTCAAAAGGAATGTTTATGGAATCTAGTCGTATTTTCGACATCTCAACGATGTCGATATATTTATTAATGGAAATTAGAGTTGACTGTATATTTATGTTTGTAGGTTAGGTATTTTATAAGTAAATTATTGAATTTACTTTATTGGATCTTCATACCATGACTCTACCTTAATAGACTTAATCTTAACGTTACTATTGTTGTCATCAAAAGATACAATGGTAATTGCTCTTGCGATAGGGAGGACTGAGAGGTTCAATCTTAATGATGAAAATTGTTGTTTATAATAACATTAATGTCATAACTATAGGGAAAATAATAAGTCCAATATTATAAATAATATTGATAGTAATAATATTGATGATTATGATACTACTACTATTACTACAAATAATAACAATGATAATGATAATCATGATAATATCAATGAGAATGATAGCGATAATGATAAAATCAATTCGCAAAAAATCCCGGAAACATCGTCATATCAAATTAATTGATATTTGTGTTGGGTCACGTGGTCATTGCTATGCTCTGGTTGAATATATACACATACACATATGCGATATATCTCTAATCATTTATATATATATATATATATATATATATATATATATATATATATATAATATATATATATATATATACATATATATATATATATATATATATATATATATAATATATTATATATATATATATATATATATAATATATATATATATATATATATATATATATATACTGTATATATATATGTATATATATATATATATATATATATATATATATGCGTCCGAACGTCCTAACCATGCAAACATCAAGTTGAACAAGCAAGAATCTGAGAGACAGCACTGCCAGGCGTGTCTAACTATGGAAAACATATCTGTTAAAACTGAGCTGAAAAAAGGTTTCAGAGAGCTATGATAATGATAAAGAATGATAAGTGTCATTACAATAATGGTCATATACGATGATAGCGATGCTAATTAGTTATGATGGTGTATTTACGATAATTTCAAGTGATAGTGAAAATATTCACAATATCTATTAGTTGTAAAATCTATGTTGATACGACTGAAAATGATAATGTAATGATGACAATAA
>NW_028234431.1:17275937-17280937 GCF_977035675.1 Penaeus japonicus
TGGATGCCGTTGCTCTTCAAATACAAACTAGAAATAATGGTCTAATCATCTGTGACTCACATTCTTGTCTGCGTGCCCTGCCCGACCCTAGGCCTGAATCCTAAAATCGAGTTGATCGAATAATGTGTCGGCTGGCCACTGCTTCATGTGGATCCCGTCTCATGGGGGCACATCAGCGAACGATACAGCAGACTACTTCGAAAGGGAATGTCTGTGTACTGGCTTCTCCTGCTGCTGAAGTTACACCCGATTTCCTTTCCTTACCACAAAAAGAAAATATGTGCTGCCATGCACTCCATCGCACGAATGCAGAATTGACTCAGAGTGTAACCATAAACCACTACGATAATTTCCGTTCTCAAGTACCAACGATGTGGCCTGATGGTTCCTTAACATCAAGTGGTGTGCGTCCGTCTCAGGTTAGTGTGACATGTGCCTCACTGTTGCCCTCACTACTCACTACTGTTACAGAACTGTTACCACAAAGAAAGTCCATAACAGACATGTATAAATACGGGCTTTGGGACAATCTCTCAGGTTTAATTCTCATTAGACACCCTTACTTTGGCTGATGTTAATTGCACAGGGTATACCATAAATGCGTCTCCTGCGAGTCACGATTCACTTGCTTAAAATAGATCCTACTATGTGCCACTATCATTATCATTATCACCATCATCATCATTGGCATTATCATCAAAATCATGATCAGCGTCAATATACCACATCAGTCATAGCAGTAATAATAATAAAAGTGGGCACAGAGGCAGTGGAAGTAACAGTAATTAACTGCAACAACATCGTTAGTACTACATCATGTCTAATGGAAAAAGAAAATCTTGCAATGAACTGCGTCACCATCATGGTTCATCATTCACTGACTGCTGCCTTCTTTGTGCTGAGCAAATACGCTAATTACTGGATGAGCGAAATCAATCTATTATCTTTTTTGTGGTTATCATTAATGTCATAAATAATGTTATTATCTACATTGTTACTAGGTAATGATCATGATACTGTGAGATGTAGCGTAAATAATGATTATGAAAGAATGAAAATAGTAATAATAATGATACCATTCTAATACTGAACATAACATCGCTTTATCATCATTATCCTTCTTATCAGTATCATCATTATAAACATTATCACTGTCATCACTACTATTATCTGTTATCGTTATTGTTACCATTGTTATTATGACTATTATTATCATTATCACCTTTATTGTTATTATTATTATTATCATTATTCCTATTACTTAATTATTATCATTATCATCATATTCTTATCATTATCATTTTATTATCATAATTATCATTTCATTACTGTTGTCATAATTTTATCATTGTCATAATCATTGTCATTCTTATCATTATCACCATCATTATTATCATCATTATCATTAGCATTGATATCATCATCATTATCATTACCATTATCATTGTTGTTATTATCATCATTAGCATTATTATTACTGTTGTCATTATTATCATTATCATCATTGTTATAGCTGTGATATTGATGATACTCTTTTCATGTTTGTTCTTTCATATTGACCTTATTAGTGTTATCATTATCCTTTTGTAATAATGATAGTGAATATATTAACAAAATAATAATAACAATGAAATAGTAGTAGCAGTAGTTGTAGCAATGATAGTAGTATTAATAATATGAATTATAGCGATTTTTTTTTTTTTTCAATATTTACAACCTTTACAGAACTATGGACATTTGAATATGACGTACTGATGCAATTAAGAAATGTTTCTATGTTTGCATAAATCAAACAGTGTTCATGTCTACATCAAGTGTAATAGACTATATAAATCATTAATGTAATCGCCGATTAAACCTTATTTTAATTAATGGCAAAATTCGATAACAAATTACAAGGTAAGATCTACTTGGCTAAACAAAACTTTTTTTTCCAAAATGGATTCGACTTTCGCATGTTTGTCATAAATATCGTTCATTGTCATAGGACAAGGTGAGTTTTTCGCCACTTAAGTGCGCGCTGCGACTGATTTTGCAAAGGCTTTCCACGGTCATGACACGAGCCAGCCGAGGCAAAGGCAACGAGGAGGGGGAGCCTATCGCGGGCCCGGGGACAAGAATGTGAGCTACGGAATGGATCAGGGTGGGGAAGGGGGTAGTCGTAGAATTCCATGTAGGGGTTTGCATGATAAAATTAGAGAGAAGAACCAATGGTAAACCAAAGGCGTCCAGAATATTCTTCAAACAGTGGGTGGAAGACTGGTTTTAAGATATTCAAAGCCTCTGTTGTCTCAAGGTTCGAGGCAGCAGAGTAAGAAACTACCAGCCACGCCGCCAGAGGGTCAGTCGATGTACTTGATTAACCATGAACGTAAAAGCAAAATGGCGACCTTTCTTTCGATTAGGACGGATTGTCGACGAGTCGACGATGCAGACAGTATTCCGAAATAAAGTATGAATGTTTTTGTCCAGTCACTTTAGTCATAGACATGTATGGTTGTTATGTATGTATGATACATACATATAAGTATACATGTGTGTATATGTATATATATATATATATATATATATATATAGATAGATAGATAGATAGATAGATAGATAGATAGATAGATATAGATAGATATACATATATATATATATATATATATATATATATATATATATATGTGTGTGTGTGTGTGTGTGTGTGTGTGTGTTACATAAAATTGACGTGAAAAGAAATTCCGGTGCCATTGCCGTTCGAAAAGACCAGTCCATCCATTTCACTACAGTTCCGTTTTTGCACAGGACAAACAAACATGCTTGTTATAGAAGCATCGTACTCTGCATTACTCTTCCCTTTAATATATAAATAAAGTGTCAAATCACTCAAATGTCACATTATGTTAGCTTACGTTACTGGTCTACATCTGCAATTTTAATGTCATAGACTTAACAATTCACAGAAACTTGATTTTGGCAATATCGGACCAACCTCCTTACATTGGCCTTCTGAATAACTCTGGAAAACAAATCAGCGCTAAATCACGCAACACTCTTACGTGACATGGAGAGCCTGACATCCACGAGATTTTCAGTCTAAGTGTCAGTGACAGCCAATGGCATATTCTAATATCAAAGCATACTCGAAGTCAGACACGTATATCTTACACCCTTAAACCCCGCCAAAGCCCTTGGCAAAGTCACTCGAGAGAAAACTTACCACACTGGATCCGAGGATCATCTCCTCCCGGACGGATGCTGACTTCACAAGAACAACTCGTTCTTTCAGGCGGTCGCTCTCCTCTCCTCTCATCAGGTCTAGTCCTCGAATGTTTTTTCCAATGCTTCTATCAAATTCTTTTTTGCTAAGGATAACTTTCAGAGAGATTTACAATTTATCAAATTTACGAAGGAATCCAAACCTCATTGAAGCTCAAAGCCATACATCCTCTTGAAATATGAAAATGATTGCGTATTTCTTAGCGGCTGTCGATTTCAATGTACATTAAATAGAATCAGTTATGCATAAGCCTTTCCAATGGATAATCCTTATATATATGTATATATATATATATACATACACATATGTATACATATGTATATATGTATGTATATATATATATATATATATAGATAGATATATATATACACATATATATATATATATGTATATATAGATATATATATATATATATATATATATATATATATATATATATATATATATGTATATATATATGTATATATATATAGATAGATATATATATATACATATATATACATATATATATATATATATATATATATATATAGATATATAAATGTATATATATATATATATATATTATATATATATATATATGTATATATATGTATATATCTATGTATATATATATATATACATATACATATAATATATGTATATATATGTAAATATGTATATATATGTATATGTATATATATATATATGTATATATATGTATATATATATACATATATACATATATATATACTGTTTATGATACTAGTGCTATTTGGAATCCTAGATTAACCTCACATATTATTACTTTAGTAACAATTAGTTTACCTGCCTAGACTACTAGATTGTATCTTATAATTTTTCTTAATAGTGTGTGCTTTTTCTATTCTTAATGTGTAATGAGAAATTTAATTATCGCTTGATTTCTAAATGCTGTCTTTACCAAGACACAGGGAAATATATGAAAGTTAGGCAATAGATTGGAAGAGATATGTACAGAGAGAAGGAAGAATTATGATAGTGAGACCTGGATTTGTGAGAGGAAAATCAATTGTTCACGCAACCACGTTATTTGGACGGGATTAAACAATTACACATCAGCCTGATAACTGGGGGATCAAGAAATCTTGCAAAATATGAAAGTTCCAGAATTTCGTTTTTTTCGTATGATATGTAAGATATACATCAAGAACATGAGCAGATAAATGAAAATTCCCTCAATAAGATGTTGAAGATGCATGCTTCATTTACAGTCGGCGCGACCTCAAGCACGTACAGTGGGCGGAGGAGATTGACCGTCTGAGGTTATTGCCGTGGAAAACATATCCTGGCCACTTCTGCGTATGTATATTTTACTTCCTATGATTTATAATCATAATAAATATATATCCATATACAGCAATATATCACGGTATATTATAGCTGCATCGCACTTGGCTATCCAACGGATCAAAAATCAGAAGAAAACATTTACGATACACTATGCTATTTCAGTTACCGTTATTCCGATAGGAAGTCTAAAGTAATCGAGGTCCGTTGCCATCCGTACTCCATTGAATTACAGCCTGACTCAAGTATAGTATGATACTCAGTGTCGCAGCCGCCTTACACTACAGCTGACACTGTATATTGCAGTTAAGGGGAAACCAATATCCATCTCCTCTCCTGGTGTTGCATATAGTTGGTACTGATCGTGATGATATTTGATTACTAGACACTAATTCACACTAGTCCTTTTACAATCAACACTTCAACT
>NW_028234431.1:17285937-17288437 GCF_977035675.1 Penaeus japonicus
ATACTATATACTCTAGAAGTGAGGAAAATAGTTAGAATGGTTTAGGTACAAATTACCTAACGGATTCAGATAATCCGCGTGAAATGTGAGCAAACAGAAAACGGGAGCTCAGAGCACGGTGGTCGGCTATTATGACCAGGTTTATCTTATCATGTTTAATTTCTGTTACTCTTCTATTATTATCCATATCATCGTAGGAATGATAATTATTATGAGAAGTATAATTATGATGATTGTAGCAATATTAATTATGATGGTAATATCAACAATGATGATAACGATAATAGTAATGATGCTGTTTTTGATAATGATAACAATAACAAGAATATCTTTATTAGTAGTAATATGGATAGTAGTGGAAGTAGTAATAATGGTAATGCTAATAATAATTTTGATGCTAATGATAACAATAGAAACAATAACATCATAAATCATGGAAATAATGATACCGACAACAATAACAATAACATGATAACAAATAACAATGACAATGATATTACCCATAATGATTATAATCATAGTAATAGTAACGATGAGAGTGATAGTAACTACGATAATGATAATGATAATAATCACGATGATATTGATGATAACAATAAGCATGTTAATAATAATAATAATGATAATAATCACGATGATATTGATGATAACAATAAGGATGATGATAATAATGATAATGATAATGATATTATCAATAATGATAGTAGTAGTACTACTAACAATAATGATAGTAATAAGAATAATACTTATGAGGATGATAATGATGATAATGATAACAAAAATTATAACAATGATTATACTAACAATATATATAGTATTGATATTAATAAAATTATAATAATCATTATGGTAATAATGTGTGTGTGTGTGTGTGCATGTGTGTTTTACTTGTACATGTATATTGCTGAGGGGCTATAACACGATGGCATATTATCGTGGACTTTCTACACCTATGCGCCTACTTTCAAATGTCTACAGATTATCGCATGTACAAGAGCCATTTAATCTATACTTTGTACAAAAGTAAAATCGAGATATTTGGCAGGAATATTAAAAATTAAAATGTTCTTTATATAAATATAATTAGCCAGAACATGACAAGTCCCAGTATGTAGTGCTTTTCAAATTCTTATCAATTCATTGATAAAGAATAATGATATTGACTATTGTCTCGTTCTAGGGAACTAAGAAATTTACTAAGTATTACTGTCAGTTATCATGTTACAAACATGTTTTGAAGCCAGCCCAGACATGTATCCGTGCAGCATTCCTGTTGTTTACTGATACATGCACAGAGTGAATTGCTCGCACTTCGTGTGATATGCAATACACAATACGTGAAGAGATTGTAGATTGTAGCAAGAAATGTTTCCCTTGTGTGACACCCCCTTTAGTCTTGCAAAGGTTCTTGCAAAGGGTGTAGTCATTTTTGTCTGAATTCCATGCTTCTCCTGACTGATAACCTAAACATCTTCCTCTATGGTATCTGTCAAATCACATGTAAATACAGCCTTCGCTTTGAAAAGCTGTAAAACAACAACATAAAACCCAAGCAAGTCGGATCTTGTATCTGACTACTCTATCTTATCTGCTAAGATGTATGAGATATGCATGGATCAGAGCAACATATACTTCTTGAATCTAGGGGAAGGAAAATAGGGGAGGGGGAATGCATCCCTCTTGGAGACTGGCAAAACATTCTGCTGTCTTGGTAGAATGGCAGAACAAGGTAAGTTAATGGGAAATATCTTTAGGTCTAATCCAATAATGTATGGCGTCTGATTATTAAGATGTGAAAATGTATTTATACGTTTGTAATTCATTACTAACTCAGCTTCATCAGTAGGTAAGCACCCTTCCATACGCACACATACACACGCACACACACCCCTAGTGAACAGATAAAACTTTCTTCAAAAAAAAATCCAAAGACGACACTTCGCTCGGGTTAATTGCACAAAGTAATGAATAGACAGTATCTGTTAAATGCAAGATTATATTTTGATAATATGATACCTAAAATATGCCATATATTTATCGAGTTACAATATGAGTGAAAATATTAGTATTTCATAAAAAATCAAATACCTAACTGTAAAATCTAGTTTGTACAGCATTTTTTTTTTTTACTACAGTACTTACATTCAGACTCACTGTCTTACAACACACAGTACTTCCAACTTATCCCATGCAGTTCAAGTAATCGATAACTTAAATCTTGACCCGTATCATCGCACCAACAACTGGATGGTACTTGCTAGCCTTGAAAATGTGAATCTTGTCAGAAAATGCATGATAAAATCACCTTGGCAATTGCACTTCCGGTTTGTTCCCAAAGCTCTCACTTTCTCTCTCCTCCGCGGAATTGGACGCATGAGCGCCGTCGCGATGCGCCGAGGGAGGGTCCCTCTTCTTATCCGTGTCATCCTCGCTTCCGGGGAAACTAATGGGCGCCGTTGCATGCATTTGTTCGGGGCGATTCGCCAGCGGTCGGACGCCA
>NW_028234431.1:17303437-17308437 GCF_977035675.1 Penaeus japonicus
GGCAAGAAAATGAAAGGAACAAAATGAAGGTTGGGCAACTAAAATGAATTAAAAGAAATGCACGCAATATTGTTGTGCCAATATATTTATGAGGATTTATGACGACTCGATGTCAAACTCCTGCTATCTAAAGAACATCCTATTCCGTTGAACATCCTAATCTTGATTGGAGATAAATTGCGTTGCACGCCATGGTAACTTCTAGAAGGACCGAGTTTCACTTGGGGCTAGATTAAGCCCCAAAGAGGTAGCGACGTTAACTGCACTCTGCCACATCGTTTGTTTCAACGCGCATTTATTTATTTCATATATTCTCATTTATTTATTTATTTATTATCAGTTATTTATTATTATTATGTTGTTGTTGTTTTTCTTCAAATAAACAACACATTTCTGGGGAACAGTAGAGAAAAAGTCCTGCGGAAAATAATGAGGAATGCTAAAGTGCTTTAACCTAATCTAACCACTATGAGAAAACAGTATTAGTTCTAATATAATGTTAATCCTCCGATTATATTTTGGATGCTCTAATATAAGCAGCTGAACTACCAGTTTTTGAGCAATGCTTCATGTGCGATATCTCAAATCTAAGAGATCGTTCAAATTCATTTGGGGCAACCCGAAATACCATATTTATGATGCGCGCTGTGTTGCGTTAACGGCGCTGATTTATGAGGACCGGGATAACAGTGGCAAAAACTATTTTTTTCGAATGTTTATTTTATAATGATTAGTTGAACTAATTGCTAGTGTATTAACAATCCAAAGGTTATGGCAGCACCGTTAGGTCGCGTGGTACATCTGTTTGATCGCTGCCTGAGATCAGAAACATTTACATCGCATTGTTCTTTCCAATAGGCATATTACTAGATATAATTTTCTATAGTTGTTAGAATATTGCTATTCAGTTATCAGTAATTTTTGTGCTGTTTTCATATTCACTAACACAGATACATTTGTTATCCTCCCATGTATAATGTACTTGTATATTTGTATTATTTGTATGTATATTTGTATTATTTTCACGTTCACTTTACATATGTCTAAATTAGGAATATAAAGGTAGATGCTGGGTAAGAGTCATCATTACTAGCTTACATCAGGATTTTATCAGCATCATTTGCAGTGAAAAGTATTCAGTAGTCACACATCAATATTCTTTTTTTTTAAGTTTGAATCTCAAGTCTCCAACCGGAAGTTCGAGCCTTGTATGAGATTTTCGAGAACCAAGGATTCCGTGCTAGAGTACTAAAGGATATTAAAGATAATGAAAGTTTAGACGCAACGCATAACCTTCGCTCCTCACAGGATTCCCTCCACTAAGTACTTCCTGTCTCATTATAGGCCAGTACAGGATACTATCACATATCCGTTCCTTCTTTTTTTGCATATATAGAATGGGGGGATAAGACAAGGAAATATGAAAAGTAAGAGAGAAGAGAGGGAGAAGGAGAAAGAAAAAAGTCTAAAGAGAGAGGAAAATCAAAGATGAGACAAGAGATAAGAAGAAAAGAGAGAGGAAAGGGATGAGATTAGCGAGCGAGAGAGAGAGAGAGGTAGCGAAGGTAAGGGACAAGAGACATTAAAGATAAGGAAGGAAACGGAAGAGACAGGAATGAAGGGGGGGAGGCAAGAGAGGATGAGAAGGGAGAAGAAGGATGAGGCAAGAAAGAGTGGGGGAGAGACAAGTGGGAAATTCCTCCATGGCATTATCCTTTCTCTATTGCTGTTCAGCCACAGATAGGTTGCATCCTTATAGCTCAAGATAGTAAATCATCTTCTGGAGAGGATCACCCAAACCCTCATGACTTTGATCTTGACTTTGCAAAGAATATTGCTCACCCTAGTTCGCCAACTCCTGGAGGCGCTACATCGTCCGCATCCTTCGGCGGAGAAAAGGAGACATCAGTCCAAGTCCATCCTAACCTAACACATTAGTAGTCCTCGCGAGAATTTTTCTTTCTTTTCTAACGATGACTCAAATAATATTTACCATAAGTTTATTTATTATACAGGAAGACATTGATACTTCCTGCAATACCAATAAGGACGAAATACTTCATTTCACTGCCATATCTTCGTTCATGGGGATTGCAGAACCAGCCTCCTTGGATAATCATCGGGCAACAGGAACTAGAGTACCTAAAGGAGAAATATAATGTTCTCAAAACATTTCAGGTTGTTCAGAAGGATGATTAATTTCAATGGCAATGGACATGCAACTGTGGCAGGTGATTTTTTTTTTTTTTCAAGATTAGGCCATTTGTTTGATTTTGTAGTTTCTTCAACTACCAATGAATGGTTATGGAGTTCAAGGACATGACTACAGAAAACCAAATGGAAGGTTTCTTCTGCTGTGGCAAATTTCGAACGTAAACTTTATTTTTTAAACGTTAAGGTTAGGATATGATGCGAAAGAGACGCTCAAACGGCTAGCAGCGATTTTTAGCCAACGATATTTGTTTATGGGTGAGTGTGACTCCTCTCCACCCTACTGTGCTTGGGCCAAATGGAGTGAAAGATCTCTCTTTATCTTGTGGTCGGAAGGGGGGGGGGGGGTTAGCCCGAAATGATCCGATTAATTTTTTCTTCTCGTTTCTACATTTTGCAGCTGGATCGGTGGAGCAATCTGCGTTGATCCCGAAAGAAAGTGTAAGCCATTACTAGAGACGCTTTATAACAAAGCTTGATGAATGGGGAAATGCTTGTTTTAAGCAAATGCTGATAGTGGCTTTATTCATGGCATTCTTCTATATCAAGGATCAAAGACTTTTAATATACATTCAGTAAGGCTTAGTGATACTGTGAAAAGTAAATATGTAACAACAAAGATTATGCTAGACGTTGCCAAGAGTGTGTAGCATCTCTGCAGATTTCATGACTGCTTTGCAACAGAACAAACTAAGGAATGACCATGACTTCATGCAAAGGTACTGCTCAGGATAGCCGTGCAGGTGACCCTCCAATCAACTCCTTAAGACCACATTGATTTATGGTTGCCAGGTGCAAGGCAACAGTGTTAAGTAATGTTAATCACAATACTCAAATGGGAGGGCAAATAAAACTTATATTATGCTTTATTTCTATTTAACTTCTAGAGAGCGTATCTTAGGCCTTAGGAAGTATCTTAGGCCTTTTGCATATGTTGTTAAAATAGCCCTGGTAAATAGGTGGCTGCTATATTGGAGGTTGTTCTTTACAAAGGGAGCAACGTATGTCTTTAGAACTATTTAGCTTTGCTGCATGCAAATTTGCAATTTTCTTGGGTAGGAATCTCAGGCATTCCACCTGATGATAGTGGCAGATTTAATGCTACTAAATTCCACTTTCCAGTTTACGTTGGGAGGCAGACTTGCAAGCAGAGCAGTAGAAAGATGATATTATAAGGTATAAGAATATTATTGTTTCCCCCATCACAGGCAATGTGAAAAACAAAATAATTCATTTATCAAGCGCTCTGCTTTCCATAAATTATTCCGACCGAAGTGGAGGAAAGAAACCAGAGATGCATTAAAAGCCTCTGATAAAGATAGAAAAATACTTAACATTTTGTTGACATTATTCATTGAATTATTGTATCCATTGTACTACTTTACCTTCTGGGTGATCTACTGATGTTTCTCCCATTGTCTGCCACATCGACAGGTTACCAATTACCAGTGGATTCACTCGTTGTGTATTTATGTATGGCTTTTTGCTTTCAACTCTACAAATCCTTGCATCGATATATTCACTGAGCTTTCTCTATTTTTTCCCTAATTTTCGATCTCTAGATCTTTCAAAATCTCCCATTCCATTTCATTCTATAAACCAGTTGATATCGCAACAATTAATTTCTCCTTACTGGTTGCTGGGAAGGAAATTATAACACGATTTATCTCATTATGAAATATTTTTTATTAGAACATGAAAACAAAAAAAGAAATAACAGGCACATTTCTCATTGTGCATTTCACACATAAATGACCATATATGGAGAGGTATGTTTTCTATATTACTAATTAATTACAAAAAAGATATCTGACAAATGCGCTGACAATTTTAGTCACACGGAACCAACTTACCACTGAATCATACTCTCACATCAAATTCTGTACAAACTTATATATAGATTAAGTGACAAACCACAAACTAAGTGATAAACTGAAACACTAAGGATAACACTTCTCATATCTAGATCATGTCATAAGTATAAGCATTAGGAAAAATGATACTTATAAAAATCACTGTATCATATAACGGAATATCCATCAGGCGATTATGAGAACAAAGTTTGTTTAATAGCATTCCAGCTGTTGAAACTGAATATCTTTCGGGCGAGTCAGAGTCGCGACACAAACCGAAATCCCTCGGTCGTTGTCGCCGTGCGTGCGCTGTCCCCAGGTTGACGTTTTCATGCACTGTAGGCACAGAATACCAATTTTGCACGGAACTATGATGGGCAGTTGATAGTTGACTCCGTTTCTTGGCCATATTACTCTGAAATATAACTAATTCACGTAAGAATTACAAAAAATTGTAACACAACACTGTGGTAATGGTATTGATAATTACAAATGTAACTTACTCAATTTTCCCAAAGAAGAATCTAGATAAATGTCCTCATTAAAGGCAAAATGCACCATTAGAGTTTCGATGTCAAAATTTTCCTCAAAATTGTCAAGAATTACTTGTCATTGCCAATTTCCCTTATTATTGCTCATACTATAATTTCTCACCGTCTTAATCCTGCATCACGCGGACAACTTGAGGCAGCCGAGACAGCAGCGTCATGCTCATCTTCCACCACTTCCACGAGTCCTCATTCGTGGTGGCCACTGCGACTGGAAGAACATGTTTGCCATGAATACAGCGGCAAAAAAACACATATGTTCAATTGTCTTTTGGTAATCCCAAGGCAGTGTCAATCAATAACACAGCAATGCCTAAACCTGTCCAAGTATATCATGGTAATTTTATACGATGGAAGGTTCTCTGACCTTCGACAGGCTCGAGCGGAA
>NW_028234431.1:17325937-17328437 GCF_977035675.1 Penaeus japonicus
CACATTAAATACTTTCTCCACTATTGCTTCCAACTTTAAAGAATCTTTGTCCTTTTTCCGTTGAATGTAATAGGTTACTGAGATTAACAGTAATCTTAGACTAATGTGTAAACGATCTTTCGGACCTTTTTCCATATGAAGTTAATAACTTTATTGTAACTTTGTAAAGAGAGACAGAGAGGTTGGTGGAGGGAGGAAAAGAGAGACGTGGAGGTAGAGATATAAAGACAGATAGCGAGAGAAAGAGAGACAGGCAGATAGAGAGAAATGCAAGAAGAGACAGACAAAGACAAAGAAGGGCACAGTCGAGGGAGAAAGTAATAAAGAGAGAGAGAGAGAAAGTAGTAAAAAGAGAGAAAGAGAGAGAGAAGGGGGGGGGGGGAAGGGAGAGAGAGACGTAGTTAGTCTTACAAAATATAATTTCGTCCATTTTCTGTTCCTAATTTAAACACACACTTCGCTATTTAAACCTTTAGATACAATCGAACTACAATCCTGACGTGTACTTTTTCCGTCTACTATGTGATATCCAGTTGTGGATATTTCATTGTACCTTTATTAGCGTATACAATGTTAAAGTAGGTTATAATTGTTATCACACATAAAGTATATAACCAAATTTCGTTTACAATGATCAACGTGGCTGCCATTTTACGATTTTTGACAATGGTCACATATTGTTTTTAGCAATATAAGTGATAATTATCATTATCGTTATTATTATTCTACTATTCTTGATACTTTCGATATTACCATTAGTTGTAATTAATGTCATTATTTTCAGCATCAATGATGTTAACATTATTTGTAATCATTTTTGTTTTGTTTTATCTATAGCATCATAATGGTATTTATAAGTAGTAGCAGTAGAAGTATCTTTACCTTTATCATTATCCCAACTTTAATTATCACGGTCGCAATATCATTATTGCTGTATTATTTTGTTGCTGCTATTATTTTCATTATCATGATAAAAAGAGACCCTTTTGCTATCATAATTTTTGTTGTTAACCTAATATATGCTCTTTGCGTTATTATAATAAATGTTGATAATAGACATTACTCTAATTATTAACATGATTTTTCTTACTGTTAATGTTGGTATCAATGTTATTATTGTCGTTGTAGTAATAGCTATGATACTAAGAAAGATTCTCAAGGGCGCAGACCACTTGCCAAATCCGTATGATAGTCGGCCAATAGTAGGGACGATATACCCACGTAAATCCTTGGTAATATATTCTGACAGGAATCTGGACTGTCGAGGATCACAGCATGGTAATGGTATAAAGATTCAGGTATCTGGCGAATTCGATGTTGCCACTTGCTCAATATATGATTCACTAGTTATACAAATAAGTATATACAGAAAGGCAAAACTAACAGTGCGTCAGGTTTGCTTACAAATAGATAGGAATGGACGAGCAAGAGTATTTTTCTGTTTCAATTGTAATCTCAATTTTGTAAATTATACATTAGTTGAAATATGTAAATGATCCACTATGCTTACTATGCAACGACCATTTATTCTTGTGTGCGAGTAACATTTCTTCCACTTGTTTGTTTCTGTGTGGGATGATTGCTGCAGCCTCAGCCTCCAACTGGTTTGTTT
Source organism: Penaeus japonicus (assembly GCF_977035675.1). Classification (NCBI taxonomy): domain Eukaryota; kingdom Metazoa; phylum Arthropoda; class Malacostraca; order Decapoda; family Penaeidae; genus Penaeus; species Penaeus japonicus. The sequence continues at coordinate 17,327,550 of NW_028234431.1, forward strand.
CTTCGAGGACTAATAAATATGCGGCAAAAAAGAGTCTTTATGTTCATATAGCCCCGTTTACTAAGGAATGTAGCGTATTAATACCATTCTAAATTATATCATATGTGTGTGTGTGTGGCAGCTTCAATCGACTCCCATATCTTACCACTTGGAGTCAGACCTAGACGTGGAACTTGAAAAGACAGCTTGCATCTGTGCAGTTGTGTGGCGATTGAAGTTTTGTATCTGCTTCTGCAGACACATAATTTTCTGCTTCCGTCAGGAGAGCAGGTCATTGTGTACAAGGAAAGGCTTCCATCAGTATTGAAAAAGTCATAACATGGACTCGCAGGTTCTGGTATAGGCTTATTTACTCAGCTTGAGTGCCACTGTGGCCTCCATGCCACGTTGTCTACCGTGCAGGTAAGCCGGCACTTCCCTTTATAGGGTAGAGTGGGGCCCGACGACGACGACCAAAAACATCATGTTACAATTCCTGTTACCTTCAGGGCAGAATCCCCTGACAGAATGACGTGTCTTTACTAAAAGCAACGTGTTCAAACGATGGCATGTCCACTGGAGGATGGAACATGGCTTTCGGATTGAAGAGGTCCTTCCCATTCTGCTACATATTTGTAAGTAATATCCAGCCACCTTCTCCTTCTGAAAAAAAAAACTATCGAAGGGCCAAAGTGCTCCACTAAAAGGGTAGAATTGAAACAGCCAATAAAAACCGCTGGAAAGGAGGAAGAGACGAAGGACACCATTGGAAGAGACAAGGGGCACCATTGGTAGGACCGAGAGAACACAGTTATTGAGTTTCACTCAGGCCATGTTCATACCAGGCAGGCACATCACTGTTTATATCATTGTAACTTACTACGTGAAATTGGTATTGGGTAATATTTG
>NW_028234431.1:17340937-17345937 GCF_977035675.1 Penaeus japonicus
CTACCCACCACTATATAAATATATCATCACTACTTACAATTACCTCATAATCAACCCATTATAAGACATACATATATAATATACATATTTATAACATATATATCACTTCACAATTAAATACATATAAATATAATATATATAAATATAAACTACATTATATATCACTATAATATATACAACCATATTATTTAAAATATGTCACCTCTCCTCTCTCTCTCTCCTCTCACTCTCTCTCTCTATAATATAAAATAATATATCAACCAATAAAATACAATACCTATAATAATAATCAAACTAGTGCTACTATACTATACAAAACTGTATCAAAATTCTTAACATAAATTATAATATATATACATATAACATAAAATATACATGTCTCACTCACAATCATAACTCACAATATCTAAATAACGAAAAATATATAAAGATATATAACAAAATATTTTTACATGATAAATATAATATTTCATCATCAGAATTCTTTAATAATCTATCTTACTTAAACAAAAACTTAATTTCTTACTCACAATATACTTACTGAAATTTATGTGCGATTGAGACTGGACATGCTGAGGTTATCTGAGATCTTGTTGATGTAGTGTCTGAGTTGTATCATACATAGCATTCATAGAATTTATTACATAACTTGAAGCAGCTCACGTAGACATATATATGTTATATATATGTTGAATATTTAAAATTTATATTATCTCAATGCATATATTTATAGATATTTAAATATATTAGCTATATAATATAGATACCTATATCTGTAATTTAGATATATTTTTAGATATATATATATATAATTTTTATATAATATATATAACTATACATATATATGTAATATATATTTATACATATATAATATATTTTTATATTATTAATAAATATATTGATATATATGTATATCATATATATATATATAATATATATTTATATAGATATAAAGATTATATCTGATATCTATATATATAAGTAGATAGATATATATATTTATAATATCTATATATATATATATACAATGTATGTATGTATATTAAGATATATTATATATATATATTTTAATATTATATTTAATGAGATTAATTATTGGTTATAGGTTGTGATTTAGTTTTATGTTCGTATATGTTGTGGGGGTGGTGTTTTTGGTGTGTGTGTGGCTGGTGTGTGGTCTTGGTGTTTAGTGGTTAGTCGATCTAAATTTGTTTTTGTATTAACCTAAATGTAGAAATATATATATATACTATAATATATATATATATTGAGTTTAAATATTGTATTTAGATTGTTAGATATATTTATATATATAATTACATATATATAAATTAGTATATAATATAGATATATATAAATATATTTTAAGTTATATATATATATAATATTATTGTATACATTTATATATAGAATATATGTATAATATATAGATATTTATACATTTGTATAGAACATATAATAGATTATATGATTTTAATTATAATTATGTATGTAAAGGTATATATATATCAATATACAATTTTCTTATATATATAATAAAATATTTATTATATATATATCTAAATATAATATATATTATAGTATATATTATTATATATATATAAAATATATTATATATATAGATATATATATAGTATTTATGTATATTATAATATATATATTTATATATTTATAAAATATATATAATATATAGTTAGAGATTATAAAGGTTATGTAATTTATCTCTCTCACCTCTCTCTCCTCTCTAAATATCAGCTCTTCTCTCTCTCTATATTATATATAATATATTATATAGTATATATAGATATATATAATATATAGATATATAGATTATATAAATTTTTTTGTGTGGTTGTGTTTGTGTAAATATACATATCTTCTATACTTCACTATATCATTATTTATATATATATATATATATATATATATTTATTATATATATGTGTGTGGGGGGTGTGGTGTGTTGTGGGTGTGTGTGTGTGTGGTGTGTGGTGTGTGTGTGTGTGGGTTGTGTGGGGTGTGGACTGTGTGTGTGTGTGGGGTGTGGTATGTATTAGACTTTGTTATAAAATGTTTACCAATATATTATAGATATAATATACATATAGAACGATGTATAAATATTTTATATATTTATTAATATTTTTATATTCATATATATATGTTATACATAATATATATATCATATATTGAAATAAATAGGTTTAAGTATTTATATACTTTTTTATATAAATATATATATATATTATATTTATTTATATATATATATTATATATATATATATATTATATATATATATATATATAATATCTGCAGACATGGGTCAAAGCTGCCTCCTCCATCCGCCCAGAAGAATGGGCACACCCCCACGGCAGCCGGGCCCATGGATGTCTGCTCCCCGGCCCAGTGTAAGGGCACCCTAGCACCCCAAAGCAAACCCTAAAACAAGTGTTAAACGAGGGAAAAGGCATTAAAATTCTTTTATAAAGATGTACAACAGAAAAGCAGCATTCAATCCCCGGCAGTGCTATAACAGTGCTGAACATAATTCTGGTGCTTTAATTGCAACAAAAAGAGAAAAAATGTGCCCACTGGGAAGACAACAGCTCCAGCCAGCATTGCAAGGCTCATCTGCCCTACCTACTGCCCCCTCCCTGCTCCAGTATATGCCACCAGTGGTCATCAATCATTATGCAATAATCAACACAAACTACACAGGAGATCAAGTAACAGACAGAATACCAAGGCCAAAATGGCCGAGAAGAGGTTATACCACTGTCTTTCCAAGAAAACAAAAAGAAAAGAAAGAGGGATTCACCAAACATCAAACCGCTTGAAGGAGCCGATCGTCCCGATACAATCTATCTCTATGTCACCAGTTGCCCACCCCGCCGGACACAAATAAAGATGATATAAAAGAACACTCTTTCAGAAAAAAATGAAAATATATAACCATTAAAAGCTCACATGTCAATAATGAGACACAGTAGATATTTATATACAAGTTTACAGACAGTAACATTTAGAGGGGCAAAGACATAAAGCCCCGAACTATTTATAAACTCGGATGCGTTTCCCAGACAATGTCAAAGTGTTTCCTAAATCAGAAACAAGTAACAAAAACCGATCAGAATGTTTTGACCGCGCAAAAACCGTCAGCAACGGCCCAGTTGATTCGTCACAGAACCATCTTAAAAATAGTACATATTTAACGCACAATCTCTCCTCTCGACACACTTTAAGAAATTGCTTATGGCTTATAAATGAAAAGAATTGAGACATACTCTGTTTAGTGGAAAAACATGTCTTCCACCATGAAATGATAAGTATACTTTATCAACATTTCCAAATTATCAAGTTTTTCGATGTGAGCAGAGCGAGGAGTGGAGTTATGCAATATTTTGTAAGGATAAACCCTTAAGTCAAATAGGATAATACAACTACAACAGTTTAATTAATACTGCCGTAGAAGAATATCTGTGTTACCGTACAAAGGCAAGCATGCTTCGCTTCCTTCATTATTTTGGCCGCCGTCTACTATAGGCATCCCCATATCAAAAAATCTGAATCTTTTGAATATCTTGAAAAGTTTTTTAAGAGAAATGTCCTTAAAAAAGAAATCACTTTTTATCTTATGTGACTTAAATGATGATTTAAGTAAACCAAATGCTATGTTAGCAAAGTTAATCAAGAAAAATAAATTAGAACAAGTGACCAATAAACCTATAAGAATCACAGAAAACAACTCGTCTATATTAGATGTAATAATAACGAATATATTAGATATCATACTCCATACAGACGGCATTCCATGTCATGTTGCTGATCATGAACTTATTACGATGACGTTGAATATAAAGAAACCAAAGCGACCACCGGTTACAAAAACTTTTCGTGACTTCAATCACTATGACCCTCAGTCACTATGCGAGCTAATCATATCTAAAGAACCAACTCTATTAGATATTTTATCAACAGGCAATGTAGATACCCAGGTAACCATCCTTACGGAAGTGATAAAAAGCAGCATAGATGCCTCTGCTCCCTATGTGACAAGGAATCGTCAAGACTGCTCCATGGAATTAAATGACGATATCAAGAGAGCCATTGCCGATAGGAATAATTCCCAACAAGGCGTTCAAAAGGGAAAAAAAACACGATTTGACCCGAGCCCCGCCCTTCAGGCAATTTATAAAGTAAAAAAGAAAAATGTAAAGTCATTAATTCAGTCGGCAAAGACTAATTATTTCAGAAATAAATTCGCTGAACATAAAAACAATTTTAGTAAAACATGGGAACTGTTAAAACATTAGTGCCTAACAAACAACACACAGATAATTACACAAATTCTACACATAACCCTGACCATCTTAATAACTTCTTCGCACAATTGGGAAAACTAACTTATGAACAAACAATTGCCTCCACATTACATCAAAACACAGATCAGGCAAGGCTCATAACTGATGTTTTCAGACCACAACCAGTAGACGTAGAAACTATTATCCTAATAATAAAACAACTTCGCGAAACAAATGCGGTGGGGGCAGACGGTATTGCTTTGCGCTTTATTATGGATAGTTTACCTGTAATTTCCCTTCGCATTTTATATAACGATCATCATTAACACCTCTCTGGTTTACTGTGTTTTTTTCCCGTCGCTTTGGAAACATGGAATTGTAACATAACACCAATTTTTCAAGTCTGGGGATATAGACGGCCATGAATAATTACCGCCATATCACAATACTTCCCAGTACTAATCTAAGGTTCTTGAAAAACCGTAGCAAATCACTTGATGAATTTCCGGAAACCCAAATAACTTATCTAAATACTCAACATTAGCTTTAGAAAATAAGTTATCCATTGAAAACAGCCGTTGTTACAGATTAACTGACCAAATTTATAATAACATGGACAACAATGAGGTAAATTTGCTCACTTTGTGCGATCTTTCTAAAGCTTTCGGACAGTGTCAACCACAAAATTCTTTCATAAAC
>NW_028234431.1:17350937-17353437 GCF_977035675.1 Penaeus japonicus
TAAATGATGATAATAATAATGATAATGATAATAATGATAGTGATGATATTAATGATACTGATAATGATAATAATGTTAATGATCATAATGATAATGATGATAATAATTATAATAACATTGAAAATTATATCAACAATGATAATGAAAATAATAATAGTAATTGAAATATTAATGATAACAACAATGATAATAATAATAATAATAATAATAATAACAATAATAAAAATAATAATAATAATTATGATAATAGTAATAGTAATAATAATGATAATAATAATAATAATAATATAATAATAATAATAATAATAATGATAATAATAATAACAATAATGATAATCATAGTAATTGAAATAATAATAGTAATAATGATAACAATAATGTTAATAATAATAATAATAGTGATAATGATAATGATTATGATTATGATTATGATTTTGATTATGATTATGATTATGATAATAATAATGATAACAATAAAAATAATAATAATAATGATAATAATATTGATAATTATAATAATAATAATGATAATAATAATAATGATAATAATAATAATAATGATAATAATAATAATAATAACAATAATAATGATAATAAAATAGTAATAATAAAAAAATAATAATAATAATGATAATAATAATAATTATAATAATAATGATAATGATAATGATAATAATAATAATAATGATAATAACAGCAAAAATAATAATAATAATGATAATAATAATAATGATAATGATAAAAATAATGATAATGATAATAATAATGATAGTAATAATAATGATAATAATGATGATAATAATTATAATAAGGATAATAATGATGATGATAACAGTAATGAGGATAGTGAAAATGATTTTATAATAAGGATTAACATAATGATAACAATTATGATACAGAATGTCAATAATTTTATCAATAATCCTACAAATCTAACGTGGCACTCAAATGAAGTTAAAAATGAAGTTAAAAGAATCCTTATTGACTATTATGAACTCTCATGCTGAACTACAATAAGCAGTGCATAACTGTGACTCATTTGTTTCCATTCATTCGGCAATGTTTACGAGACTAGCAAACTCCCTCCTTGGGAGTCACATGACCAGACTGGGGTTGACGGGCGGAGAGCGGAGAGCTCCAGTATGTCAGGACAGCGGTATGACAGTGCCCACCGCGTACTGTGGGCGCGTTGGTGGGCAGGAGGAGGGCGGGGGTGAGGGGCATGCACGCCCCCGGTGGCATGACCGCGCGGCTCCCACCCACTTGGCGAGCAGACTGGTGTTCTTGTCACTCGGCGCCACCAGGAGGCCGCAGAGCGGAGTCACAGACTTTTGAGGATGCAAATGTCCTGAGCCATCCAGGCAGCAGGAGGCGGCGCCCATGACAAGAGAGTAGTGCTGATTGAGGGCGTATCGAGCCACGCCTGCCGTTGCGGCCAGCATCCCTGTCATGTATACATCGTCGATCCAGAAGGGAACCGTGTGGTCGCGGGCGCGGGCGGCTGCCATGATGGCTATGGCGGCCGGCTGCGTTATGACATAAGCCCATCCAGACAAGAAGGTCGGGTAGAATCGACGCGGGTATTCCTCGAGACTGACGTGCCACTTTCCGTGGTTGCGTTGGGGCGCCAGCCCGCGCTGCACCAGACCAGCCGCCCACAGGCTGGAGGGACTGAGCAGCTTCTGCCCCCAGACGCTCCGCTGCTGATCGTCCGTTGTCAATCGCCGTCCATTCTTTCCCACACGGTCGTCCTGTGCAACCATGCCTGCATTTCCCCCGCCTTGGAATGCACTCGGCTTGCTAATGTCTAGCCCGTTGATCACGATGCCCTTGTTGTTCACGACGAGCCCCTGGCGCAGCATGGCCGCCAGCCCCCACAGGTCGATCATCATGTCGTCGTCCATTTTGAGAATATACTTCGCGCGCGAGCAGAAGGCCGAGGCCCAGGTCAGGGCAAGGGCGTGCTTGTAGGTCAGGTTGCGGTAGTGGTCACGGAAATCTGCGACAACTAGGTCTCGGAAGCGCCCGCTCTCCGATACTACCTCCTCCACGGGCACACTAGGATAGCCACTCTGGGCGTCGCCGCTGCCATCTGCCAACAAGAACACCCTCCGCGCCCTGAGTTCCTGCAGGACCTCCCAGGACGCGGCAGTTCTATGGGCGTCCCTGAGGGCCGCATGAGCGGGGTGTGAAAAGACGAGGATGATTAGCAAGAGCGGCTCGGGCTCAGTGCCGCAGGCAGGGCTGTTGGCAACGAAGGAGTAGGCTGGGAGGTCGAGCAAGGGCGCGGGAGGAGGGTACAGACCCGGGTAGGAGCGTATGGGCGGGGCACGGTGCCGAGGGGCATCTTGGTAAGTCGTGGGTGGGGGAGGGAGAGCAGACTGCCCCGCCTCCCATATAACGCCAAGTGTCAAAAACAATCCTGCAAAAGTCACAGCTGCGGCGATCACCTGGCGCGCGCCCGAGCGCCTCACCGCCATCCCGGCTGCCACGACTCACC
>NW_028234431.1:17363437-17370937 GCF_977035675.1 Penaeus japonicus
TCTTATAGGTATCATCATAGTCGTTATCGTTATTATTGTTATCATCATTATCGTTATCCTTATTATCATCACTATGGCAGTCATTATCTTTATTTCTAAGTTGTTTTATAAAGCTTTAAGAGACTGCTTTTACGAGGAGGCAGAAAGAACTCACCCAGGCTTTCTTCTTGGAAAACGCGCCTTCCGGAAATGGCCGGGGACAAGTGGAAAAAATCTCGGCCTCTCCTGTGTCTGAAAGGAGAGAAAGAGAAAGAGGTATTAGCTTTCTGCCTCTTTCCCCGGCGGCCTTTGACCTCAATTCCAGAATGCGTTTACTTTCAGAGAATGTGGAGTATGCAGCCTTTTTGGCGCTGGTGACGTTGGGCGAGGCTTCGGGTCGGCCGTGTGTGATCATTACGTTGACAATGGCGGTATGATAATGGCGGGCGTGGTGCTGCTGCCATTCATATATTGTGTCACCGGGCAGAGGCTGCGGTCACTTGCTTAATAATGATGTTGACAGTAAATTCAATGGACAAAGCACTGAATGATGTATACACACTTACGCACAAAAATAGGTACACGGATACTCACACATTTGTGTATATATATGTTGTATATATGTGTATATATATACATATATATATATATATATATATATATATATATATATATATAAATATATATATATTATATATAATATATATATATATATATATATATATATATTATATATATATATATATATATATATATATATATATATATATATAATATATATATATATATATATATATATGTATATATATATATATATATATATATATATATATATAATATATATACATATATATATATATATAATATATATATATATAATATATAGATATATACATATATATACCTATTATATATATATATTATATATATATATATATATATATATATATATTATAAATATATATAATATATATATATATATATATATAATATATAATATTATATATATATATATATATATATATACATATATATATATATATATATATATATATATATATATATATATATATATATATATATATTCTCTCTCCTCTCTCTCTCTCTCTCTCTCTCTCTCTCTCTCTCTCTCTCCTCTCTCTCTCTCTCTCTCTTCTTCTTCTTCTTCTTCTTCTTCTTCTTCTCCTCTTCACTGATGATGAAGTTAGAATACTTCGAAACGTCTGAGAAATAAGAATGATGTACGTAGCTCCCCAGCTGTTACTTTTTCCTGATTGATATGTATATTTATATACATATGTATGTGTGTATGTATATATATATATATATATATATATATATATATATATATATATATATATATATATATATATATAATATATATATATATATATATATATTTACATATATATATATATATATATAATATATAAATATATACATATATATCATATATATATATAATATATAGTGTGTGTGTGGTATATGGTGTGTGTGTGTGTGTGTGTGTGTGTGTGTCTAGATAGATGCTGGATTGTTAGAGATGTGTGTGTGTGTGTGATTAGTGTGTTATAGATAGATATTCATGTAGATAGACAGTTAGTAGTAGTAGATAGATAGTAGGTAATAGATAGATAGTAATAGATAGATAGAAATGTATATATAGAGAGAGATAGGGTCATATAGATATATGTATACACAAACACACACGTGTTTGCATGAATACATCCAATGCATTGGAATTAATATACATGGAAATTGAAACAGCCACGCTCTGTCATGCACGCTGTAAGGTGGGAACGAACACCAATCATTCTGTTGTAGGCACAGATAACCGGAGCGGACAATGCCTGTGAAATTGGATTTCTTGTTTCTCGTCAACACGGTTCATATTGTTTCTTCATTACTCATTGTATTTTTTCATGAAAATCCATCTGCTTTTTCACACTGATTTTACATTCTATTGTCCGTTATACTTAAATTTGGGTATTGATTTCATATTGGTAAATGTAATCGTTCAATACAACAGCTAATGATATATATATAAAAAAAAAATCTTTCTTAGTTTTCCCTTCTGGTTTTATTTTGGTTTCACTGTTTCTTTTTCTGTGACAGGTGTTATATGACGTAAAGCGTCGTTCGCCATAAATTCGTCCCCGTGACGCGTCTGCGCGCTGAGGTGTGGAATCTTGTGGGGATCCGTACTTGTTTGCTCGAGCATGGCGGGTCGCCCGCTTTCCATATCGCAGTCATGTACATGGCAACCACACCCCTTTTGAGTGTATGGACATACCTCCGTGTGTGTGTGTCTATGTATGTGTGTTGATAGATGCTTGCATAAGATGTTGATTTTTCAGTAACGAAAGAGCCATAGATTCAGCCAACCAGCCACTGTGCACATGGCAAAACGACAAGGTCCGGATGAAATCGCATCGGTTCATTGTCTTCGCAGATATCTGCAGCGAGCGCTCTGATTTGAAATTCTGCTTCCGTATTGGCTCGCTCGCACCTGTTGTCTGAGCGGCGTTGCAATCAGGTACCTAATTACCTCCGCGTATCGATTCCGTCCAATTGCCACAATAAACAGATTCCCACAAAACCGAAAAAGTCGCGTCCATTCGCCCGGGCGTTGTTCTTCTTGATTACGGCTGGAGACCTATCACGCCGACTCTGGATTTGATTTGTGCTCAGACGAGAAATCGAGAAAGATTCAGAAGAGAAAGAGGGAGAGCGAGAGAGTGGGAGGGAGTAGGTTCTCTGTACCTGTTGCTGTTGACATTCATATCACTGTTAACACTGAATGTCGATGAACACTATGATTGCAAATTTTGTTTAAATGTTGTAAATTTTGCCTTTATTTCTTATTGCTAGAATAGAATATTGACATGGCTTCTTAATGTGAACTTTAAACAGCAGATTTTCTTCTTTTTTTTAAGTATCATTATAGACCACGAAAGAGGAAAAGAACAACGCCATGTAAAGAATGAAAAATATTACTTTTATTCTGTTAAATCACTTGTTCGGTGAACGACACATGCAAATATAAATCTAAGCTTAGATATTGAATTCTAAACATCGTCTGTACTTCATGTACAGTTAAAACATTTTTTTTCAAATGCTATATGTTAGTAGTGTAAGATGCTTGAATTCAGTGACTTACAAAACTTTGGCAAGAGATATATGATATATATGAAAGAAACATGCATTTCGGAAGTGAGGAAGCGAGAGGGAAAAAGAGGGAGAGAGAGAGAGATATAAAGAGAGATAGAGAAAGAGAGAGAGAGAGAGAGAGAGAGAGAGAGAGAGATTTCATGATAAACTTGTACATATATATATATATATATATATATATATATATATATATATATATATATATATATATATATATATATACATACATACATACAATCAATATCAATATCCTGCTTTTGTTCTAGAGGTCGTATCCGCCGTCGGTACGGCCGGGTGCACGACCAACTTCACCGCTTAATAATAGACTCCGGCCACAGTCGCAACCTACATCACACACAAAAACATCGCTAAAACCATTGCTACAACTAGGACACACATACCAATTCATCCATGAACACCTCTCAGTGCCACTTATCAAACCTATACAACTTTTTTTTTTATTATAACCATCAGCATCATCACCCTGCATTTTCATAATATGGTCATTGCCATTCCACGGTCGCATTATGCATTTCATAATTCGGCCAGAATCCCCTTTATATTAGCAGCAATATTGCCGATACAGCCGGCTTAACGATACAGCCCCGACTCCATTATTGCTATCATCACCATTGCCTTTAATTGTCCCCGGGAGGTTCGTCCTTCAGCCAGCTGCATCCTCTAAAACTTGTTTATTCAGTGATTAGGGCAGATGTGCGTGCGTTATGCGCGTCTGTGTCTGCAGATGTGCAAGGGTGTCTGTGCGCACGTGCGTCTCAGTATATATCTCAAAAATGGAAATGTGGAGGCATGTCTGTGTGTTCTGTGGTTGTTTCCTCTGAGTTCTAGGATTTTACACGCATTTTCTCCCCCGCCTTTAAAATTCAGACTCTCTGGTGCGGTTTCGAGAACGGATTTCCTTCCCAGGAACACCGGCACATCGTCCGCAGGGATCGCTTTGTTGCCAATTACAGGCGTCACGCTATTTTCACGCACAATTACGACTCATTTTCCCAACAAACGATGCAAGCGGAAGTCAGGGGGAAAGGGAAAACCCAGAGAGATATTGAATAAGAATCCCTGCTATGAGAATATTACGAGGATAATAATACCGCGGCCATCCATCCGTGCAGTGTAAAAAGCTATGATAAAGCATTACGAATATACATAAATGCACACACACACACACACACACATATATATATGTGTGTGTGTGTGTGTGTGTGTGTGTGTGTGTGTGTAAGACAGATAGATAGACAGACAGATATATATACAAACAGATAGAAAGATGGAAAGATCGATATATCAGAGTTCATAGACCCTCATACCCAATAAAGAAGCCTCAGTATCCTGTGTTTGATTAAAACATGTAAAGCGAACCTGTATTGAGCCCATTTCACGCCTCGCGACCGTTAGACACCGAATAATGAGATCTAGGACCGCCTCATTACCACATTTCCCGTCTTACACAAGCGCATACACTCATACACGTGTGTGTGTGTGTGTGTATGTGTGTGTGTGTGTGTGTGTGTGTGTGCTTTCTACTTTTCTCTTTACCCCTATTTATCTTTTCCCTCTCTATGTCTTTTATGCCTTATATCTATTGCGAGTGTTTTTCCCCTGCCATTTGTTCCTGTTCATTGCACACCCTTTTCTTCCTCTTCATCCACCTACGCCTTCGGGAGCCTCTCCTAAAAGCCACCTGCTTACTTTTAGAAAATGACGCCATCATTTGCAGACTTTGTTCAAGCAGAATAAAAAAAAATGATTTACGTTTGAAACATGAATCATATTTCTACGATTAGGAAATTATTTTTCTTACGATTATGATTAATATTCCTTATTAACTTTCGTTTCAATATGAAAGTTATCTCCTAGACTTACTACGTTTCTTTAAAGTATTTCTAAAGTGAAATTCCAGTTTGCGACCTCTCTTTGCAGGCATTGGATAACTAAGCCTCAGAGGTGCTTGTCCAAAATCTATGTCGGTCTCTGGAATGAAGCTCATGCCTGCAGGGCGATTGGAACATTAAGTATAACCTCGGTATTAGAGAAGACCGGAAGTACAGGGATGATAGATACAATTATCTTTGTTTCCCACCACTTCCTTCCTGTCCCTTCCCACCCTCGCTCCTTCCCGCACGCTAACAAGGCAGCACAGGATACTGAACACGTGTCTGAACCGGAACTAACTGTTACCGTACACGTGCAGAGCCGGAAACGTAGACGAACAGAACGCCAAGCTTGGAGGCGGGGCTTCGGAATTCAACCAACAGGTTCATGTGAAAAAGTGAAATTGACGTCGAGAAAATACAGTCGAAAGAAATATAACGCTATTGTATACTCGTACACAATGCATATCTACATGTGTGAAAGGCGGTGGTTGGGCACTACGGTGGGTAAGGACCAAGCTCAGATCGAGTCAACACTCGTTGGCACTCTCTCACGAGTCAACACTGGCAGACACAAGCGGACTTGCCATAGTGCATATGAGTCCGGCGAAGCATCTGCTCCGTGTGTGTGTGTGTGTGTGTGTGTGTGTGCGTGTGTGTGACTGTGTGTGTATGTGTGTGTATGTCTGTGTGTGTGAGTGTGTGTGTGTGTGTGTGTGTGTTTCTTTTATTCTTTTTTCTTTTTTGCGTGTGTATATGTGAAACTTTTTGCATGTGTGTCTTGTGTATGTATTTTGTTGTTGTTTTTTTCGTGTGTATGAATGTGAATACACACATAGAGATTTGCTGTTGGCTATCTATGTCTGTCGATGAGTATTCCCATCGAGTCAAGCGGCGCGGGGTGGGAAAGGGTCATAGGTGAGGGAGGCCGCAAGGAGGGAGGAATACGGGTCGCGTGACGTAATAGCCAAGAGTTATCCCTCACGACCATAACTCCGGAATGAAGCATGAAATAGAAATAAACGAATAAAAAGAATAAAGTTGATAAAATATAGTTTTAATGAGAGTATTAGGCCCAAGCTCAATGGAATACTGATGCGCTGATGCTCGCGCCACGCACGTCACGCACTTTGAGTAAGAGTATCGCGACGTTTAGGGTTCCCAGTCAGGTGTGATTTAAGACTGCTGTTTACATGTATAATTTTTTCGGAGTTTTTTTTTATCGTATATACACGTATATATATAAATGCATACTTACACACACACACACGCACACATATATACATACACACATGCATACACATATATATATATATATATATATATATATATATATATATATATATATATATATATATATATATATATATATATATATATATATATATATATATATATATATATATATATATACATATACATACATACATACGTACACATACACGCATATATATGTAATTATATAATTAACTATATATATATATATATATATATATATATATATATATATATATAAAGAGAGAGAGAGAGAGAAAGAGAGAGAGAGGGGAGAGAGAGAGAGACAGAGAGAGAGAGAGAGAGAGAGAGAGAGAAAGAGAGAGAGAGGGGGGGGAGACAGAGAGAGAGAGAGAGAGAGAGAGAGAGAGAGAGAGAGAGAGAGAGAGAGAGAGAGAGAGAGAGAGAGAGAGAGAGAGAGAGAGAGAGAGAGAGAGAGAGAGAGAGAGAAGGGTATCCACCTACTTTCTCTATTTCCACAACCGTTGGACTCATCGCAAAGCGTCACATTCGAGGGAGGCAAAAAGGGGCATCTTTACTGCATATGTGTCAGCAATTTCTTCCACTTTCCGTGAGAAAAACACAGGTGTTGACGACGAGACGACCCTCGTGAACTGAAGATGGTGACTTGATGACCACGCGGGGGTCAGAGGTGACTGACGCAGTCCGGGTAACGGGACGCGCCCATAACCGGTCGGTGCGTCCAGTTCCGTCGCAGCCCCACCCTCCTCCTCCTCCTCCTCCTCCTCCTCCTCCTCCTCCTCCTCTTCCTCCTTCTTCTCCTCCCCCCCCCCCTCCTTCCGCCTGGCCGTCAAACTCGTCAAGCAGCCTCGAGGGTGTTTGTTTGTTTTCCATTTTTTCTATTTGGATGTTATTTAAGTATAGGTTAAATCTTAATTGTTTTATACCTCATAATGAGTGAGGATGAGAGAATGTTAGTAGGAGGAGCGGGACCATAGCCCACCACATCCCTATCAGCCCCCCACCCCCCCTTCCTGTGGAGTATTGTGTCAGCTTTATCATGCAAGTTTACGACCCGTGTAATCAGACGCTTCGCTTTTTGCATAGCTGTTTCTTGCTTTCACAGTGAAAACATTCATCCCGCTGAGGCAACGGAATAGTTCACCGCTATCATGAGCATACCTAACAGACATGATAAGAAAAGATTATTAAATCTATTTTG
>NW_028234431.1:17410937-17413437 GCF_977035675.1 Penaeus japonicus
CAACCATTTGTGATTCAAAAATATATTGCACGATACCTGCCTGGGCTGAATTGTCGTCTCTTGTCATAAAATTATCAAATAATACCACTAAATCTTTTTGCACCATTACTCGATATATCTTTAATAAAAAATAGACAAATCACACAGACACAAAATGCATATAAATTTTCCCATGGATTTGCGCGGACTTCGCTTGGCTATTACCGCGCTGAAATATTCATTTTGGTATTTTATATTATCGCAAAATCTTTTTCATTAATTACTGTTTTCGTAAATTGTTTAACATTTTCCAATGCATGGAAGCTTTAGGAGCGAAAGAAAACAAAACGCTTCGAGGTTTGTGTAATTCCTAAAAGTATCAGCGTTAGTAGGGCTCTCGGATGAAGAGAAAGAGGTCGTGCATTGCTTCTGTTCTAAAACTGGTCCCCCTCATTAATACGGTTTTCTTTATCTAAGATACTACTGACCTCAAAGTCATTATGTTTCGCAATTACAGCAGGTGAATATCAGGTAAATAAGTTCTTTACCTGTTATCTTCCCTACCAAGTAATGAACTGGTCTTTGCAAGCATAGCGAGGCTTGCAATCTTTAGGACATTGCAGACGCTGAAGTAGGGATCTCTTAATTAAGCCATCAGCAGCGCGGTAGTTTCAGGTGAGATAACATCCCGTCATTCCATTCGCAGGGCATCGCGTCGCATGCGAGTGACGTGAGCTCACTCCGTAAGGGGTGAGGATTCGACAAAGGCGAAATATCCTTTACTCCGCCCGTGCACGCAAATAAAAGTCTAGTAAATGGTCCAGCTCTCCACGGGCGCTTGCCAGGAAAATATTCAATCAGCGGTTCGCATTTAGTTGCGAAACGGAGGGATAAGCGTTTATGGCCACTCTGTGCGAACGAAGGTAAGCCTGCATCTACATGGACCAGTGAAATTATATAAGCTTTGGAAGTCAATATAACTGTGCAAATGAATTAGCAAGAAATTGTGATTATTGCTTTTCAGAATTGCATGAATACGACTGAGGCAAGCCTTGTCAGCACCAGCATTTGGACGCCTTTAATACAAATATTGCCAAGTTATTTACATCTGTAATGACATATTTTTACCTTAGACCACTCACAGTGTGTGTGTCTATCTATCTATCTATCTATCTCTATCTGTCTATCTATCTGCCTATCTCTCTCTCTCTCTCTCTCTCTCTCTCTCTATATATATATATATATATATATATATATATATATATATATATATATATATATAGAGAGAGAGAGAGAGAGAGAGAGAGAGAGAGAGAGAGAGAGAGAGAGAGAGAGAGAAGCCCACTATACACAAAGCCTATTTATCAGAAGATGAGACTGCAGTTTCGAAATCCACCTGGATTTCATCTTCAGGTCTGAGGAATGAGGAGAGTAGCTGGCATATAAAGGGAGGATCCATTATTTGAGGCATCAACTGCCCCGAGGTTGTTCGAATAGTTTGATTTCAGAATATTAGAAGGAACTGATCCAGTAACAAGATCAATGAGAAAGCCCTGATAAGAATGATGCTGATTGAACGGCTTATCAAAAGCTTTCCCTCGCAACTTCAGCAGAGGTGAATTAGCGCAAAGTACTTGATTGGATTATCTTCCACGAACGAAAGGACACATAGGAAAATAGAAGTAATGATTTGACCTTACATTTCCTTCTTTTTCCATTATCATTTATCACCGCTAAAAGCAAAAAGGTAAGTAAAAAAAATGGCATTATAACTAAAATCACCTTGTTTGATGTGGTAAATGTAAAAGTCTTCGATGATCTGAAAACTGCATTTTTTTTCTCATGGCTCTGGCAGTACCATTTTCCCTGAACATCTGAAGAAATCTCGTCAGTGCCAGGTAGAACGAGCGAGGGTGAATATATTTCAGATCCTCAGACGCCTAAAACACACATTATTTCTCTCTGCTTTTACTGATCTATCCCCATCTCCCTTGAGAAAAGCCACATTCATTCTGCTTGCAACCGATGAAAGGCTTAAATAACTTTCAATCATTTTTTCATTTCTACTTGATTCAGGTGAGTTATTCATTGGCCTTTCTTTCCACCCCTGTTTATTCTACACGCAGGTATTTCATGTAACTTTGGTAAAAAAAATTATCTATTTTTTTGTTTTCCGGCTGCCGTGCCATCTGCTCTTTCGTTTGAAAATACCTCACCTTTCTTTCAATCTGTGTGCCCATTTGCTTTGTTGTGTGTGTGTAAGTGTGTATGTGTGTGTGAGAGAGAGTTTGTGTATGTGTTTATATGTGCGTTTATAACTCTTTTTACCCCTGTCGGTTGTACAAGTAAGTAAAATAAAGCTTGATTTATAAATTTAGTTTTCAAGTATATAATAATCTGGTTTTGTAATTTCTCTTCTCACATCCGTCCATGAGATGTAAAAGCAATGATTTTGAAAATTTGAAAGTTAAAAAGAAAATACATGTTAACATAACATTACCGTATTTCATAATGTAGGTTA
>NW_028234431.1:17458437-17460937 GCF_977035675.1 Penaeus japonicus
TTAGGGTTATTGATATATCTTTAGCTCAGGTATTATTAGCCTTGCGATAGGCTTAGCTTCCCCCTTGCATATATATATATCGTGCCTCCCTTGTAAATAATGTTATATATATATCTTGATTTTATAATATATTGTTAATGTTTTCGCTACCGTGTTTCACGTAATCCCTTTATATATTATGTGTGGGAATTAGATCAATCTCTGCACGCCACATATTCGGGTGCCAGTGACGGGACCCGTCTTGCCAATTACACAAATAGTGTTAGTATTTAGGATATATATACAATTTACACAAACGTAGTAGTAGAGACACATCTTAATACCATCACATAAACTGGTGTCAGCGGTGAGATTCATTCTGCTCACCACATATTCTGGTGGAAATGCAGGATAAGAACCTCACGTCGTTAATTAGTTTTATATGTCTTTGATTATAAATATTCGTATACCGCTCGCTACAAATATTTTGGTTCTGTTCGATTAATAACAAATTGATAGGACCTAGTTTCTATTTTTTTGCACAATTTAGGCATACTAGTGGCTCTTCGTTCTATTTTTTTCACTACGTGACAGTGATATCTGGAGAAGTACCTCCTCATTTTAGGTTAAAAGTGTAGAATATTAACCTAATTTTTATTTAAGTCGTGAACCGCTCGCGCGTACTTAAATAACCCTTGTCTATCCCGCCTCATATGGTACCGGTTGGGACAATTATCGCCACGTTAGTATTGTCTAAGTGTGTATTTTGTGATTGTGAACATCAGCACTAAGAGGAACACAACAATCGCAGTGAAGCTACTTCTCTTCTCTCAGCAACAAAAGGTAAGTCACTTTAAGGTTGCTAGACACTGTATCTCCTGTGTTTCCCCCCCCCTCCCCATTTCATTTTTTTTTCTCCCTGTTTATTGTAAAATCCACCCCCGTCATTCCCCCACCCTCCCTCCCACGCTTTCTCATCTACTTAGTGATAATTTTGTTTTCTACGTATCGTTTCGTTAATTTCACTACATTACTTTTCGTTAACATTCAGTAACGCAATATTTCACATCATTATCTTATGTGTCTTCCGATGTGTACGTTATTCGTTCTTTTTACTATGATACGAATGTTTAACAATTATTCTATGTTATCTTACGTTTGCTATTGTTAGCGTTTCAACGTTATTCGTACTCCGTATAAATTCACATAAATGTGTGACATTAGTCTTTCATACGAAACCGATAAAATAACTGTTTCGTTTACTTATTCTATTATTCTACGCTTTGATTGCTCTACGTTATCTTGTGTGAATTTACGATTACATTTTTCTACTTACAATGCATGATTTGTTTTTATGTGCGTTAGTTAAGATAACTGTAAATCACATCATATTCTTATGGCAATAACTTCGAAATTTCTTATGTAGAATTTCTAATGTCTGTGTGAATTTCGTTTCTATGCGAAATTTAACAAGTCAATTTCTTCGAACAAAAATATATTATCAAATTACATGATTCAGATTCGTTCTTTGATCTCGTGTGATTATTTTTCTTGTGAATTTACATATTTACCTTCTTGAATATGGTTTACACTATGTATTCGTGGAAATGTAATTCACTTTGCGTTAACATTTATTATATTTGCTCTTTTATTATGGGAATTTAATATAATTTCTTTTCTTTTGCGTTAATATACATTAAATTAAATGTATTATGCGTTTAACAAGGTCATGACCTGACCTCACCTGACCCTTGACCCGTTCGTATGGTCAATCTGGACATAAAACTTTGACAATGTGTTATATTTTCTCGCGACCATTCTGTCCCTTGTGGTCAAACTTCATGACCGCGTTCTGTATGTGACCTAATCCTATGTCATTATTGACCGTGTGAATTTGTACGAAAATCGTTAACAAATATTAAGAATTATATGTGTCTTAACTCTGATTTTCTCTACATTTTCATTTATTTTATTGTCTGCACATACGTTTATATATTTCTAATGCATGACTTATATATCTGCATCTCCTGTAACATGACATACTTTGTCATTTGTGATTCGATTAATGGTCACACTACTGACCTCACTCGGTCACGTTGTAATCCGATAATTGGATTTACAATTTAAACTGTCTTTGTGATTTTTTCTATATCTCAACATTCGACAGTCTCTGTTTTTATAATTTTGTTCACTTTTATGACTTTGTGGACTTATGATTGTTAATTCATTACAATCTCTATGACAATTATTTCATATCTTAACATGTTTCATCACTCCATATTATGACTTATCCTCACATTTAGCTAGAAATGTTGACAGATGCATGTTCGTTTCTTAGCTTTATTCCTATTTCATTGTATAGTCATATTCGACTATCTTTGCATTTCATTGCATTATTGATTACTGTTACTTCCATATTTCATTATTTAATTGCAAGTAACTTTAATCCTTGTATGATATGATTGTCATTATTTTTAATTCTAAGCAATTGTCGACTTCGTCAACATTAAGCATATTATTA
>NW_028234431.1:17465937-17468437 GCF_977035675.1 Penaeus japonicus
GAAAATTAGTTTATTCTCTTTCAACATTTATGATCAACATTGTCATTATCATCCTTATTGATATCATTATTATCATCGTTATCATTGTTGTTATCATTTTCATTATTGTGGTCGTTGTTATTGTTCATTGTTATCAATATTATGATCATCACCTTTATTACTCTTTTTATCGATATAATTATCATTATCATCATTAAAATCATCATTATTAACATTCTTATCATTATTTGCATCATTATCATTTTTATTATCATTATAATCTTCATTATGATCATTGCTGTTATAATTATTATTTTTATTGTAATTATCATCATTGATATTATTATTATTATCAGTATAACTATCATCATTATTTTATCATCATCACTGTTATTACAAATATCATATTTATCATTATCCCTTATTACTATTATCATCTTATTTTTACTCCCTTTGTCCTTAGTTGTAGCATCCTTATTACTAATCATATTTATCACGATTTTCATTATATTCTTACTAATACTATGTTATTATCATCACCACTATCGTCATCATTCGTTTTATTAATATGTGTGAATATTTTACGAGGATAATGATAAAATCTTTATCATCATTTACATTACTATTGAATATCATCAATTTTATGGTTATTATTATCAATATCATTATCAATGTTATGATTATTATAATCGTTATTATTGTCATCATCATTATCATCATTATCATAATTATCATTGTAACCTTTATCATCACTAATATCATTATCATTATTATCATCACACTAACTAGTGTTATCATTATCATTATCATATTATCAGTATCATCATTTTTATTGCTGTGATCATTATCATACTTTTTACTATTATTATCATTTTCTTTATAATTCTTATTCATTGTTGCTATCATTATCATTATTACTATTATCATCATTATTTTCATCATCTTTATTATTACCATTTTTATCATCATTGTTATTATTATCATCATTACTATTATCATTATTTTCATCATTTTTATTATTATAATCATTTTCATTATTGTTATTATTATCATTATTACTATTATCATTATCACAATTATCATTACTATTATTATTATCATCATTATTATATAATTATCATCATTATTATATAATCACCATCATCATGGAATTATCGTTATTCTCATTATTATTGCAAACATCATTTTTTCACTGTGATTGTCACTTTCGATTAGGATTGCAATGAAATTGCAGCCTCAAAAATCCAACATGAATCCCATAGCAGTGAAAACAAATTAAAGTTCGTGAATTAACATAATGAGCTGAATTAATGCTTGAATGACGCATGATTTATCCAATAACACGGTTGTTCATATTCATGGCAATGCAACAGGACCTGCCGTTGCGACTCGACATCATTGTACTTGTTGTTCTTTGCATGACCTGAGGAGATGACTCGAAATCTATCATCAAACACTTTGACTTTCACATGAATTTAACGAGAGCAAACAAAGAAGATCAAGGTTTAAATAGTCAACGAAAACGAAACTAGATCATATAAAAAAATATAAAAAAATGCTCAAACTCACCCGGCAAAAGCGCAAGCAAAAGGCCCACAGACCAGATGGCTACAAGCACGACCTTGGCGGTTCCGAGGGACAGCTTCGGGGCTCCCAGCGGCCACGTGATGCACAGCCACCGCTCCACGCTCATGAAGGTCAGGATCAGAACAGACACCTTGAAGGAAACATGGCCAAAGGGATGGTGGTAAAGATGGACATACTTCAGTAGCTCAAGTATTGGCTATAAGTTAATTCATCGTAGATTTTACATTTCATATTCATAGCTTTTGTTCTTGTCATTTTGTACTCACCTCAGATGAAGTCATAGAGAGAATACCAGTGATAGTGCAGTGCCATGACGTCATCCAGTAGTAGGCGTACTCGTGGTATTCCGATCGAAACTGTGCGTCTTTCACTGCCACGACGAACAGGTACACACCCGTCAGGAGATCTGCCACTGTTGGTTACGAGAAAGTGTGAAAGAGCTTTCCAAAGAACAGGCGAGAGAGCGAGCAAACTTGAGAAAGAGAGAGAGAGAGAGAGAGGGAGAGAGAGAGAGAGAGAGAGAGAGAGAGAGAGAGAGAGAGAGAGAGAGAGAGAGAGAGAGAGAGAGAGAGAGAGAGAGAGAGAGAGAGAGGAGAGAGAGAAGAGAGAGAGAGAGAGAGAGAGAGAGAGAGAGAGAGAGAGAGAGGAGAAAGAGAAGAGAGAGAAAGAGAGAGAGAGAGAGAAGAGAGAGAGAGAGAGAAGAGAGAGAGAGAAGAGAGAGAGAGAGAGAGAGAGAGAGAGAGAGAGAGAGAGAGAGAGAGAGAGAGAGAGAGAGAGAGAGAGAGAGAGAGAGAGAGAGAGAGAGAGAGAGAGAGAGAGAGAGCACTGTGTGCAGTGACACAGAGTGTTAGTAAAACATATAATGGATATGATTGTAGAGGACAGTGTGTCAGCCTCCGATGCTCGAACAAGAAAACATTTTGTTGCATAAGAC
>NW_028234431.1:17473437-17478437 GCF_977035675.1 Penaeus japonicus
CCTTCTCCTTATTACTATTAACATCATTATAATCATTTCATCATGCGACAATTTTCATCTCTGGTGTAATACTGATTATGTGAACACTAACAAGGAAATTGATTATGACAATGTGGCATCTTCGAACATATTCAGGTGAATCAGTAAATAGTTATTCATGGTACAGTGTAAGAATCACAATACTCACAGTGAAGCGAGATTCGGCAGAAACTGTAACGTGGTGGCAGGAACGACCACCAGCGGGTTGCCCTCCAGATGGCTGAAGAAATTACAGAATACAGTCATACTTTATCTGTTCAGTACATCGATAGCATTGCAGGTGACTTTTTATGGGTTTGAAAGAATTTGTGCCAATCATGAAAGGACTGGAATATCAAAAACATGGAACTCAAAATAGTTAATATGTATATTTCCCTCAAATATCATAGTGTATAATATGCTTAAGTGGAAACAAAGCAGACAGATGTAAATCTCGGGTTCCACGAGTAATTCCAGGAGGATTCTTTATTAGTGTAATTTTGTTATATAAACATGTGTGGATTTGGCCATTAAACTCTCAAAAGAATTTGAATAAAATTGTGTAAACTAGATACGGGGTTTCATTATAGCATACAAAAGTTGATGATATTACAGAATTACCATTGTACAATGCATTTCATATCCAACATCTAGCTAATTAAATAAACGAATATATACATACATACATATATATATATATATATATATATATATATATATATATATATATATATATATATATATATATATATATATATATATATATATATATATATATATATATATATATATATATATATATATATATATATGGATAAAAGGCTATAAATGAAAACAAGAGATGTAATTTACGCGTTTCGGGTTCAGAACTACATGTAGTTCTGAACCCGAAACGCGTAGATTACATCTCTTGTGTTGTGAAAATATTTAATCTCATTTATACCCTTTTATCCATTTGTCACAATGAACTCAGTTCATATATATATATATATATATATATATATATATATATATATATACATATATATATGTGTGTGTGTGTGTGTGTGTGTCCGTGTGTGTGTATGTATGTATATATATATATATATATATATATATATATATATATATATATATATATATATATATATATATATATATATATATATATATTGTGTATGTGTGTGTGTATATATATATATATATATATATATATATATATATGTATGTATATGTATATATATATATATGTGTGTGTGTGTGTGTGTGTGTGTGTGTGTGTGTGTGTAATACATGTATGTGTTTGCAGAATGAACTTACAGGATTTTCAGGGACTCCAGCCCTTTAAAGCTCTCAGCGTGTAGATGTCTGATCTTGTTGTAGTTGAGCTCCCTGGAATGGATGAGTAAGAATTCATGCTATTCGTTATTTTTCCTGGACATTTAACATTTAAGAATACAGGCACATTCACAGACAATAAGGGGGAGGGGGATGAGGCTTCAAGATTAAAAGATAGGTGGATGCAAAATATGAATTGACAAATAGATAAGTGGATTGATAATGAATCACGCAGTTAAACAAACAAGGAATTAACAAAGAGATAAATGATTGACTTGACGGTTGTAAATGAATAAATAATCACCTAGAAAAGAAATGAAAAAACACATAATATCCTGATAAACAAACACATGCATCACCGAATAATCAAACACACTGATAAATGAATAAATGAATAGGTGAACATACTATCAAAAACATAGATAAATAATCAAATAAATTCATAGATAGATGGCGAATTGAAAACTAGTGAATAAATCAACACCCAGATAAGTGAAGGAAATGGATAGTCCGGTTGACAAATAAATGATGGGACATGTTGATCAATGGAAGATAAACAAATTCATTGATTCTAAAATTGAATACGGAAATTAATTGATATACATATAGATCAATAAATGATGAACACCTCCATTAAAGAAAACATTAAATAACAAGATGAACAATCAGATAAAACATACGACTCGATTCACAAATAAACAGAATTTACCAATAAATAAAACACACAAATACAGCAACACATCAAACACACAATCATATCAATAAACAGATAACCTGATACCTGAAGAGGAAAGCCTTTAAAATAGATAAAACTCCTTCAGCCAGACCCCGATCGCCCCCCCCCCCCCAAGAAATGCCTTTTCCGATATCCGAGGCCGCCCGTCAGCAGCATGAGGAGTGAGGAGTGAGGAGTGAGGAGTGAGGAATGCTGATCATCCAAAAGATCTGAGAAACTCCACGTGATGAGAGGCGCGGCCGCGGATATCGCAAGAGGTTGATAAAGGAAAGTGCGGATGATTCGTGCAATGGCAATATCAATAATGAAAATGATGATAATGATGACAATTATAATAATTATGACAATTATGATAGTAAAGATAGAAATCACGACGATGATGTTTTTGTTATTATAATAATGGTAATGATAATGACAATGATTACAATAATGATGATAATAATAATAATGGCAATAGTTGTAATAAATATTGAAAATAATGATAATAGTGATAATAATAATGATGATGATTATGATAGTATGAACGGTAGTAATAATCATACCAATTCTAATGATGATATCATTTATAATTATAATGATGATGATGATGATAACAATAATGGTAACAAAAATAGTAGTAATGATAATAGCAATAGTAATAATGATAATCATGATAACAACAGCAATGATGATAACGATAGTAATGAAGATAATGATAATGATCGTGATAATATGAATAATCATATCAAAACTGATGAAAATAATGTTCATGATAATAATACTAGTATAAGGTGTATAAGAAATAGTAGAAAAGATGATGATAATGATGATTTTAATGATAATGAAAATTATAAGGGTAATGACATTGATAATAGAGCTAATGCTAATAATAATAAAGCATAATGTATCTCAGCGTTATCCATATCTAGGCTCTTCATGTCAGACTCTCTTCCTAAGTTTCCAGATCCCTTGAGCCCTCCTGAAGGGGCCAAGGAGGCGAGCGAGAGGCAACTCACAGGTCCACGAGCAGAGTCTGGTCCCTGAAGGCGCCGGGCTCGATCTCGCGGATTCGGTTGTGCCGCAGGTACCTGGGGGGAGGCACGGGAGGGGCACCATATATATGTGTGTATATATGTATGTATATATTTATACATATATATATATATGTGTGTGTGTGTGTGTGTGTGTGTGTGTGTGTGTGTGTGTTTATATATATATAATATATTATATATATATATATAATATATATATATATATATATATATATATATATATATATATATATATATACATATATATATATATATATTATTAATATATATATATATATATATATATATATATATATATATATATATATATATACATATATATACATATATATACATACAAATATATATATATATATATATATGTGTGTGTGTGTGTGTGTGTGTGTGTGTGTGTGTGTGTGTGTATGTGTGTGTGTGTGTGTGTGTGTGTGTGTGTTTGAGTTAATATTCAGTATTAACCCTAGCTAGTAATATACACAGTTACGTATTAATTGTAAATAGTTAAACACAGATTGCAATAACACATGCAGTTACTAAGGCGTCACATCGCAGAATGGAAAAAAAAGTAAAAACACCGGCGAGTTTGGTCCCCATTCAGAGAGTTCATCTTGTCCCTACAAAGGAATCCTTTCACCTCCATTTAGACTGGCGATGTATTCGTCGCAAATCCGCAAATCTTCGTGGGTGAACGATGGAGTGTTCTGATATAAGCGGTCAGATTTTCCTCAACCGAAGCAGATTTCATTAGATGATATGTTTGCGTAGTCTGGCATTCCGGAAATGATGTGAAGGCAATTACGATTTCTCCCTTTGGAAGTATACGGAGGTCTGTTGAAACGAAATGCACTCCGACCAATGCCGTGACTCCTCGGGACTTTGCAGGATGTACTATATAGGTCAAGGGAATACAAGCCTCAAAGTGAAATGGAAATGTGATTTGTCTCGATGTTGTGGAGCGCCCTAACATCCACAAGCAGCGCCGGAGAAGACGCCCTCTGCTCTTTTCCCACTTCCATTTAGCCTTTTGCCCAACTCCAATCAGATTAGTTCCCCTCAGTATATATGTCTCAACAGATTCCTTTGGTATCCGTGCTGCCTTTGTGTCGCTAGGCAGCCGAGTGTGGAGGATGAGTGTCGGTTAATGATTTGTTTGACAGAAAGGGGATACAAGGAAAACAGGGAGAGCAAATGCAAGGCTCTACAGTCAATGAACGTCTTCCTTTTTGAAACTTACTGCTATTGCAAAGGATATACCTTGAGCGGCGTGTGTACGGGAAGTTCAATTCATTCGGAATGGATTCAGTCCCTCATACGCGCGTGTGTGTGGGCGTGCTAAAAAATGAGATGTATAAATCGCTTCTCCCCCCCCCTCCAAAAAAAAGTCACTTCGAACGGCCACCGACGGATTTTCGCTATTTGTTACCATTTTTATAGAAATACAATTACAACGTAACCACACAAAACATAAAATATACGATTCCACTTGTTCCAACACATAAAAATGCATGTAAAGAAATTGTATGAATAATTTCACATCGCAAAAAATGCGATTAGTGCGTTGCAATTGAATCTCCATCATAATTATGTACATCAGCAATTTTCCATCTCGTGAATTTATTTTTTCTTATTCATACATTTTTTCTACTTTTGTCACAATGGAATCTGCATAAAAGTGAGATTACACATGTTCACATCGTGTATACAATGTATATAAGCATATATATCGTACGGAATAATATCATTTTTTTCAATAATGAATAAACTTTACTCTTTTTTCCAAGTTTTGGCAGTTAGGGTACCCACATGACCATTGAAGTCGAGACCTACCAAATAAAAACATAAATACGACAAGGAGAATAAAGTAATGTTTAAGGAATCTTGATAAAAATAATTGACGG
>NW_028234431.1:17520937-17523437 GCF_977035675.1 Penaeus japonicus
CACTATCATTACCATCCTTTTCACTGTTATATTTACTCTTACCATCATTATCATTATCTTCATCATCAGTATCATTATCACCATTATCATTATCATCATCATTGACACCATTATCATTGACATCATAATCATTAACGTTATCATTAATACCATAATTAGATCAGAGTTTCTTCTGGGTAGATGAGGGTAGATTAAGCGGAGAATTGTGTAAAGGATTGCTGGGTTGCCTGTAACTTAGGGTCAAGTTGAATTAATCATTGTTGTCGTTAATATCATTGTTATCATCAGTGTCATTTTCATTATTGGTATCATTGTTATCATTTTCATCATTATTATAAAAAGATAGTAGTAGTAGTAGTGGTATTGTTATTGTCATCATCATTATCATTATCATTACTGCTGTTATTGTTGTCATTATTATTATTTTCTATACAATCATTGTTTCTATCAGTATTACCCTTTTTAATAATTTCATTGTCATTGTTATTAATAATACTATTATTACCATTATCATTATCAAAATTATCTACATTCTTCAAAGTAATGACAGTAGCAGTTGCAGTATCATTATTATCTCGCCCCCTATCTTTCTTTCCCATTCTCTCTCTATTCATCTTCCTCTTTCTCTTTTTGTCTGTGTAGGTAATCGCTTCCTAGTAAGAACATACATCTTTGAAAAATCTATTTCTTACGGAAAACAAACTCAAGAATTGGCTTCATACTAAGACAATTTCGTGCTGTGATGGGCGTCGGAAATTTTTATATTGAATTTGGACTCCGCGACAAAGAATGATGAAAAAAAGGATGGAATGGAAGCTGTTCTGATGTGATCAATCCGATGTTACCAGACAAGGTGACTTGTGACCAGAAGACAAAACCAAACACATACATACGCACAAACATGAATATGGCTATAGGCATACACCCTGGCTAAATACACACAACCAGTCATACGCATCAAATATACATTTATATATATATATATATATATATTATATATATATATATATATATATATATATATATATATATATATATATATATATATATATGTCGGACATCTAAAAGCAGCCACACGGAGCGAGTCCCGCCACTGGCACCGGTAACAGCGCGTGGGCGACGAGTGACGAGTTGCAACATCCAGAATCCTTTCCAATGGAAACAACTCACCGCCTTGGGCTGAGGTGCGCGCGTCTACTTATGCGCTGGAGAGAGAAAGGGGAAGAGTTTGGCGGACAGATGCAATTTTAGAATGACACAGAAGCAAGACAAGTAGGAGAAAGGGGGGATGAGGAGTGAGGGAAGAAGACGGGGAGGGAACGAGGCGGTCTTACATAAATGCACAAAATATAGTATACACGTGTATATAGATGAATATAAATGTAATTGTCTATGTATGATGTATACATATACACACACACATATATAATATATATATATATATATATATATATATATATTATCTATATATATATATATATATATAATATATATATATATATATGTGTGTGTGTATGTGTGTATTGTATGTATATATAGACATACATATATATATATATATAGATATATATATATATATGCATATATATACATATACATGTATGTATATATATATACATACATATATATATATATATATATATATATATATATATATATATATATATATATATATATATATATATATCTATATATAATGTACACACATAGACACGTGTGTCTGTGTGTGTGTGTGTGTATATATATATGTATTATATATATATATATATATATATATATATATATATATATATATATATATATATATATATACATTATATATACATGTGTGTGTGTATGTGTGTGTGTGTGTGTATGTATATATACATATATATGTATATATATATATATATATTATATATATATATATATATATATATATATATATATGAATATATATAAATATAAATATATATATATATATATATATATATATAAATATATATATATATACATACATATGTGTGTGTATATATACTGTATATATATATATATATATATATATATATATATATGTGTGTGTGTGTGTGTGTGTGTGTGTGTGTGTGTGTGTGTGTGTGTGTGGGTGTGTGTGTGTGTGTGGGTGTGGGTGTGTGTGTGTGTACATATACAACACACACACACACACACATGTATATATATATATATATATATATAAATATGTATATATATATATATATATATATATATATATATATATATATATGTACATATACATATATATATAAATAATTGGAAAGGGAGGTGAAGGCGTGTGTGAACGGTCGTGGGCGCTGGAGACTCCTCAAAAGAATGGTATTTTAGGAGCATCAGAGAGTTACTTAGAAGGATTTATGAGTGAGAATGATTCTTTTGAAAAAAAAAACATACATGTCAAGGGTGATATATATGTATACTAGGTAAATGTTACATAATCATATGAATTAATACAGAATCCCTTAACGATGTTCTTCATCCATGA
>NW_028234431.1:17538437-17540937 GCF_977035675.1 Penaeus japonicus
TGACAGATGTAAAGAAAAGGTTTAAATGATATCCAGAACGCAATATATTGACGCGTTTTGGATTACTCCGTCAGCATAACTGCCATGAAATTAACATAACACACAACAACACACACAACACACGCACCCACACACACACACACACACACAGATATATATATAATAAATATATTATTTATAAATATATATATAATATATATACATAAATATAAATAAAAAAAAGTTTTTGGAAAGAATAAAATAAACAGGAGTATAAGAGATGCAGCATAAAACAAAGAGAGGAGTGACAAAGACTAAGGAAAAGGTGTATGATAAGATGTATAAGAATTTTAGGATAAAAGGTACCGATAAGGAGAGATGTATAGTAGGTTAAGGTAGTTGAAGGAGCAGATGGATATGTCCTGACAAGCGAGAACAGTGCGTTGAGAAGGTTGGTGAATGAAGAAAATAAGAGAGGAAAAAGTGACGTAGAAAGGGTGAATCACAAAGTGCAATGGAATAGGAAAGAGGAAGTGAGAAATAGCAGTTAGGGTGTTAGTCCCGATGACATATCAGTGCACGCAAGCGCACACACACACACACACACACACACACATTGTAACACCAGACCAACACACATTTGACACACACAAAACAATATATATTTTTATATATGTATATATATCTATATATATATTGTATCTAATATAACTATAATATATGTGAGTGAATCAATGTTAAGTTCACAAAGGGAATGAAGCTCAGCGGTACCACACACGCTTTATATAGGATAGTGTATATAATATATATAAAGCTATATAGAGAGTACCAGAGAGAGAGTTGTTGTAGAGATATTGAGAGACGAGGAGCGAGCGAGAGAGAGATGTAAAGATAGATTGTGATAGAGAGAGAGAGAGAGCGAGGTTTGCAGTAGGAGAGAGAGAGAGAGCGAGTGAAAAAAGGATCAGAGACCAAACAGAGACGAGGCAGAGAGTAGAGGTGCATAAGAGAGCGAGAGCGGCCATTGCACAAGGAACAGAGCTATATTCTTCCCTTCACACCCAACACTCACTCAACTCAACATTCACACACAACATAACACACACACACACATACATACACACACACACACATACACACACACACACACTTCCATGCTTTCCTCAAATACTCAAAAAGTGTAAACGCACATCATATCTATGCCCAATTCCTGATGTCTCTGGAAATATTTACTTTAATGATGCTTAGATTTCTTGACTTGCTACTAACTTATCAAACGAATTACAAATAGATAGAGAACTTCTTCGTTGTTTTTGATTACTATTCTTTCGTTCATTATTTTCTCGCTATTCTTTTCCGCTAGTTTCTTTCTTTCCCATAATTCTTTCTTTTCTGATATCTTTTCTTTTTATCCTTTTTTCCTTTTCTTTCTTATTTCAGTGTTTTATTTCCTCTTTTCACTTTTCCCTTTCTTTCCCACCTCGTTCTCTCCTCTGTTGTTCCCCCTAGGCTCACGCCCCTACTGATATCTCACCCCCCCCCCTAAGATACCACTTTTCATAATATTCATAACTTCATACCCCTATATTAGGACTTACTATTTGTGTTTTTTTAAATTCTTTTTAATTTTTTTCACGTCTCCCAGGTTTTATTAAATTAAAAACAGCTAAAAAAACTTAAAAGCAATGATAAATATCCACTTGGATCCACTGTCCACAATAATGGGGAGTGTGGTAGTGTAATGAAAAGGTACATATGTGCACACATAAGGAAGTGAGTGGTGAAGCATAGCAGGAGAGTTTTGTGCTAGAATGAAGGGGAAAGTTTAGAGGACGGTGCTAGTTCTGCGATTAAGAGATAGTGCCACTCACAAGGAGATGGGAAGTGGAGCCAGAGGAGAGACAAGAATGGACAGGAACAAGAATGAGCACATCGAAGACAAAGTGCGAGGTGAGATTTCGATGGTTTAAGAATGGGAAGAGGAGGGATGCAGTGCACTCTGGGAGAAGTGGTAGTGGAGGTTTGTGGATGTGATGAGGGAAGACAATCAAGTGATGGGTGTAACAGAAGATGCAGAGGACAGGGCGGAGAAGAGACAAAGGAAAAGAAGAAGGATTTCTTTGTTGATTTTCAATACTCGTGCTTTACAGGCCTTGGTGTATTTACTTGCATTATTAGACACATTGAACTAACCAGTTTACATGTAGTAACTTCATACTGCTATGAGGAGAAATCTAATCCTAATCAGTTATCCATTACTATTTTCAATTGTCTGATTTATTTAGCTATTAACATTCTGAACATCTTGTTATGTCTATATCAAATTATATAATCAGATTTGGTGATAGTTTCCTTCAGATCGAAGGAGAATTATTCCATTGTGTACTTTTTCATAAATATAAATGGCATCGATGTAAAATCCTGAAATTAGTAAAATAAACAAATTAAGAAATATAAAAATCATAAATCATGAAGTTTAGTGAAGAAAATAAACATGTTTGAGTCTACTTCTTTTTTCCCA
>NW_028234431.1:17550937-17558437 GCF_977035675.1 Penaeus japonicus
CATTATTAAGATTATTATAATTGTTATTACTGTCAGTATTATTATCATTATTGACAGTATCATTCTAATCATTACTATTATTCTTATTCTTATCGTTATTATCATCATCATCATCATTATTTACAGTTGCTCTTTCAGTTGTTGTAACATTTATGATATGAAAAATAATGATAATGATAACAGTATTAATAATCATAAACAGGATCATTATTAAGATTATTATAATTGTTATTACTGTCAGTATTATTATCATTATTGACAGTATCATTCTAATCATTGCTATTATTCTTATTCTTATCATTATTATTATTATAATCCTTATTGCCATTACTATCATATTTTTGTTATATTGCCATTAGCATAATGATCATATCATCATCATATCATCATCATCATCATCATATCATCATCATATCATCATCATCTCATCATCATATCATCATCATATCATCATCATATCATCATCATCATTATTTACAGTTGTTCTTTCAGTTGTTGTAACATTTATGATATGAAAAATAATGATAATGATAACAGTATTAATAATCATAAACAGGATCATTATTAAGATTATTATAATTGTTATTACTGTCAGTATTACTATCATTATTGACAGTATCATTCTAATCATTACTATTATTCTTATTCTTATCATTATTATCATTATAATCCTTATTGCCATTACTATCATATTTTTGTTATATTGTCATTAGCATAATGATCATATCATCATCATCATCATCATATCATCATCATATCATCATCATCATCATCATCATATCATCATCATCATCATCATCATATCATCATCATATCATCATCATCATCATCATCATATCATCATCATCATCATATCATCATCATATCATCATCATCATCATTATTTACAGTTGTTCTTTCAGTTGTTGTAACATTTATGATATGAAAAATAATGATAATGATAACAGTATTAATAATCATAAACAGGATCATTATTAAGATTATTATAATTGTTATTACTGTCAGTATTATTATCATTATTGACAGTATCATTCTAATCATTACTATTATTCTTATTCTTATCGTTATTATCATCATCATCATCATTATTTACAGTTGCTCTTTCAGTTGTTGTAACATTTATGATATGAAAAATAATGATAATGATAACAGTATTAATAATCATAAACAGGATCATTATTAAGATTATTATAATTGTTATTACTGTCAGTATTATTATCATTATTGACAGTATCATTCTAATCATTACTATTATTCTTATTCTTATCGTTATTATCATCATCATCATCATTATTTACAGTTGCTCTTTCAGTTGTTGTAACATTTATGATATGAAAAATAATGATAATGATAACAGTATTAATAATCATAAACAGGATCATTATTAAGATTATTATAATTGTTATTACTGTAAGTATTACTATCATTATTGACAGTATCATTCTAATCATTGCTATTATTCTTATTCTTATCATTATTATCATTATAATCCTTATTGCCATTACTATCATATTTTTGTTATATTGTCATTAGCATAATGATCATATCATCATCATATCATCATCATCATCATCATATCATCATCATTTCATCCTCCTCATCATCATCATCATCATATCATCATCATCATCATCATATCATCATCATCATCATCATCATCATATCATCATCATATCATCATCATCATCATCATCATATCATCATCATCATCATCATCATATCATCATCATATCATCATCATCATCATCATCATATCATCATCATCATCATATCATCATCATATCATCATCATCATCATTTTTGTTAATGTTGCTTTGCCCTCCATATGATCAGCCTCTGCTTTCAAAGTCTAAATCTCACATGAAACTGATAGTCTGGACGTTAATACATTTTTTTTAGTGAAAAATAATCCTCCCAAAGGCCCTTCTTGTGTCCCATGTGAATCCGACCATAGATTTTCTGCCTCCGCTCTTCTGATATTCAACGTCTATGCCATTCTACGTTTGAGTTTAGCTAAATCCTGGCCCTCGGAATGCGTCCGCCTGTTTCGAAAGCTTCCCTGGCCTCTCGCGTTCTCTTTCCCTTTCCCTATTTTTTTAACATTAAGCGATACACGTGTATTTCGCTGCCGGTTTCCATTAGTGTTTAACGATGATTTCCCTTTAATGCTTTTGCTTTTTCCATATGTGCATAATTCGTGGAAGTTTGATTGCAAGCGTATTAATATTATTAGGTCATTATTATTGCCAGAACAACAAAAATAATTACAGTTATGATAATAACAAAAATAATTACAGTTATGATAATAACAAAAATAATTACAGTTATGATAATAACAAAAATAATTACAGTTATGATAATAACAAAAATAATTACAGTTATGATAATAAGAAATAATAACAGTGATGATCAAACAAAAATGATAAAAGCGATAATAATAACAAAAATAATTACAGTTATGATAATAACAAAAATAACAACTGTGATAGCAATAAGTATACGAGGCGCTCCCCAAAGCTTCCAGGACTTTGAACTTAATAGGAAAGTAACTCGCCCTAGCTAGCTCGTAGTCTGAGATGACATTCATTCCATCGCAAGGTTGACCTCTGTTGGAGACCCATGAGTTCATGGTCACTCCCGCGAGACTAAGCAACTGTCGCCGCAATGGAAATCTCAAAAATCCTCGAGACGGAAAAACGCGCGTCTTGGTCGCAGTCAAGTCGATGTTCATCTTTTTCTTTGATGTTCAAGGATTCGTCCACAGGGAATTCGTGCCACACGCTTAAACTGACATCGGGAAGATTTTCTGAGAAGTTTTGAAGTCTCTGGGGGGAGCGCATCCACCGGCAACGCCTAGAACAGAGAACAAACAAGGACTGGTTCTTCATCATAACACCGACCACACATCACTCGTCGTCCGGCTGTTCGTCGTTCTCCGCCCACCCTATTCGCCTGACCTTGTCCACTGTGTGCCTTTTCCCCGCTTCCTTAACTGAAATTCTAAATGAAGGAGTTTCATTTTGACTCGATTGAAAGAATAGTGAGAGGTACTCAAGACCTGCCATGGCAAAATAAAGAGGATATGCGAGGGTATTCCAAGAAAAGCAGCACCTGAATCGTGGCACTTCGACCGGAAATAGACTACATGCCAAAACTTCGATCTGCGTGACACCTTAACCAAGCATGATGATAGCCAATGCTCGCGGAAAACAATATAATGCAAAGACTCGGAGCTAAGCGGCAGTTGGGCTGGAGGACGCGGGTGCACAGGCCCGAGGGGACTACTCCGAAGGGGACAATGGGAACTAGGAGCTGGGGTGAATTATTTTCCTGCAATGCTCAAGTTCCTGGAATTCTTGGGCTGCACCTCGTGATTGCATTAATATTGCAATTGATTTTTATATGACTGGTATTAGTATCAATTTTACTATATCACCATAAAATACGAGTATTTAATCAAGATATATGTCCATGGATATTTCAGCCCGTTGTTATCATGGTATGTGTAGAAGGCATTTTCCTGGACATTTCCAGGTCTGGCACAGCAAAGCGTTACCTTGAAACGTCCTGAAGAAAGGTAACCCATTCGTCCATTACCATTTTTTTCCTTCGCTGCTACAAAACTGCCTCTCGCACCTGCAACCCTCAGACTCCCCTTACTTCTTTTCCTCTCCATTCTCCTTCTCTCTATATCTCACTCTGTCAGCCTCTATCCTATTTTCACACATACACACACATGTAGGTGTATATATATATATATATATATATATATATATATATATATATATATATAGTATATAACTATATATTATAGTATATATAATAAAATATATATGTAAGTATATATTTATATCTATATATATTGGTACTATATATTTACAATATATATAATATATATATATAGATATATATATATATATATAATATATATATATAATCTTATACATTTATAAAATAATATTAATCATAGTAATAATAATCCAATGTAGAGAGAAGGAGAATGTGTGTATGTGTGTGTGTATTAGTCTGTCACTTATAAATATGTGTGTGTAGATATATGATATATATATATACACATCTATATATACATATGTATATAAATATATATATATATGTATATATATACATATATGTATATATACATATATGTATATATATACAGATATATATGTGTATATATATATTTAGAGATATATATATCTATATATAAAATACATACATATGTGTGTGTGTATATATATATCATATATATATATAATATATAGTATATATATATATATATTACTAAAATAATATATATACAAATTATATACACACACACACACACATTATTTATAATTGTATAGTTATAATATATATATTATATATATATATATATTATATAATCTATATATAATTTATATATAATATGTTTATATATAAAATATACATATATAATAAATACATATATGTATATATATATATCTATATATAAATATATATATATATATATATATATATATATATGTATATATCCATATATACATATATATATATATATATGTATCATATATATATATTATTAGTCATATATATTATATATATATAGAAATATATATATAATCATATGCTACATATACAATATATATATAACATACATATATTATATTTATTATATATATATATATATATATATATACATATAGGTATATATATATATATATAATAAAATAGTCAATTCATTAAGAATATAATATTAAGATAATATATAGATATATAAGAATGTATAAATATTATACAATATAAATAATACATATAATCGTATAATTTTATTACATACATAAAGGAAATATATATATAATTATCTATATATTTAATACATATATATAAATATTTATATTATAATATATATATATATATTATATATTTATGTATATCTTTATTATATTATATTTGTACTAATATATAAATAAATATATAATAAATCTCTCTC
Source organism: Penaeus japonicus (assembly GCF_977035675.1). Classification (NCBI taxonomy): domain Eukaryota; kingdom Metazoa; phylum Arthropoda; class Malacostraca; order Decapoda; family Penaeidae; genus Penaeus; species Penaeus japonicus. The sequence goes on from NW_028234431.1 coordinate 17,555,910, forward strand.
TCTCTCTCTTTCTCTCTTGCTCTCCCTCTCTCACCTCTCTATAATTGATATATATATATATACATCTCTCTCTCACTCTCTTTCTCCCGTTTCTCTTCCCTCTCACACTCTGCTATAAAGAATAAATAATATTATTTACCTTAAATATATATATATTATATATATGTACATATAGCTCTTTTAAAAAAATAATATATATATGCATTCTCTCCCGACATCTCTCTTTCTCTCTCTTTCTCTCCCTCTCTCACTTCTCTCATAAAGAATAAAAATATAAACATATATACATATAATATATCTATATTTACATATAATATATTCATTTAATATGAATATATAATATATTATATATATATATTAGCTTAATATGATTGTGCCTGTGCAATCCAGTCTCCTTCCCCGGGCTTGTTGATTAGATGAGGATCATTGTTGCGTGAATGAAACTCACATTATGTTTTATTATAATGCTGATGTAATTACAGTCTGGCATAGGGCGGGCTGTGTAATATGAAGAGGGGTATTTAATATTTTATTCTGAAGTTGATGATAGTGATTATTAGATGACAGAGAATATTAATTATATTTGTTAAGCTCAAACATAATTTTCAACATGCAGAAAGGAGGAGTTATTGATGTCGAACTTTATTCAATAAATTAATTGTACATTTTTTTTCAGAGCGAAGTATTATTAACCTGCGTAAACAGCATGTTATATATTTTTTAAATGAAAATTCTTCGCAAGCTAATTAGGCATTAAAGACAATGAGATTCATGTGTTTTCATTCCCTGTCACGAAGACTATATAGTGTGCATTATCTATTGTCACATCGGATATGGTGTAGGCGATATGCGAAAGAATATATATATATATATATATATATATATATATATATATATATATATATGTATATATATATGTATATATATATGTATATACATATATATATATATATACATATATATATGTATATATATATATATATATATATATATATATATATATATATATACAGATAGACCGATAGATAGATACACACACACACACACTCACACACACACACACACACACACACACACACACACACACACACACACACACACACACACACACACACAAATATATATATATATACATATATATATATAAATATAGATAGATATATACGTGAGTGCGTGTTTGAAAGACGCTCGCTCAGATGAAGAGATGTAAACACATGTTTTAGCAAGTTCGTCAGACTGTTTGCTAAGAAAACGAAGTATGCATATATTTTTCTCATGATATAAAAGTCCAAGCCGAGCGCAGTATCAAAAAGACGCAGAGCCTAAGAGCCAAGTCTCCGGAGTTTCACAAGCACGAGACTGAGCAAAGGTGAATCGGTGTCAGTGACGTGGATGGTTGTGATTTGATGCGATACCGTCGGTTCAGGCTGATTATCATAAATATAAGTGAAGATCTGTTCGTGGTTTTCTTAACAGTATGTGTGTGAGCGTGTTTGTCTTCGTATGAGTTTCTCTGGCTATATATGTGTGTTTGTCTGTCTAGGTGTGCGAGTGTTTGTATTAGAATTTGATAAGATTTTTCTATATATTCGAGACAATCCGAATGAAGTAATAACACAACAGGAAGGAAAACTATGTTCTAACGCCAGCTCCTTCCGCATGTTGAGTGGATCTATTTCGGGGGAAGACTGTACTTGCGGTCCGCTGCTCGTGAATCCCTAGTCGGGTATGTACACACTGGAGAGCCACCTATTCATGACTGCATACTGAGGGGATGTTTTATCAAGTTTATCCTTACCCTAATCTCCAGAATTCTGTTACATTTTTCTTCAATACCGATTCATGCAGCCAAATTATTCCTTTTTTTTACTTAACTACCTTTTACGGTAACATAAAATATATACTCACATGTCTTTGAGCAGGCAACGAAACTTTCCTGTGATATCATAGTCCTTTGTATCAAATGCTCTACCTTCTATCTAAGCACTTTCGTTCTCGTAACTCACTGGAAGTCTGTTTCGCTAGCAACACATCAAAACGCATCACATGCTCCGTTACGCCCGTTCGCTCGCTCTGCCTCCGACCTTGACCGTGATGCTCTTAGCATCTCACCTCTGCTTCTCCCAGCTGCGGCTCTCTTTGTCTTTTCCTTTATCTTTCGCTCTTCCTCGTCTTTTTCATCTCATTTTCATTGTTCTTTCTTCTTTATGAACCACTCTTTATTTTTCCTCCTCCTCATTCTGCTCCATTTTTCATGTTTCCTGTTTTGCCGCTTTATCCTTCTTCACCTCTTCCTGCACTTCTCATTCTCTCTGTCTGTTTGTCTGTCTGTCTGTCTCCCTCTCTCTCTCTCTCTCTCTCTCTCTCTCTCTCTCTCTCTCTCTATATATATATATATATATATATATATATATATATATATATATATATATATATATATGTGTGTGTGTGTGTGTGTGTGTGTGTGTGTGTGTGTGTGTGTGTGTGTGTGTGTGTGTGTATGTGTGTGTGTGTGTGTGTGTGTTTAT
>NW_028234431.1:17578437-17580937 GCF_977035675.1 Penaeus japonicus
CTTGTATCTATATGTATCAGATATAGTTATACACTGTATACATATACATAAATCAGTATATTCTGGCTTTTCATCTCACGCTTGGTAACTATTGCAAAACTTAGGGAATAATAATGGACCATCTATTCCCAAGGGCTGTCAGCAATGTTTTTATTATCTGATCATTCGTCGACGATGTATATTCATATATTATATATATATATATATATATATATATATATATATATAATATATATATATATATATATAAATATATATATATACATGTATAAATGTGTGCTTTTATATATATATGTGTATAAACAAATATATATAAACAAACATATATAAATACATATACATAAACATATATATATATACATATATACATATATATATATATATATATATATATACATATATATATACATATATATACATATGTATAGGTATATATGTATATATATATATATATATACATATATATATACATATATATGTATATATATATATATATATATGTATATGTATATATATATATATATATATATATATATATATATATATATATATATATATATATATACTTTAATAATACAGTAGGGGTATTGATATGATAAAAAGAGCTATCTATAATATTATACAGACCTACAGACCGCAGACCTCCTGGAACAACAGAAACATCTTTCAGTGAATCACTAGGCATTATTAGTAATTACATTGTCAATACAATATAAATTGAAGATATTAATATACTTGGCGATTTTAGTTTTCCCTTTATCGATTGGGAAACAAAGAAAATAAAGATAGGAGCAAATGCCACTAAAGATGAAAAACAACAAGCGAGAATGCTTTTAAATTTTGAAGAAAATTTTTACCATAACCAAATCATCAATATTCCAACAAGGGAAGAAAATATACTGGACCTTGTTTTCATTAGTATAGGGGAAGATGTACACAACATATCATCAATTTATACAGCTCAATCGGACCACAAAATAATTGAAATCACAATGAATAAGTTGAATAATCAGAAAATTAGTAAAAAAAAAAAAAAAACAGATAGCCGAAGCAGAAAAGATCTCAGATATTTAAACTTTAGCCATAATCAAATAGATTGGAAAAAATTAAATGCAACACTAGAAAAGTCACTGAAAGATATTGACGTCCTCTTAACACCAAATGATATACTAGAGAAGCTTTATAATGCATTTAAAGATGTTTGTAGAATGTTTGTGCCCCCCCCCCACAAAAAAAAAAAAAAAAAAAAAAAAAAAAAAAAAAAAAAAAAAAAACAGAAACAAGAATATTATACCAAGAGATCGAAGGGTCATGTTAAGAAACAAAAAATGATAAGGTTAACAAATTGAAAAAAACAACAGATCAGATCAAGAGAGAAAGGATCAAAGCAGAGATAAGGCTATTGGAAGATAAATTAAAACTGTCTATAAGTAACCAAAAAGCAGCCGAAGAAAAAAGAGCTGTGGAAGCTATAAAACAGAATGCAAAATATTTTTTCTCTTATGCAAACAACAGGTTAAAGAGGAGAACAGAAATTGGGCCTCTTCAGAATAATGGTACTTTGGTAACTATTTCAAAGGAAATGGCTGAATTACTCAAATTGCAATATAAAGAAGTCTATAGTGTCCCAAGAATAGAAAAATTAATATCAGACCCACAACATTTTATTATTATTATTAACGAAGATGAATGTCTCACTGACTTCATATTCAATGAAAAAGATATTCTTGAAGCAGTGAGTGAAATATCAACAAACTCAGCAGCTGGGCCAGATGAAATCCCAGCAATCTTTTTAAAAAACTGCAAAGAAACCATAGCAAAGCCACTGGTAACTTTGTGGAGGAAATCTTTGGACATGGAGATTATCCCCAGCTTACTGAAAGAGGGTACTATAATTCCAATATATAAAGGTGGAAACAAAGGTCAGGCCAAAAATTATAGACCAGTAGCACTAACATTTCATATAATAAAAATATTTGAAAGGGTAGTGAGGAAAAATATTGTTTAGTTTTTAGAAAAAGAAAACAAGATAAACCCCGGGCAACATGGATTCAGAAGTGGTAGATCTTGTTTATCACAGATCCTGACCACTTCGAACACATACTAAGGAACCTAACAGAAAATAGAGAAGTTGATGTAATATATCTAGACTGCAAAAGCTTTTGACAAAGTAGATCACGGCATTCTGCTACATAAGATTAAAGACCTTGGAATCGGCGGGAAAGTTGGCAGATGGATTTTCAACTTCCTAGTAAATCGTAAACAAAAAGTACAAATTAATGGGCTTTACTCGAATGAAACGATTATTATGAGTGGAGTGCCACAAGGGTCCGTTCTTGGGCCCTTGTTATTCCTTATTATGATTGGTGACATTGATAATGGTGTGAAACACTCAAGAGTAACATCATTTGCAGATGATACAAGAATAAGTATACCCATAGATATACAAGATAATGAAAACAAACTTAACGAGGATCTACATACCATCTGTAAGTGGGCA
>NW_028234431.1:17590937-17593437 GCF_977035675.1 Penaeus japonicus
TTAAAAAGTTGGAGAAAGCTTAGAGGCACAACGACCGGTAGGCGGAAGCGGATGGGGACGATAAGAAAGGAGAGCAAGAGGAAAGACGACGTCGAGAAAGGAAGAATACAGAGAGGAGAAAGGAGAAACGAGATAGGGACAAGAGGCAGAGGAGATGGATAATAGTAATAATAGCCTATCCTATTTTGATAATTTCGTAACCTTGTTGGCTGAGCACAGTAAGTACGTTGCACCGATATCGCGATATTGGTTTTGTGGCGCTGCAGTGGCTTGGCGGTGGCACTGAAGCGAAGTTTAAGTGAGTCAAGTTTAAGTGTTCTCGATGTTGCGTCACCTGAACTTGCATTATGACGTTTTGCTACCTGTGTGCGTGTGTGTGTGTGTGTGTATGTGTCGATGGTGAGGTCACTTTTATAAAATAGATGTGATATTGGGGCTATAGTGAGAGCGGTGGTTGGGGCGTTGTGAAGCACTACCAAGCACTACCCTGAATTAAACACTGCCTTGTTCATTCCACTCCCTCGCCTCTGTTATTGCAATAAAAGTTTTATTGCTATATCGCAGACGACGCGCTGCTTTTAACTTCGGTTCATTAAGTAACAAAAAAAAACTGCCATACAATCCACCATAAATCAGCTTCCATTCAAGTTCACAGCCATGACTCAAGGGAAGGTTGCAACATTATTTTCTCGCCCCCAGCCATTCGCTGACTAGCTCCCCCCCCCCTTTAATCAGAGCAGTGGCACACTCGCACCCCCCTTCTGCCCCGCTCCCCCCCGCCTACTCATCCGCCGCACATATTTCATTGATTTAATGCCTCAATTGAACGCTTACTCACTAATTCATACAGTACGTATATTTCACGCTTAATTATTGAATCCTTTTACGTTCAAGTTATCATTTTGAGTCAATGGGAAACTATGAAGGTTTTCATTATGATGATGGTGTAACAGTTGTGTAGGGGCCTAGTGTAAATCATGTATTTAAACATTATATACATTCACATATATATATATATATATATATATATATATATATATATATATATATATATATACATATAGATACATATATATGTATATATCCATATATATATATATATATTATATATATATATATTATATATATATATATATATATACAGTGTATCCGAGGGTGTGTGTTTATGTGCGTACCTTTATGTATGTGCATGTGGTTGCGCTTGTGTGTATGTTAGTGTGTTGTGTGTATGTGTGTGTATGCGCGGGTGTATGTGTGTATCACTTTATCCATCCATAGCCACATAATTAAATCGATGAAAAGGTTTCACTCAAATAAGAATCCGCGTCCATTTCAACTGCCAGAAAGAGGGGATTAAATCAAAACAGAAAGTGTTGCCGAAGGATGATCAATTCATTCTTCATGTCACTCGTAAATTGCAGGCGTTGGAGATTCCAATAAGGGCATATTTAAGCATTTTTTTCAGCGCAGCTTTATGCGTCATGTTGCTGAATAAACTGAACTGTAGTGTCGATATTTACCGAAATTAGGGGAAAGTAATCAGCAGGTTCCCTAACGTAATTATCTCGAAGTGATAAATCGTATTAGCCGCTGAAGTCAGTAATTAAATAGGTGTGCCTTATTTGTTATTTCCTTTTATTGAATAATTTCCATTGGACTTGGAATGTAAGTATTAATTTTTTTTTCTTCAATTCCGAGACAGTGCTACCATGGCATTGCACAAAACCTTGTTTTCACATATTTGCATAAAAGTATATTTTAGTTTTGATGTATCTTTCGCGTCAAACACTCAATAGCATCATTTCTTTCTGCACGTTAGTTCTCTCTCTCTCTCTCTCTCTCTCTCTCTCTCTCTCTCTCTCTCTCTCTCTCTCTCTCTCTCTCTCTCTCTCTCTCTCTCTCTCTCTCTCTCTCTCTCTCTCTCTCTCTCTCTCTCTCTCTCTCTCTCTCATCCTCTCCCTCTGCCTCTCCCTCTCTTTCCCTCTCTCTCTCTCTCTCACCCTCCCTCTCCCTCTCCCTCCCCCTCACTCTGATTGCAGGTAACCGGATGGCAATAAATGTAGTTTCCAATCCCTAGAAGACTGAAATCAATGTTATTTCAAACCTAGAAATATAAATATGTTAATGAGAAGTGTCATATGAAAAGAATGTTTGAATGAATTCATTTATATTCCTATTAATAATCAATAAGCAAAACAATTTGCACTATTCCATAATTCAGCAGTGGTCATTGTGCTTAATATTGAATATCCTGTTAGTGCCTAATATTAATGTAGAATTAAACATGCGAATCTAAAATTGCCTTCATATATCCATAACAACCCAAACACTGAAAAAACAGAGCCCGGTTTCCCGCCCGCCGCCGTGTCGCGTCAGGAAACGTGGCACACGGAAGCGGCAGAATCGATGACGTATCTCGCTTCCCGAGGCGATAACACCTCGAGGCCTAATCTTGATGACGTCACTCACGAAAGGTTACCGCGGTTCGTAAAAGAACACT
>NW_028234431.1:17613437-17615937 GCF_977035675.1 Penaeus japonicus
AGAGGAAATGCGATATAAATTATAAATATCAATTACTTAGGGAAGAGAGAGGAAGCCAGAACCAGATACGACCGCGTAGTATGAGAATGAATAATTCCAGAGGGTACAGAACAGACACATCTTGCTCCGAAAAATCATTCCTTTCCATTCAGCAGTCGCCATGAACCCAACACGCGAAAACACACACACTCATCACATACAAACAAACACATACAAATATAAAACAAAAGGAAATATAAAGAATAGATATGTGGCACCCCTCGTTCAACCCTTTCACTGAGCGAGTAAAGCAAGATGTTTTCATTCACAAACCTCAGACAGAAGTGTTGGCCTTGTTAGTAATTATATTCCAATTTCTAGTTTCGTGAACAATAGCGATAAAGAGAATCAATTTATGAATATTATTGTTATCATTTTATTGTCTTTGTTATCACCATCACTATGTTCTCGTGATGATGATAACAATAACTTTAATGAATCTGATAACAACAAGGATACTACAAGTAATGATAATAATAACAAATGTGATGATAATAATATTAACAATGCTAATAAAAATGAAAATGATAATCCTCATTATCAAAACTATTATTAACATGATGATGATAGAAATCATCACAATTATAACCATAATGATTGTAATCATAATATTGATAAAAATTATAATCATATCAATAAATATGATGATGGTAACAACAATAATAATGATAATGATGATATCAATGATACTAACAATAAAGATAACAAAAGTAATGGTGATAACTGTGATTAGGATAATCACAATGATATTGGTAATAATAAAACCAACAATGGAACGATAGTAATGTTTATAACAGAAACAACAACAATAATGATGATGATGATAGAAATAATAACAAAAATGATACTCATAATCATAATAAGGATGGATACACATGATAATAACAAAAACAAAAATGATAAGGACAATGATAGTAGTTATGAAATAATGATTATTGAAATGATAGTTATGATAGTAAGGATACCAGTAATAAATTTGATAATGATAATGATGATAATAGTAATGAGGATAATTGTGATAGCAATAGTTATAATAATAAGGACAACAATAACGCTAATGATTAGGACAATATTGACAATAATAATAATGATAATAAAAGTAAAATAATAGTAAGGATAATAATTATTTCCTTAAAGATAATAATAGTAATCATAATTATAATGATAATGATAACAATAACAATAACGATACTGATAATAGTAACATTATAATAACAACAATTGCAATAATGATAATAATGATCATGATGACGACAATAATGATAAAATTAATGATGAGAAGGATAGTTACAACAGTGATGATAACCATGACAATTATGACTATAATAGTATTGATAATAATGATAGTAATGACTATAATAGTATTGATAATAATGATAATAATAATAATGATAATAATAATAATAATGATAATAATGATAACAATAATAATGATGATAATATAATGATAATGATAATATGATGATAATGATAATAATAATAATTATTGTAATAACAATAATGATAACAATAATAATAGCAATCATGATAATGATAATAATTATGATAGTAATATCAATAATAGTAATAATGATAATGATAACAATGATAATGGTAATAATATTGATAATAATAATACTGCGATAATAAAATTAGTGACATGTAATTGTTGTTAATATACTGCTGCTACCACTATCAATATCACCATTACTATCAATCAGATCTCAAGATGATTGTGTCATCTTGTATTAAACAGTGTTAATAACAATTATGATAACATCAATAATGACTATAACTATTGCTATTCATCATCATTGCTGATAATGATAAAGCTAACAGCACCATGGAATAGTAAAATACCAGCACACCACAAACACCACCCATCACACCCCTCACGCCCATACCAGAGGCCGTGAAACACCACACCAAACGCTGTCCCAGTCACGCTTACCGACGCCCAGGGCAACACGTGCAAGACTTACAAAAGAATCGGTCTGCCAGCGTCGTAACATCACCGAACCGCCCACGTGCACTCAAAGAACAGGGGGTCTTGACAGTGACATTCTGAGGACTTCGTTGAGAAAAAATAACAACATTACGTCATCATCTTGTAAGGAAAGGTAAGTCAGTAGGGATATAGGAGTCCAGATGAAATCTTGAAGCCAAGGGAATATCAACCATAATGGCGAAGTCAATCGAATCACAACCACATTAGAAGTTATCAGAAATGGGAGAAGCTTGAGATCCTTCCACTGTGATTTGCTGGTGAATCCTATTATTGATGCCGCTAACAGTACTATTCCACAATATCATCTATGATAGGAAGTAGTAGTTGTATCATTATCCTTTTTGTCGATGTGAGGTATTATTAGGACACCTAACATCTTTATTATATATTTGCCACCGCCATGAGATAAGAAAGACGCTAGAGGAGTAGTAAGAACCATATCTTCCAGGGGCGCCACCATTCGTCTCCTTGCAA
>NW_028234431.1:17618437-17625937 GCF_977035675.1 Penaeus japonicus
AGCGTTATACCCGTACGCCGCGTCACGTCACCTACGTGGCATGAACGTGAGGTTGTGTGTGTGTGTGTGTGTGTGTGTGTATGTATGTGTATATATATATATATATATATATATATATATATATATATATATATATATATATATACATATATAACGATAGATAGATAGATAGATGGATAGATATATATAGATAGATAGATATATGTATGCGTGTATGTGTGTGGACGTGTAGGTGTTTAATTATTTGTATTTCGGGGCCTATTTATGTACAGTATGCACGAGTAGTGTAAAATTATATGTATATATATCATACATGGGTATATGTATATAATATATAGATCCCCAGTGTAGTGATCTAAAAATCACTATATTTTTTCATATATGGTATATAGTCACATTCTGTCTACCACTCAATCAGTGTGCTAGAAAAAAAACAAGCCACGAAGGCATTTCAGACCACTTGCAGTAAACAAGTGAAGGTTTCTAGCACGTTATCTATAAATGAGCCTCGACGTGCATAACATTTAAGAAACCTCAGTCAACGTTTCGCTGTTCTTAACGTTCTCTTTCAAAAGTTATTGAATTATTTACACTAGACTGATAAGAAAGTCCAAATATTTGAGGGAATTAACAATGATTTCTTAAAATTTTCACCGGATATTTATACGTAGAGAAAAATCTTAAAAATGACAGCCCATGGCGGTCTCTGACGATTCTTTTCTTTCGCTTTATTTGCTTCCCTCATTTAGTTCAACAATATTGCAACGTATTCAGGATATTTAACGATAACTCATATCAAATCGTACTTTCTTCGTAAAGGATTCTGTCATTAATGAATCGCTTACATTGTCCAGGTCTGCCATCTGGATAAAATATATTCAAAGGGGCGTCCTGAAGCTTTGAAAGAAACCCGACAGGCGAGGGAAAGTGGGCGCTTTCGCGAAGAGGCAGTCTTTGTTTGTAGAAGAGGATGAAACGATAGATACGAGTAAATTATGTTACCTAAAGAGATCAGCCTTATTAGCTAATAAAAAATCACATCATATTTCACAGCTTTTCATTGAAAAGATTAGTAGATATTTGTTATTCCATTTGTTCCCGTGCCGTGAATTCAGAACGTGGGGCCGAGCACTACGAAAAGGTCTTAGCAATTGTGAGGCTTTTATGCCTGCTAATAGGATTACATCTGGAGCTTCTTACGCTGCCTGGCTTAAGTCTAGAGGACATTGTTGTGCATCCTAATCAGACATTAAAACTTTTTCTGCTTAAAGCATTTAGTTTTACAATGAATGCCGTAAAATTACGTTTAGTTTGTTGTAAGAATAGCTCAATGTTTTTAACACATTCACATTGTTGTTTGAAAGGATTATTTACTTATAATTGCTTTAATTTACATTTCCTATAAAAGGATTTTTATTCACAAAATTCACGCACATCATTTACTACTGACTCCAATGCAACGCGCTTCAGAGAAGATAACACGACATTGCCAGCAATTCACTGTGGCTTTCAAATATATATAGATGTCATTCCAGACCTACACTATTAAGGCCATGGGGCTTCTCGCACGGTTGATCATGACTGATTGATGGAAAATGACAGGCTTTTGAAATGAGGCTGGTAACTTAGACTTCCACTGCGGTCGAGGCACATCGATGGCTGTGCGAAGACAGCCTACGGCAGAAGAGGAGCGAGGAAGGGGAGGAGACCAATACCTTCCGGAAGCCTCACCTCCGGGCTTCTGTCTCCGCCGCTGGCTCGGACAAAAAAAAAACGCACTGAAGGAAATTAACTTCTTTGTGTTCAAAGAGAAAAGTAATTTCCCGCCTCGCGTGACTCTCCACGTGGATTTCACTGCCTCGTGTGGGTTTCGTGGGGTCTTTGCTATGCAATGTTTCCCATTGCATATTGCATTCGATCCATATTTCGAGAAAAAAACGATACTGGCTTCCCTGTAAGTCCTATCCTTGCTCAGCCTCAGCACAATGGATGATCCTCCTTATTCTTATAGACCCTTAAGCCTTCATACATGATGGAACTCGTAAAGGCATCGTCTGTCAGATATTCACTACCTTTCACATCCCTTGCCTTTGTCGACGGCTATCGTTACAGGGAACGACCTTGTACTTTAGAATATCCCTTACATTTTGGCACTTCTAACGATGTGTGCTCCGCCACTTATTGACTCGCACGATGTTTCGAATGGGGGGAGTGTTGTAGATTTAGTAGTAGTTCTTATGAGAATCTTCCCTCTTTGGTTGTAGAATGTGTTCTACATATTTTGTGTGCTCTGTCTGTATCATTTCGTTGGTGTCTTCATTCACTCCACTAACCACACAATACCCTTACAACATTTTCATATTTTCCTAAAGTATTATTACACTCACTTATCTCACCCAAATACCTAAGTGCTTGCGTTACTTACATACCTTCCGTTTCATGTGCTACGTGCTAATAAAAGCAGACATTACAATGATGATATCTCGATAGGTGATTGCGATGAAGTGTTATACTTCCTTGTGTAAGAATCAATTAAGAGAGAGAACACAATCTTGACGTACTGTAACACTGAGAGACATCAGTGAAAATTTACGTCTCGGTAACATTTTTAACATCTTTGAATCGAGTGCCATGGGGAAAGTTCCTTATGTATAATTCATTTTTCTCAACTGCGATCTACTCTCCTATTCACATTCTGATGCCTATCATCAGTTATCGAATCATAAGCCAGCATGAGGCAACGGGAAACAGAGATAAAGTAAGGTCGAAAGAGAAAGAATACAGGAAGAGGAGGACAGAGCGAATGAGAAAGAAGGCAGAAGGGACAGTTTTGAAAGAGAGAAAAAAAAACGAGAGAAAGAGATGAAAAGAGGGAAAGAGAAATGTACAATGAACAGGATAGGATTGAAAGAAAAAAAATAAAAGGAACAAATAGTAAAATGGAAAGAAAACTTAATATATGAATAACATTTCAAAAATCCTATCGAAAACCACAACATGCGGATCATAAATCTTCATCTTCATACAAAATCCAGAGATCTGAAGGATTCAGCGTCTCAAGTCGGAGGGATGGAATGTGAAATCTGACGCGTTTTTGATGCTAAACATTTCGTCCTGGTCACGAGATCGATGGAACATCTTGGAACGGATCCATCCTTTACAGGTAGTGAGTTATGAAGCTCCCGGGACGGCCATCCGTATGCTGCCGTCATAACCGACATTTTTTTCTCTCGCTTTCCAATAAAGTACTAATGGAGGCGAGCGGCAGCAGTCGGGTCGGCCTGCGGATGTACGGTTCCCCAAATGCAACCGATGATTTCGAGTTTTCGTCTCGGACTTTGATCGATGAGTGATTTTATAACAGAAGATGTCAGTCCATTAATCACAGGCGGGAAGGTTGTTTTCTCGAGAGCCAGAGAGGTGGCACTTCAGGTTGAAAGACTTCCGATTATGGGATGCCATATTTCGATAGTGTAGTAAAAGGAGTTTTGCATGAAAATTTCGAAAAAGATAATACAATATACACACATGTGTGTGCGCGTGCGTGCGTGTGTGTGTGTGTGTGTGTGTGTTTGTCTGTGTGTGTATCTCTCTCTATATATCTATATATATATATATATATATATATATATATATATATATATATATATATACATATATATATATATATATATATATATATATATATATATATATATATATATATATATGTGTATATATATATATATATATATATATATATATATATATATATATATTTGTCTATATATATTATATATATATATATATATATATATATATATATATATATATATATACATATATATATTATACATATATATATTATATGTATAATATATATATATACATATATATATATACAATTATATATATATATATATTTATATATATATATATATATATATATATATATATATATAATATATATATATATATATATATATATATATATATATATACATTCTATATATAAATATATATTATGAATATATACATATAAATGTACATATATATACATATGTGTATATATGTATATATATACATATATATATATATATATATATATATATATATATATATATATATATATATATATATATATGAGAAGGATGGTAGGATGCAGTAACGCATTTTAATATATAAATACAAATTCTACCTCCCTGACCTGGACTCGAACTCAGGTTCTCAGAATGACAATCCGGCTCCTAACCATTGCACTACACGACCCAACAAAAGGATTAACTAACCAGGTGCTTTACAACCACCATGGAAGTTACCTATATAATGATTTGTGACTTGTATTTCTAATTCACTCTTGCCGAGTGCCTACGGGGATTGTCTGTAAGACCTCGCTATCACTACTCTGCTTAGAGTATATAGGTATCAATTAGATAATGTGCTATGAATATGATTCTATCTTATTTTTTAATAGTCAATTCCAAATGAAATAACAAAGGGAGGAAAGCTCACAGAAAGACACCTTTATAGATTCATACATTGAAGGCGGAAAGAAATATCCGTTTTCCCCTGAATAGGTGATGATATATTCCTGTTGTCTCTTCTCTTAGGTGGAGAAGGTTCAAGGGACTACCTCGTATCTGCGATTATAAGTGACCCTTCGTGGTCTGTGATGTGTGACAAATTATCTCTGTTCTTTAGGGAACATGAGCCATTTGTGAGCATGTGTGTTATGGATGTTTGTTTACGAATGTTTATATATAGATCTATCCATCTATCTATTTATCTATCTATCTATTTATATGAATATGTGTGTGTGCATTTCCCTTCTTCAATGAAATAGTGTAGTTGCAAGCATCACCAATTTTGATTACCTGTATAGTTTCAATATGCAGCATACTAGAGGCAAAAGGTGCGTCCACATTGACGCCAAAACACCTCGGCAACACAAAATATATCAGGCAACATCTATTAAGTTGATGATGACTGGTCATCGTTGTTGAGGGAGACACATACCAACAGCTCTTGTCGCCAGCAAATCACATCACATCTATTGCGTTTTGAAAATGATTCAGTCTCATTTAACAGAAACAACACAGATTTGATGACTGAAACTCAGACCGAAATGCAGGGAAATGGAAAAGACAAGAAAAATACTTTATTAGCATTATATATATTGTTGTGTTTTTAAGTATCACATAATTTGCCCCCCCCCCCCCATCTCTCTCTTTCTCCTTCTCTCTCTCTCTCTCTCTCTCTCTCTCTCTCTCTCTCTCTCTCTCTCTCTCTCTCTCTCTCTCTCTCTCTCTCTCTCGCCCGCAAGTAAGGCGAACACAAACACCCCAACCTCCACGCCCGTACCCATGACCAGCAATCATCCCCTCCCGTTGCCCTCCCCTCACTCCCCGCCCGCGGCCAGCCAGCTGCCTCGCGCCCTTGCCGGCTCAGCAGCCTCCAACTATGCTGAGCCATCCTCGCGCCTCTCCGCCGGTGCACCCAGCCAGGAGTCCTCCGCCCCCTCAACCACACCGGCCTCTCCCAAGACTGCGTCACCAAAGCGCTCGCCCACAGGAAAACCAAAAACCAACAACCTAAACGAAGCTGTAAGAAAAAAACAAAACAGGAAAATCAAGCAACTCGAGCCCAACCGCCACTGGGAAGACACAGCTTCTGCCCTCCCTACTGCCCCCCCTCCCTGCTCCAATAGTGCTACCAGTGGTCATCAATAATTATTTAGAGATCACAAAAACTATGCAAGAAATTAGTAAGCAGACAGAATCCTGCCAAAATGTCGATGAAGAGGGTTATACCACTTTGCTTTCAAGAAAACAGAAAAGAAAAGGAAGAGAGGAACGCCAAACACCCAGACCGTAGAAGGGAGCCGATCGCCCCGATACAATCTAACTCTATATCACCAGTTGCCACCCCGACACAAATGAAGAGGACATAGAACATCTTTCAGAAAAGTTTGAAAATATATCTAGTGTAAATACTCACAAGGCAAAAAAGAAACGTAGACACTATGCAAGTTTCACAATAACAGTTTGGGGCAAAGACAGAAAGCCCGAACTATTCAAAAACTCAGATGCGTTCCTCGACAATGTCAAAATGTTGATAAACAAAAACAAGTCCAAAAACAATCAGAATTTTTGACCGCGCAACGCCGTCAGCATGGCCGGTGACCAGATCGCACATTTTAAAAATAGAACATATAAACGCACAATCTCTCCTCAGTCACTTTGAAGAAATCGTATTGTTAGTAAAGGAGAGCTTTGTAGACATACTCTGTGCTAGTGAAATATGGCTCCACCAGGAAATGATAAGTAACTTTATCAACATTCCAAATTATCAAGTTTAACGATGTGATGCATTGTGAGAAGGAGTATACATATGTGTAAGGGATACAATTAAGTCCAACTACAACAGTTAACAATACTGCGGTAGAAGATATCTGGGTTACCGTACAAAGCAACATGCTTCCTTCCCTCATTATTGGCGCCGTCTATAGGCATCCCCATGCAAAATCTGAATCTTTTGAATATCTTGAAAAGGTTTTTAGAGAAATGTCCTTAAAAAGAAATCACTTTTTATTTTATGTGACTTAAATGATGATTTAAGTAAACCAAATGCTAAGTTAGTTAAGATAATCAAGATAAATAAATTAGAACAATTGATCAATAAACCTACAAGGATCACAGAAAATAACTCGTCTATATTAGATGTAATAATAACGAATAGATTAGATATCATCCATGTCATATTGCTGACCATGAACTTATTACGATAACGTTAAATATAAAGAAATCATATATAAAGAACTAACTCTATTAGATATTTTATCGACAGACAATGTAGATACCCAGGTAACCATCCTTACGGAAGTGATAAAAAGCAGCATAGAGGCCTCTGCTCGCTGTGACAAGAACCGTCAGACATCGAGAGAGCCATTGCCGATAGAAATAATGCCCAACAAGCGCTCAGAAGAACCAGATTTGAGCCCGCCCTTCAGGCAATTTATAAAGTGAAAAAAATGTTAAACCTTTAATTCAATCGGCAGACTAATAATTTCAGAAATAAATTCGCTAAATATAAAAACAACTCTGGTGGATCTGGCAAGGCTTATAACTGATGTTTTCAAACCACAACCAGTGGACGTAGAAACTACTAGCCTAATAATAAACAGCTCTGCAACAAATGCAGTGGAAGCAGACGGTATTGCTTTGCGCTTTAAATTACAATACTCCCACTACTATCTAAGGTTCTTGAAAAAGCAGCAGCAAATCAATTGATAAATTTCCTAGAAATTCCTATTATCTAAAACTCAACATGGCTTTAGAAATAAGTTATCCACTGAAACAGCGTTGTTACAGATTACTGACCAAATTTATAATAACATGGACAACAATAAGGTAAACTTGCTCACTTTGTGCGATCTTTCTAAAGCTTTCGACAGTGTCAACCACAAAATTCTTCATAAGAAACTAACCATAGAATTGATACCCATTAGCTTGACAGCTATCT
>NW_028234431.1:17640937-17645937 GCF_977035675.1 Penaeus japonicus
ATCATAGATAGTATGTCTATGTCTGCTTAAAAAACGGCTTTATTTTGGCGTTACCTTGCGTTGCTTACCAAACAGTAAAGCGGTTACAGCAATGTGTCTCACCAAGCAACTGGTAGCAGAGAGCCTCCTGAAGTGTTACCGAAGCGCTCTGGCAGCAGAACTGAATCAACAAACATGTAAATAATACCCAGAATCCTGATTGGTGCATGAGGTACTCCACTGTCACTTCTGGAATATTAAAAATAATAATAAATAAGCAAATGTACTGGCAGCACAGAAACAATAACTTTAAAAAAGAGAGATAAAGCATAATTCCAACATCTGGATATATCAGACACAAAAGTTCTTCTTCCAATAATTTTTGCATCATTTAGTAAATAAAAAAACTCGCATTTTCATTCCTTGGAATACAGTACTTTCTTTTCATCAAAAGTTGTGATTAGACACTGTTAATACCTGCAGCTGGAAGATCATGTGAATCTTTAACGTCAAGCGCTGCACTAGATGGTCTGAGGTCCGGTACCCAGTAAATGCATGACAGTGCAGCTGTCAACAAAGATATACAGGAAGCCATGACTGCCCGGTGCGCATTCAGACGGTCTGCTAAAGGCCCAGTTGTGGCTTTTACTCCCAGGCTGTAAGGAAAAAAACGAAGGATTATTCTTTTCAGAATGTAAAATGATAGACCTAGTGAAACATTTCATTATATATATCCATCTGTATTAACAGCTATGCAAAACATTCCTTCTCCTGTTCTCATACACGCCATATTCTGTATGGAAGGTTAATCATGCATGGAGAAAATGCTTCCGATAACTGATCGTAACCTCTAATCGGGCAATTTCAAGGATCTATATTTCTCTGTACATCAGCAAAGGGTTTAGATTCTTTTTTTAATCGCAACAAGATCATTCATAGTCAGAAGTAACGGAATCGAAACTGTTGAACTGTAACGGTCACAATTTCACACAAAAGGTTTCAGATTTCAGAAAACACAGAAAATTTCAGATTTACGCACCTAGAGAAACGTAGTAATGAAAGGGCCCAGACTCTGATTTAGTGGCATGTTTCCCTTACCTAATCATAGAAAGCACTGTCCAGATGGCGCCGACATAGTGGACTGGGATCCCCTTCTCCCGGACGATTACGGGTAAAAAAGGCATCAGCGGACCTACGCCTATGGGTCAGGTTGCAAGGGATGGCATTAACAACAAAATAAATTAAATCATTAACGGTAAGAAGCGCAATAATGTCAATAATAACAATAGCGCTAATGTAATATATATTTGTGAAACATATCAATTTGGTAAAAGTAGTAATATATCAACAGTAATGGTGATGATGATGATGATGATGATTACTATCATCATTATAATAATAATAATAATAATAATTATTATTATTATTATTATTATTATTATTATTATTATCATAATAACGATGATGATAACATAATAGTCATAATTCTAATAGTAACAGAGAGAGAGAGAGAGAGAGAGAGAGAGAGAGAGAGAGAGAGAGAGAGAGAGAGAGAGAGAGAGAAGAGAAAAGGAGAGAGAGAGAGAGAGAAGAGAGAGAGAGAGAGAGAGAGAGAGAGAGAGAGAGAGAGAGAGAGAGAGAGAGAGAGAGAAAGATGGCTAAGAAATAATATATATATATATATATATATATATATATATATATATATATATATATATAAAGAAAAAAAAAGAAAAAAAAGAAAAAAACAGAGAGCGGCAACCCACCTGCAAACCTGAGGAAGTAGTGCACCTTCATCGGGAACATTTTCCAGTTGATGCCCATTTTGCCTCGTGAGGTGTCTGTCGCAGGGGCTGTGTCGAGGGCGTCGCGCCGACCGGCCGCGAGGGGAGCTCACCCGGCTTCTGGCGAGGGACAGAAGGGCAATAAGAGGACACACTGCAACGATAGAGGGAGAAGAGTGGACAGCATAAACTTGATCTTTCTTTTTTCCATGCTTACTATACGCTACAAAACTCAGACACGTAAATCTAGCATATGAATCACACATGAGGTATGTGTGTATGTTGTAAAAGAACTCGTGCAGAGATTAAAAGTAAATGTTAGACTTGTGAAGTCCATATACACCATATGTCTTGGTGAGTTCTAGCGATGTGTGGGAGGTGCTTATAGTTGTGGGCATATGTCCTCATTTATGAGATATCTTGATTACGCGATAGTTCCAAACTGCAACCGAAGAACTATCAGGTTGGAAGCCAGGAGTTTTGGGGAGTGTACAGTCACCCCTTACCTTACTTGCTTCTCATGTCAACCTGCCCAGGTTGGTAGGTACCAGTTAGGGCCCGTACAGGGGTCACGGTTGAAAACCATGCCGAGAAAGAGAAATTGGTCAGGAAGCTTTCTATGGTAAAACATCAGAAATTTTCTCTGGTTCCTGTATCACGCATGTCCGGCGCCCCAAACTGTGCCAGCTGTTATCCGCGGCGGAGATGCCTCCTCCAAGTTAGCTGGAGACTGCGAGCTAAGAAAGGAAACTTGGGACCCCTACTTAGGGTTTTTCTTCGTGAGAAGACGTCCCTGTATACCCTTCTAAGGCGTGATCTTATCTCCCGGGGGGCCACGGCGGGTAGTACTCGACCCATCCGTCTATGATGATGAGACATATTGATTACGTGGTAGTTCCAATCAGAAAGACGAACTTTGCACACAACACTCTACTAACCAGAAGCTAAGTGAGTGACCCCTTTTTTTATACTAAATTTCCTTATAGACTCATGCCTACAAATCTTGCTGAAAAATTGAAGAGAAATAGCAATATCCCTTTAAATATTTCTTTTGATATTACTCATAAAATTAGTTTCATGTGTCGTATCATGATGGTAACATTATTTCCAAGTTAAGTTCTGTACTCAGTGAACATCTATTATATGACCGTTTGTTGCCACGGGAAAAACATCATATATACGCGTGTGAGTGTATATGGATATATGCATGTATAGGCGTGGGTAGGTGCGTGCGTGCGTGCGTCTGGGTTCAATATTTCCATTAATCACAGATGTTCCTAGCCAGTTTTTTTATTATCAAAACCGAATATAATATTACAAGCTACTTTATTCATTCGATGGGAGAAGCAGTATCAAACAAGTCGAGAGAAGAAAGAGACCTTGGAATAATTGTTAGCGGAATCCAGAGGATCACATAAATGACAACATTCGAAAAATGCTATCGCAGATCGCAAGCATGAAAAGGGCATTTATGTGTATGACTGCAATTACGGCAATATCCTTACTCTACGGTACGTTGCAATGCATGAAGTGCCCACTAACGAAAGGACAGATAAACTGGATCGAGTTCAGCGAGCAACCGCCAGATAAGCTCCAGCGTTGGGGACAAACTACGAAGAAAGACAAAAATATATTCGCAACACTCGGGGAGATAAGAAGACAGGACATATTATATTTCATAGAACTTGCAACAGTAATAAACGAGGAACGCGAGGTCACTGTATAAAGCTAAGAATATAACGTGGCGAAGACGGTGCAATAAAAATAGTCTTCCACAGAGAATTGCTGATTGGAACAACAACCTTCTGTGTGTCAGAAATGTAAAGCGCTAAGAATATAACGTGACGATGAAGGAGCAATAAAAATAGCCTTTCAGGGAGAACTACTGATTGGAACCACGCTATGTGTAATAAAAATATTTACCTTTTCAAAAAATATACGACGATCTAAATGCAGCAGACGAGTGCCCTAAGGTTAGCTCTCTCTCCTGTATTCAAACGTCTAAAAAATAACGTATACACATACACACACATTTAAATATCTTGACCGAGGTGATCGCTGCCATAAATCAACATTGTAACTATTAATCCTCACTTTTCTAATATATCTTTTACGCACGCATCACCAGCGCTAACAATACCAACAGCAGACAGCTACCACAGGATCAATTTCAGTCAATATGTCCTGAAACTTGATACTGGAAGAGTTTTAGTCACTCTGTAAACTTTCTGCAGTTATCCGCCATGTAAAATTACGTAGTGAATCATGCAATATGTGAATTGCAAAATATTTTCAGTCGCCTTACTAATTGTCTGGTTTTAGTTATTGAATATATTGTGTGATTCGGTTTTACGCCATGATCTATCTTACTGAAAGGACTAGGATGGCGCCTTCGACAGACAGACAGACAGAGAGAGAGAGAGAGAGAGAGAGAGAGAGAGAGAGAGAGAGAGAGAGAGAGAGAGAGAGAGAGAGAGAGAGAGAGAGAGAGAGAGAGAGACAGAGAGAGAGAGAGAGAGAGAGAGAGAGAGAGAGAGAGAGAGAGAGAGAGAGCGTGTCAGTGTCAGTGTCAGTGTCAGTGTACGTGTCCGTGTCCGTGTCAGCGTCGTGCGTGTGTGCCAGCCGCGCAACAAGTGTTCCCCTCTCGTCCCTTGCGCTGGAGTCGAGCTGAGCTTCCCTCTCTCCTCGTGCTACAGAACTTGAACTTTTGTTGTTACTGCGGTTTTGTTACTGTATTTGTTATCGTAGCTTTACTACATTATTATATTGCCATTACTGTTATCGTTGTACTTTGTTGTCTTGTTATAATTATAATAATCATTATTAGCATTCTTTGGCCGGATAATCAAAACTCTCGTAGTTTAAGATCTCGTAACGGTTCACGTTCTCGTAAGGTACGATGTCGTGAGTCTCCCTCGTAACCGAAAGTAAACACCGTAATTGATGGGATGCCGTCAGATGGCGTGATAATTAATTAAAGAGAGAAATGATTTGAGATAGGTTTAATAAATAATATTATATAATGTATATATAATATTATATATATATATAATGTGTGTGTGTGTGTGTGGTGTGTTGTGTGGGTGTGTTTGTGTGTGTGTGTGTGTGTATGTATTTTATGTATGTTGTATGATGTATGTATATATATTAAATATATATAATTAATATATTTATATATATATAATGTGTGGTCATACATACACCACCACACACACACACACACAGACACACACACAC
>NW_028234431.1:17658437-17663437 GCF_977035675.1 Penaeus japonicus
CAAGCAAGTAAACAAAATTAGCATTATTTCACAGTTTATTTAATGTGGTCCTCATATCCATTCTTCGGTAGGTTATATGGCTGGCACCTCACAGTCTCTCTCCAACATATTTTGGATATTTAGCTGATGCTGTTGCCTTTCTTGGAACAGAATATAATGGGTTTGTGAAGGTTTTGTAAGTATGGACAACTTTTGTTTGCACTGTATACTACATATGAGGAAAATATTATAGCAGTAAATCCTATGAAATAAATAATGTTTATTATTTTCTGTCTCAGTTGCTATTCAATTCCATTTTGAGGGTATTTAATATATATATCTGAATCAACACCCTCCTATCATGTCATTAGTATGGCATGACATCTGTATCTGAATGAAGAAAAATTCAAATAGTCAAGAATATTCGACATATATATATGACTACACCTTTTTTCATTTTCTGCATATCTATTATTTTCTTTTCAGAGTGGTCACTGTGTCGAGCATTCACTTCGTAGAATCACTCGTTGGCATTTATGTCTGCTATCAGAGGAGGATTCATGCTTGTGTGACATTAGCATGGACTCTACAAATCTTGGCTGTTGGTATGATCTCTTTACGTTTCCTAATCTGGCCAGAAGAAGAGGTAGCCAAGAGTAGCAAAAAAGTCAAGTAAAATCATGTGCATCTTATCAGCAACATTCATACAGGACATATATACCAAAAAAACAAATTCTTTCTTGAGAATTTTTGTATGTACATCAACTAAATATCTTTCTTTATGCCAGCTCCCAAAATTGTAAATTACGGAAACAAAATCTTGTGACGTTCATTGTTCCTTTGTTTCACATGTTGCATTCTAATGTGTATAAACTTTGATATAAAACATAATTTAACCATTGTTATCAATCATGTACACGAGAAATCAGTATTTGGTCTTTTAATTCAATACGCTTGTCTTGAAATTCTGACCATGCATGTTACTTTACTGAACCAAATTAAAGTTTACATATACCATATTGAGCAAAATGACATCTGTTTCTTTGTTTCTTATCTTTTAACATAAATCATAATCCTTTAAAATACATAATCAAATACCAAAGATAAAAGTTACAGACTGTTGTAGCTTATTATGAAACAATTCTGTCACATCAACTAATATTTCTAAATATTATCAGTGTGAAATTGGGGGTAAAATGTTGCCCAAGAGAGTATAAGAAATAGAAAATATACAGGCACTATATCATCACTGATATGAAAGATCAGAGAAAATCATTATAATGTCAAAATAAAGTTTTGGTTTTAGAGAGACCTCATTAATATACAATTATTGAAGAATGTAGTCAGTAGGAAAAAGGCAAAAAGATATAAAAAAAACTATTTCAATTCTAACAATATTTAATTGAGATATATATATATACTTATATAATTTGTCTGTATATAAAACAAACTAAAATCTCTTTCAACATAATGCAGATATATGATCACATTTATTAAGATCCACTGATACTGGTTCAGTAATTCTGTCTTGAAAAAATATTCTTTGAGGAATATACAGGTGAAGCCTAATTTTTAAAATAATGCTAAATCTGGTAGGGGAGAGTGGGGCGGGTTGTCACAGGGGTAAGTTGTCACAGTCTCGTTTTTAGAGAACTGCCTCATTTGCATCCACTGTGGCTACCACCCTTAAGGTGGGAAGCCTAGACACGTTCCTGAAATAAACTCTTCACTTTCAACTCGTGGTTAAGTTTCCTGTGTTTTGCTTCTGACTGTTCTTGCTGACCCTGAACACGAAGTTGATCCTTTGGAAAAAGGTAGGCACATTTCCATACTATTCTTTGTGAAAATCATTTAATTGTTTTTCTTATCCATTTGTATTATTATTGTATTGGAGTTGAGTTCCCTTGATAATCCTCGACTCTTGTTAGAGAAATTGGGCCTATTTCTTCAGAGTTTGGTGTGGGGCAAGTTGTCTCAAAATTGAGCCAGCTGTGAAAACATGCCTGCATATATCAGTGACCCCATTTTGGTGTACTTATTGCTTCAGAGTATTTCTTCAGAGTATTGTACAGAGTACACCATCCCAAAACCAAAATGTAGACATAGTTTCTACAAGTGCTGAAGAAATTCGGCCATTTGGTAGAAGGAAACCAAGAGAAGATGGATCCAGTAAAAGGAAAAAGGGAAAGTCACAAATTTTTACTGACACCCCAGTTAAAATGGCAATAGAGGAGGAGGTGAAAGCAAAGAAATCAAAGAAAAATCTGACAAACGAAGAAAGTTTTGTTTACATCTGCAAAAAAAGAGCATATCGATGCTAAAAAAGCCACAAAAAACAGAGATGAAAGATTGAATGAAACGGATACAAGTGCAGACAGTGACTGCATTTGTGATGATGCAAGTGATGCGGTGACAGCCACAGTGACTGTGAAGAGAGACAGATTTTAAGATCTCCAAAGATGTTACATCTAGCAATGGATGATCACATCTTAGTTCAATTTCCTGGGAAGAAAGCTGTTAAATTCTATGTTGGCAAAATAATTCAGCTTGACCCTGATGATGATGAGGTGGAAACAGCATTTTTTCGAAGCAGGTTTTCTGTGAATGATAGAAAAGTTTTCTTCTTTCCTGACAAAGAAGATATCTGCACGCATGCAGTGGAAGACATTGTAATGAAACTTCCCTATCCTACAAGAGGTCACACTAACAGAGCATCAACAGTGTTTGATTTTCACTGCCCAGCTCTGGACAAATACAACACTGAATAATTTGCCTTATTGTATGCTCATTTACTTAAATCTATTTTTGGAATATTAGCCATAACTTCTAAACCCAAGTGCATTTTTCTCTGTGACAACTTGCCCCGACTCATGTGACAACATGCCCCATCCATGGGGCATGTTGTCACACTGAACCTGTCTACCTAAAAATATAATTTTACAGAAAACATTTGCTAGTGTTGATTTTTTGTTATGCTAACAATGTAACCTGATATGTACAGTTAATAGATTATGCTATTAAAGTTTCATCTCTCCATCAGTGTTTGAGATAACAGCGATGATAAAATTTTTGTGACAACGTGCCCCACTCTCCCCTATAGTATATGGTTTGAATATACTGTTCTCCTCTCCTCTTAACAAGGAATATACCTATTTAAATTTGAACTTGCATGTTTTTTTGACAAAGGCACAGTCATTCAAAATACAACACAGTCACCATTTTCATTTTTAAATGTGTGGAATGAAATGCTAAAAATTAAATCAACCTACCAAGTATTCCCTGTTCAACAAGATCAAGTCACATTTTACTGAATCATGTAAACATTTTCCTTTGGCTACAAATTAAAGAGCTATTAATTCTATACAGTAAAACATTATCAAAAATATATTCCTTGATATTTAAATGACTCCTAAAATATCCAAACTTCAGCTGTAGAAATTGTACAGAGCATCATGACCTTCCTACTTGGTTTATTTTGTACAAGATTCATAGATTATGTACTGCAAAATTTTGTACCTCAAATGGTAGCTAATAAATCTATATAACAAATAAGCCAAAGTATTCTCAAGTTAACACAATAATGGAATGTTTGAATATTGTTTGAGATTACACTATGTGGCAATTAACCTGTTAACGACAGGTGGTTTTGGCTCCACCTGGACATGACACCAAGGTATTTCTAAATGTGCAGGCCAAATGCAACGGCCTATTCATCCATTGAGACTAAGCGCCTGATCACCAAACTTGCCGGCCAAACAAAAAGCCAGGCCATGACATGATATCACATCATCCATCATTAAGGGATTAAGTTTCTCAGATCTCTAGTGGATAATAAACAAAATGTAATCAAATTCATCATCACTCACAACCTTGCAGATCACACAAATCAGTGATATAACTGTATCAAAACTGGAATAAATCACTGATAAAAGGTGCTGATGAAAACACTAATGTAAGACAAACACCAAGAATGAACTAAATTCTACATATTAAAATTCTCACAAGAATCTAACTTACACTTATTGTGCCTTACCAAATTTTTGCAGTACCACATTTCATACAACAATTTAACAAGATTTTTAATATGATTTTTTATTTCTCCCCCAAGGGAAGAAATTTTTCCCCCCAAAGGTAAAAAATCTATATTCATGCATCGCTTTCATGCCTGGAGTTTGAGTTACTTGAAACTACTGGTCCACCAAAATAAGCCGATATCTCTTCCAGTGTCTTGCCCTTTGTCTCTGGGACCACTGTCACACAGAATATGAGATTGAGCACACACACTCCTGCAAACAGCCAGTAGGCCCCAAAGTCACCAATGGCATCCTGAAAAAATATAATCGTCATGTAAAGAAGTGGATCATAATAAGCTCCCTCTTTAGGAAAAAAAGAAAGAAAACATGAAAGAATCATTATCTTGAAATATTATTAGATGAAATAAAATAATTTAAGATTACATATTTTTAGTCAGCTGACTTACCTGAAGAGGCACAAATATCAAAGTTATGGTAAAGGATAAGGTCCAATTAACCATAGTTGCTAATCCAGCTGCAGCTTCCTTCACATTAGAAGGAAAAAGTTCTCCTACAGAAAAAAACAGCATACAATAAATATAGCTCATCCTAATCTTAAATGATTCAGTTTCACTACAAATCAGCCATAAAAGACAAAAAAATTATATAAACAAAAATTACACTATTCAGCCAGTCAGTTACATGCAAAACAAAAAATTCAGGGCTTTTTCTCTTTCTATTTTCTTTTTTTTTTTTTTTTACAACTAAGATTACAGAACAAGCTGTCTTACCCATCATCAGCCATGGAATGGGGCCATAACCAATTGAGAAGGCAGCAATAAAGATAATCAAGGATGCAAGAGGCAACCAGCCAATGGTTTCCACTGCCCACGTTTTATCCTCCATCTTCTCATAGAAGAATTCCCCAAGTGCAGCTGTAAGAATGTTCAGTATAAAAAAATATATGAATTCTAGTATGTCACTTTTCTTAAATCAAGGTTTATTAAC
>NW_028234431.1:17678437-17695937 GCF_977035675.1 Penaeus japonicus
TACTCCCTCTCTTCCATACTCTCTTTCTCTCTTCCATACTTTCTTTCTCTCTTCCGTATCCATTATCTCTACCTTTCCCTCTCTACCATACTCTCTCTAATGTACTCTCTCTCTACCATACTCTCTTTCTCTACCTTACTCGCTCTCTCTACCCTATTCTCTCTCTCTCTACCTTACTCTGTCCCTAACTTTCTCTCTCTCTACCTTACTCCCTCTCTCTACCCTATTCTCTCTCTCTCTACCTTACTCTCTCTCTCTACCTTGCTCTCTCCCTAACTCTCTCTCTACCTTACCCTCTCTCTACCCTTACTCATTCTCTCTCTCTCTCTCTCCCTTACTCTCTCTCTCTCTCTCTCTCTCTCTCTCTCTCTCTCTCTCTCTCTCTCTCTCTATCTCTATCTCTATCTCTATCTCTATCTCTATCTCTATCTCTATCTCTATCTCTATCTCTATCTCTATCTCTATCTCTATCTCTATCTCTCTCTCTCTCTCTCTCTCTTTCTCTTTCTCTTTCTCTTTCTCTTTCTCTTTCTCTTTCTCTTTCTCTTTCTCTTTCTCTTTCTCTTTCTCTTTCTCTTTCTCTCTCTCATAAATTCTTCTAACTCTTCTCTAAATAACTGATATACACTAAATCTATCTGTGTCTAAATATTTATGTGAAACATTAGTAAGTTTTTGAGGTGAAGTAGAATATAAAGTACATATCTATATAACATCTGACAGTAGTGATGGTAACATTATCAAAATATTAGCATATACTTACACCACAAAGCTATTGTTGCTCACTTAGTGTTTATCTGTAATACTGCTGCAGTATACAAGAGTCTGTACTTATCTGACTGAGGTCCATCCACTAATAGTTACAAGAAATATACAATGGAAATGATCATTTGATACAGACTAGGTAACCCTTGTTTATAACTGCATTTCTAACATCAATATTTATTCTCATTTTAACCTGTTTCAGTGAGTTTCCAATTACTTACTTTATTTTTTATATATTCCCTTGGAAACACAACTGCTGAAGTAACATGAAATATTGGTATGGCATATGCCTCTTTGTTACATCATCACATATCATATTTACCAATCTATAAAACAAAATTGGATAAAAATGGGGTAAATATTCAAGCCTACAAAACATCCACTGCTCTATATTGAGGAACATACCAGGCCAAGTTGGTAAGGCTGGAAGTAGACTTGATAAGCCCTTCTGCAACTGACATTTTCATGGGGTCAGGTTTCTGTTTGTTGAAATTATAAGCTATTTACTCTTTTACTTACGAGGACCTATTATACCAAATAGTATCACTTACTATTATATCATATATAGACTCATATTTCATACCATAAGTCTAAAAAATAACAGAAAAGACATACATCTTACATCTTCAGATGCCCAGCCCAGACTAAACACCTTCATATGTGAACTGTCTCAGAAGGGCTAAGATCACTTAAAAAATCAGAACATTTTGTCACATATCAGTAAACTAACTAAATGAGAACACTAGATAGATAGATCAGAGTGAAAGAAATAGTCCAACTGGTAATCTATCTCCCCTGAAATAGTTATTTAAAAAAACAAAAGCACATCATCTACTTTAAGTTGCCAAGTATAACACAATATATCATTAAAAATAATACCAGGCTCACACTAGACCTAGGTCCATGATGCAAGTCGTGTGAACTGGTCTCTCTTGAATCACTGATTCAATGAGGGTAGCCAGTTTTGAGAAAGCACAGTGTTGTTGACAGAAGCATGCTCTGTTCCTCTATGAGGAAAATAACAGAGTTAAAAATAAAATGTATCTAGGTTACCAACTGTAAACACAAAGTTCTAGATTATCAACCATTTCAAAGGATTGGCGTGGACCTGGTTTCAAGGCTCCTGCAAACGACCTATAATGTGCTTGACTATTACAGAAATAAAAGCAATCTACTGGTCATATTTTTAATATATTCCACTAACTGGAGTCTAGAGCTTTTTTGTGATTCACATAAGAACTTTGGATGAGTCAGACCAGATATGTGATATTATACTACTCCTTGGATCATGTTTAGCACTTTTTGTGGTATGATTGAAAAAGCTCCAGAATTAAAAGAAGACTGAAATTAATTATTAGATCCTTGTTGTTACTGGGGGTTTTACAGCATTTTTTTATAGAACACTTACAATAGGAGAATATTTTCTGTAGCTGATGTATTGTGCTTCAGCATGGTAGGATTAACAAAAGCTTAGGATATAATATAAATACTCAAAACCATGAGTTGAATATAGTATGACATCTTCAGGGCAAGCATTTGGGATAAAACAGCAGAAACCCTAGCAACTGCCCAGCAGGAGTTTTCAAACAGGATTTTTCTTCATACAACTTATTGGTTGTTATATGTAACCAAACTTGAGAGTTACTCTGATTTATGATGGAAGGCCTGCAATCAGTGCCTCCTTACTAAATACCTTGATATTGGTATCCATGGATTCCTCTCATCCTCTACTTATCTTACATAGTCAACTTTACCTGCAATTCTCCTGAAATACCCTACAATTTGGGCCCCTTCAGCATGGGTAAGCATGCAGTATATCAGTGAAATTGCAGGGTAAAAAACAATTAATCTCAAGTAAACCACACTAACAATTACCACAAATGACCTATATATGCCACCTGCAGGGGACTGTGTCCCTTACAACCCCACTCCGACCCTGGAATAGAAATATCCTCTACTTAGCCCATTGCGGACAGGGCGCCTAATGATCTAATTGGTCATCAGGAAGGGCAATGTACAACGGTGGCAGCACCAGCTAAAAATTAGAGGGACGGGGAAAGTGTTTTCTCTGCCCTCTGTGTTGCGCAGACTAGCTCAACCAATATTTTTCCATAAATACATCACAAAATGCAGGTTTAGGCTGACTTTAGAACCCAGGAACTCTGGAGCTAGCACCGTTACAACCATAATATTTCATGACTGTGTGAGCGCTTCAACTGTGAGCAGATCCCAATGTCGCGTCATGTACACATTGACACCCATCTTTTAGGCCTCATCAGTGCTGCCATGTATGTCATGACACCCATACTCAGTGGATTAATTGCAGCAATCTTCGGAAAATGCCTCTCACCATCACCATGGAACATGCTGGTGGAACATTGTTTGTGATATTTTCAAGGCATTATAGTCTACAAAATCATAAACCAATGACATGACCTAATTTTACCTTGTTTTGAGGTTAGCCTAGCCAAGGGGGGGCTTCCACCCTCACTGACTCTCCTTTTCAGAGCAGTTTGTGATAATAAACTTGATTTTTTTTTTTTTTAGTTTTCTTTCGGTAAGTGTAATTTCAGAAAATTACTCATAGAGTGGAAAAGTCTTAGCTATAAATAAATTTGTACAAGTTCAAAGGTATTTTATGAAGTGTAACCACTGAACAACGGACACACACATGGAGTGTACTGTTTACCAGGGCTTGGATGGGAGGGTGCATAGGGTATATTTGAGGTATATATCTGTCCATTTAATGTGGTATTTTCATATCTTTCCCTGATTTTCTTCATGCCCTCCCCAAATTGTGGGAATCTGGGGGGTGAATAAGGGGGAATCGCAGGAAAATTTCGACTAAATATGAACACTAGAGGATGAAAGTCTTTGGTAAGTGGTCTTTGGTAAGGAGGTGCCTATATGGTGCCTTATTTGCCAATAAGCTGATAGGATAATCAACACACACTACCTTACCAGAAAATACTAGAGGCAAGATCAGCGATTGCAAACCAGCTTACCCTGTATCGCAATTTACATCAATAATACATGAGAAAACGCCCACCAATCTTGACACGTCAGTGAATACCATTCAGACACTGATTTACATACAATGGAATTTGCTATCTACTAAATAACTCAACATTTCAAATGAATAATAAAAACACATAAAATCACCACACAATGAAGATCACTAACATAAACCAGTTTCCGGTGTCATGTTTTCCACGTCTTAGCCTTTGTTTACACTCGCTCCAATGTAAACAAGCGTTCGCGTAAGAGCAGGCGGATGAATCTGGATGTGTCAATCCGAGAGGTTAGGAAAGTCGTGCTCATGTGGATGATACCAAGGCCAGTGTTAATAATTATGGGACTGTTAAGGACATCCATGATATTTGCATTATATTTCATCTTAATATTATGAAATGTCATGTTGGTCAGGGAGGAAATACTAAATGTTGTGGTTTTGGTTCCACTGAAGGTGGTCTTCAACCATTTTAAATTAATCAGCAAGAATAGTAGAGTTTACAACTAGTAGTTTTCATGACAATTGATCCCGCAGTTTGCGATCTACAAATGACAAAAATGCACTGTCCTGAATACCTTCACTTATAGAAAAAATATACAAATTTTCTCAGCATTATATAGTCGGTACAGTCCCTTGCAGGTGTTCTCTACACCTGCTACAACTTCTTTGATATTTGAATAGAGGGAGATATGAAAATAATTTCAAATTATTTGGCGAAAGAGAATAGAAGAAAACCAACTTAGTTACAGAAAAGGCTGCTGGTAACAAAAGTTGTACCATCTGCAGGATGTGTTTGCTCATTTGTGTACATGATTAGTAAGCTTCATCAGCCTTGATCTGGAAGCAACAAGAATATTCTAATTTGTTGGGAAGCAATCAAACAAAACATGGTTTAGCCACTCTTGGCAAAGTAATTGTTCAAAATACTTTATGCTTCCTGTTTTGCTTCCCATTCAGTTTAAAAGACGAGTCATTTGTTTCTACGTATGGCAATATTACAAATCATTTATTTGTTTGCTCTACTAACACTTTTAACTCATTACAGTAAAATGGCAACACTGTATCAAACATAGACACCACGTCTTCCACTGATGTTCTTACCTATAACTTTATGTGTGGCAGGAGATATAGACATGTAACATACCCTGAACTGTTCAGTTGATGGCCACCAACATAACAGCCAGCGACGATGTTTTCATAATAATACTATCAAGCATATCAAAAACATCCATAATTGGCAGTCACTATGTAATACTTAAGGTCCTTTGTTATTCTAAAGAGCATTATGTCATTTTTAAAAATCACTCTATCAGATGTTAAGCTCATATTACCGCAATTGGCAATAAAATAGATTCGTAACTGATCGGCAGTTATGAAGCAGAAACTGATCGTCACAAATTAGATATACCCTTTTCGTCTATAGATTTCGCATAAATTTATATGATTTATGTGTAGGAACTCATATACTGCGTAAAAATCCTCAATATAAGACACATGAAGGAAGTTAATGGGATTGACGCAGTCAGGATAGGAAGTAGAAATTTAAAATACGCGTTTAGTAGTTATTTTCTGGAACGTTTCAATCACGAAGAAGCTATGCAAGTCTCATCGTTGTGAAATAATACCGAAGTCTGGTTAAAGCTGCACAACTGCTAGCAGATGACACAGCGAAGGCAGTTGATTTACCCATGATGTTTTATCATTTGTTAGGTGTCGATTTTTTTTAGAATACGATTTCTGAAAAGGGAGCCCCTAGCATCATGCAAAATTAAGAATGGGACATATTTATATATACTGCATGATTTTAATAAAGTTTTTAAAATACCATTTCATTTTCATGTACACCATGAGAAAAAGGACATAGTCATAGGTATTTTTTAGATTTTTTTTAGAGATTATTCACCATTGGGGTTTTGGGTGATCGGTTAGAAGCAGCCATTATCATAAGCATTTCAAGTACGGAGGGCTTTTACTTCTACTGGCTTTCTTTTTATATCTCCATTCTCTTATTGCAGAAAAAACAGTTTCACCAACCGAAGATCAGTGGCGGATCGCCCATCAGGCTAACCAGGCTAAACCAATGCGCCCCCTAGCCTTGGGTGGGAGGGCTTGCACCGAAGGCCCTATGATTGCAAACAAATGGCGGTGTGTTAGGAGAGGAAACTTTGGCCCGTTTATGAGACTACGGTGCACGGTGTTAGCTGCACTGTTAATCCTGTCATTATGCAGGCCTGGGGTGATAGCATTCCGAGCTTATTTTTCTTTGAATGAGTCTGGCTACTGTCTAGCCCAAGGGTCTCATAAGGGTCATAATTCCGTACTACAGAAGATGATAAATCCACGAGAAGTTGACGTGGGTTTCCACTAACCTGACTGCAGGACCTTTCTCATTTCAGTTTTCTGAAAACTATTCAGTTATTTTGATTCTTTAGATAATGGCACAAACAGTCGTATTCCTGTAGTATAAGTAAATATTCTTTGAAAGCACTTTTAAAACATGATAGCTGATTGATTGCAAGAAGAATACTTACTATTGAAGTTGTTTTTGTGTCCTCTTTCTGTAATATAATTCGATGCTACATGCAGGTGTTCACTCACTTGCGAGACCTTGCTTTGGCGCAGGTGTTTGTTCTGGTTATCTGTGACGGAGCTTAAGCGTTCGCTGAAAATTAGTCTAAAACTGCCTGTTAATATAATACCAATTTCAGTTTATTCAGCGAGTATTCTCGTAGATAATGCTTTTCATATTGCGACAATCAGTCAGTCCTCGGTATTGAATAATCTGTTGATTATTATAAACTGTTTTGTAAGTTATTGATTTAGTCTCAAGATTTACGTTTTTGCAAGGCACTCCTCCAGTTATCAGACCACTGAAACGTAGGCAAGTAATGCATTGACAGAATAATTGTCAAGTTTTGTAGGACATTAACGACTAATATATATAGATAGATAGATAGATAAATAGATAGATATAGATATATAATTTTTCCTAATTTAGGGGGTCTTTTTATAGTTTGCTTTAATAACGCACAAACGTTTATTTCTTTTTCTACTGCTACGGCAGTGACTCCCAGCGTGTGTGGCGCCATTGTCTCCTCCCATCGATAAGACCTCCGTAATGACCGCACTTTAAAACTCAAATACAAGGAAGTGTCTCTTGAAACTTTCTAGATTGATATCGAGAAAGAATTCCCACTTGCAGCTAGAAAAAAAAATCAGAAAATTCTTCTCCATTTCTCAACCTCGTACTTGTGTGAACAAAGGTTCTCAACTCTCACTAACATAAAAAAGTAAGAAAAGGTCAACTGCTAAAGGTCGAAGAAAAAGTGCGGGTGAGCCGAGCCAGCGTTCCTCCTAAAACACGGCGGATATGCTAATCCAGTCAAGCTTATGTGTCCTACTAATAAAGTAAGTGTATATCAATCATGAAATTTGAAACGTTTTAAAAGGACTTAGCCAGTCTGAATATATATATATGTATGTGTGTGTGTGTGTGTGTGTATGTATGTATGTATGTATGTATGTGTGTGTGTGTGTGTGTGTGTGCGTGTGTGTGTCTGTATGTGTATGTGTGTGTGTATAGATAGATAGATAGATAGATATAGTATATGAAAAAGGCTAAGTGTGCCGCAAAAAATATTAGTTGTTTCTTAGTGCGCCGTCATGCTGAATAGTTTGAAAACCAGTGTCAGAATAGAACAAAACATTTGTTTGGTTGTTTCCTTGTTTGTGTACTTTTAAGGGGGTGCTACGTTTGGGGGAAAAAATCGGAAAGTGATTTCCTTCATTGTGTATACATATAAACATTTCCCATGCATGGCGTCAAGCTGACAAGTTAATTCAACATGGTCTAGCAGCCTTATTAAATGTCATTAAGAAACGTGATAATGCGTGTAAATTCGTATTTCTTATCTAAATCGACGTCTATATGTGTGTGCGTGTGTGTGTGTGTGCATATATATATATGCATATATGTGTGTATACATATATATATGTATATATATATATATATATATATATTTAAATATAAATATTTAAATATATATATTACATATATATATATATTTAAATATATATATTACATATATGTATATATATATATATATATATATATATATATATATATATATATATATATATATTCATGTGTATTATTATTTTTATCTATTTATTTATTTTATATTCATTTAGTATATTTTATATTTCACTTTATTTCCCAAATCCCTGATATGTCATGAACTGTAAATGGCTGCACGACTTAGCATGCTATTATGAAGCACCATAATGCGATTTTGCAAATCTTCTTCCCTCTGATATGTATTCTATTCACTTTTTTGAGAGAATTGGCTTTACGTTTATTTGTCCCTTCGTTATCAATAAACACCAGGTCTCAAGCACATACAGTATTCTTGCTTTTGGATTCTTTAAACAATTTATATATTTGATTTCAAGTTAAAGTAATGGCCCACAAGGGTTGGAAGAGTCTGCACTGATCATTATTACTTTCTCGATTTGGATGACTTTTATATATGTTACTGATGAAACTTAATGATATCGCATCAAACCAGCGAGATACTCACCATGGGGCGGCGTTGTCAGACACCTAGATATTTCTAGTTTTGCTCCTTTGCCGGTTCATTTACTTTCTGAGACACTGAAACTTTATCCTCATTCTTTTCTCAAGAAAGACAACCCGGTGTCAGCGGAACGACGTAAATACCCTCTTAACAATTGCCAGCAGACCACTAGATAACATTCCAGCCGGAGTGAGATGGGTTACCGTCTTCATAGATACGTAAAGATGGATGCATCACTCCTGGCCTAAATAAAGAATGAAAAAGCGAGCACAGAGACAAATTGCCGTACGCCCCCTGTCTCTTGAAATGGCTGACTGCGTGTGGCGTTGTCGGTTTGAGCCACAGTTGGACTTTCACAGTGTTTTTGCATGGATTAATTTACGAATCTGCGTGAATTGAAAAATGTTTCCGACCTTAGTTACTCCTTCCTTAAGATTCTTATGTTGTTGTTGTTTAGTTTTATGACATTTTCCAATATGATTGAATTGTTGCTTCAGTTTCATTCTTGTATCTATTACCCTAGTTTTTTGGATTTCATTGTGGAATTCGTGTCGATGTATTCGACCTTCTGTTTGATTACCTGGGTCTGGAATATTTTAATTTTCTCTAATAAATGTTTCATATGATCATATAGCCTGAAAACCACTTCTCTGAGAAACCTTTTCCGGTCTCCAGCAAATTCATATCTTGGTGTGCTTTGCTTTATATTCTCTTTCTATTGCTGTTTTGAGTACTGAACTTTATTTCATAAACATGTTATTCCTATCAGTTAGAAGACTTATGTACTCCTCTAGGTCCTTCTCATAAAAAATGACGGAGGATTAACTTTGTTCTTGTTAGGTTGTGTATGGTATCATTTTCTGCAATTATTGTGATTTAATTTTAGTGCGAAGTTTTCGTTTTCATGATTTAGGAGTTTTCTTAGGACTTTGTAGTTTATTTTGATATGAGCATTTTATTGTTCAAGGGAGGAGAAATGTTTACAAGTCTTCTATTTTTTGACGTTTATTTCTTTCCCAAGTGTAAAGTTTTCTATTGGCGTTAAGTCCCTTAGTTTTTTTTCTGTGGCCATGAAATGTGCCTATGTCGTCTGCAGTCCTTTGTTATTTTTTGAGCAGCAGTATCTTTGCCATATGGGGATTGTATCACATTCTAAAAGTATCATTCGCATGACCAATGGTTGACAATCAGGATTGCGTATCGTTGTGCTGCATTTTCAACATGATAGATAGCCCAACATCAAATATAGTCGAATAGCTGACGTGTCAATTTCTTCAGATTAACAATTTTAAATATATTTTCGCTATTCCCCTGCACAGTGACTATGCTGCGAGAGCTAAATTATCATGTTCCCCGTTTGCCATTCTTATAGGAAACAAGAAGAAAACATTCGAGATGTTGCTTTTATATCACTAATAAATTTAGATAAGTGTTGGTCCTGGGTAAGGCATTAAACTGCGCCACGGAATGATCCTTATGCAATGATGGGAGCCTATAAGCTCCAGAGCCTGGGAGAAGGTGCCTTGTTGGCAGCAGAACAGTGGATATCTACTAAAGGCGTCTCCAGTGCAACTAATTTATACGGCTTATGTAAACATATTTGTTTAGCGGAAGTTAAGCACTATTGAATAAGTGGCATAAATAACCCTAGGTGCGTGTTACCAAGAAAAAGGTTCCCAGGAAGACTCAACTCGTTGACACAAAGCACATAGGGGACCAAAGCTGGTCATCTTTATGATTCGTGATGGTGACACTGAGTGTATGCCAATTCGAACAATATGCGCAATTTCAACAAGTGCAATTTAAGTGTAACGATGATTGTACAGTCACAATACGTAGTTTTTGGCCAATCACCAGAAAAAGGCAATTGTCCTTTCTCATTCACGAAAGTCTCTGTATATTGATATTACTTTTCATGACCGGATGATTCTGGTAAATTGGACTATATTTACTTCATAAATCTTGGGGTCCAGGAGATCTCTCTAGAACCCAATCGCCTTCCTGAATTTTTATTTGTTTATATTTGTATTTTAACTTTTTTTATGCTAATAGAATAAATCATTTTAAAAATGGTTACCTCCTGCACAACAAGCTATGCCCTAATCTGTGCTCAAGTTTTGAGGAATAATTCACTAGTAATCATTCAAGTACTTGCTACCGAGGAATAATAAGTACATGAGTATTTTTTCTTAAATTTTAAACTGTTCCTTCCTTATCAACAACCCATTTTGCATCAACTTCAAGCCCGAAGGAATTAATAGTTAAACTTTCGGCTGTCTCGAATGCAAAGGTTCTATATTCCATACGGTTTCAGACCAGTATATGTTATAGCTGATACTGGATATATCATATCACATATATATTTAATATTATGTAATCAATGGAAATGTTAATTTCTTTGCACTATGACAAGAGTATTTTTTTGTATGGTGATGTTTTGAATGTAGCAAGGTATTTTTGAATTAGTTAATTAACATTTGCAATAATGTTGCAATAGTATGTGATATTATTAGATAAGCATGGAGTCTGAGAGAGCATTCTAAAATTGGTTTCCCTGGCAGAAAAAAAATCGACGAGAACAGACAATGCTTTCCCACTTGTAAAGGGAATTATATGTGCGTCTTCACACATTCAGTCGACACACACACACACACCCATAAGCAAACATACAATTATAAGATTGTATGGGCGGCGGGTATCGTCTATCGGTTCCTCCTGCGTGAACTGATACAAAATGTAAAAGAATGATGATGAAACAAAAATCTCATTCTAATTTCACTCAAAATTCTTATGAGTCAGTTTATATCTGCCAAGATTGCTCGGCTTTTCCAGCTTAGCCTTCCATTTCTTTCCGTCTTTGAGGTCGAATCCATTCGGCGAATCTCACTCGGTTTTCATCTCGGTTCAGAGGCATCCGCTGGAGCTGCTATTGTACGGGGGAAATTTTAATTAAACTTTTTTATTCGCCCCTAAAAAAACACTTCGTTGTTACATCAACATAAAGGATTAACACATGGATGACTTGCAAAGTGTACAGTTTGATACAGAAAAAAGGAAAAAGTTTTTGATATAATTTTTTTAACAATATTTTCTCACTTGCTGATAAATATAAACGTTCCCTCAATTCACTGGATCTTTCTATGACCATTAAAGTATAATAGCTAAAGTGACTAGGCCAACAGTTCAGTTCACGATTGTGTAGTCCGGGTGCTCCACTTGTATGTCATTCCGTGTAAATATGGGTAAAGCAGACATTTGGGCACTTGCGTTGATCATTGTTACTTTGTGATTAATAGATCAAACTGGCCATCAATTCATCACGGTTTTATAACCAAACAATAAGCCTCGTCGTAAA
This sequence comes from Penaeus japonicus, assembly GCF_977035675.1. NCBI lineage: Eukaryota > Metazoa > Arthropoda > Malacostraca > Decapoda > Penaeidae > Penaeus > Penaeus japonicus. The sequence continues at coordinate 17,690,147 of NW_028234431.1, forward strand.
TTCAATATCTGGTCACAAGAGTCAACGGATATTAAAAAAATATTTTAGGACACCTGAATAATATTCGAGTTCGAACCATCATTATCAAACCGAAATCCAAGTTATATTCTGTTCATAGATAAGAAAAGAGTGATAAGACCACTTTGATTCATAAATTATATATCTGTCGCCACACTGGTGAAACGAACACTTCTAATATAATCCTCAAAAGTTGATTTATTTTGGAAATGGAGTAATAAAACTCATCTTAAACTCATGATTCTTATGCCACATAAGGATCATGAGTTCTTAACGCATTCTGACTTCATCTTTACCAACTGCATCTGAACAGAAGCGAGTTGCTTTTTTGCAAACTTCAGCTTCACTTGGAATAAGTAATCATTAACGGAATTTATCTTATCCATTAAATCATGTATGGGTAGGGACAGGAACATAATATATACATTATATAGACAAAACGTTTTGCTGGTGTTGACAGAGGAGAATTCTTTCTAAAGCCAGGCAAGAACCTGAGGATCTGGTTTTACTAATAAGACATTCACTAAATATCTACACTGCCTACCTGAAATTCTTAATCAAATTATTATCATTTTGAGAGAGAGAGAGAAAGAGAGATGATAAAGAGAGAAAGAAAGAAAATTAATCATATGACTTCGATGACAAAATAAATCGTAAGTCAAAAGAGGTTCTATTCAGGTTGAGGATATAAACCACAAAACTTTCCCGTATTTCTGTCAAACTTTATTGTTTCTTGAACACAAAGAACTTGCACATACAACTGCTCTGAAGGTTAGGAATAAACATAATACAAACATGTCAGCAGAATATGCCGAGGAGGTGAGAAAGAAAGCTCCAGGATTTCTTATGAAAAGTTCTTGGGATCGCATTATAATCACTTGAAAATAAAATTGTAAACCTACAGTGTAAAGCCAAATGTGACACATGAAGCTCCTGGGGCCTACATTCCCTATGGAGGCCAGGCAGGTTAGGTATACGATGCAGATCCAAAAATGGCTCTTTGTTAAGTAAGAAAAACTCACGAAATGTCGACGGACGGAGCGTCCAAACTCGGCATTCGGGTTTCGTAAGAAAACTCCAGAGAGGAATCGCAGTGATCCGATAAGACGAAATCACAATGACGCTGGTTCCTCGCGGCGTGTGGTCTGTCGAGTTTTCTTTGCTTTTATTCAGAAAAGATTTTGTCTGAGTCATCAAACCGAGCTCTGGCTGTCCTCCACCTCCCTGCGGCTGGAGGGAGGGATAATATATATGACTAGGAAAAAGCTACAATTTACAGCTGTTGCATATGGGGTCTCTACGAGTCATACCAACTTGTTAGCTTGAGAGGAGTCGTAGGACGTCATTCTAATGCAAATAGAATAACTGTTACTATTTGAAGCTTACAAAAAATAATAAAAAATAATAATGATAGTGAAAATGATGACAATTACAGAAGTAATCATAATAAATATAATCAATAAAAGAACAGTAAAATACATAAAGTAAAAACAGTAATTAACTGCAGAACTGACATAAAACAGTAATTGACATGAAACTGGTTGTGATCTTGACGTATCACAAATTATAGCAGTTTTATGATAAAAAAAATTACTATGAACTTTACTTGTTTTAAAACATTTGAGTATTAGCAAAGAAAGCCCAAAAATCTTCCAGGTGTATCTAAATTCATCATACATACAAGTAAAAAGAAAATGAAAGTACGGGACACAGTTACAATATTCAAAAAGATCTGTGTATAAGAAAATGCCTGCAGAATCATATATGTACAAAAGAGCTGACACTTAGGATCTTAGGGGCAGGGCCAGGGATCAGTGTTATAAGTGACTTTGGATTTGAATAACTAATTTTCTTACAACTAAACCCCCAAGTTCCCTTGCTTCACATACGCTATGATGCACAGATTGGCACCTCCATTTCTTCAGCAAACTAAAAACAAATCACATTCCATGTTCGAACAATTAAAGTTCAAAATTGGAGATCTCGTTCCTTACCAACTAAAAATATAAAATATTTCTTGACTATTTTACAAACTTTATACAACATTATAGTACACAACATATGCTCTTCTAGCAATGCGTTGGCTCAATAAATAAAAATGATATAAAACAATTACGCTATGCTGTCCTCCGTGCTCAAGGCATTTGCAGATTTCTTTGTGACTTTCAAGTAGTAAACTAAAGAGAAAGACTGGCATCCTACTCCAAAAACATTTTCTTTTTAGGTTTTAGCAAAATGGAATTTTTGATTGTTGCCTTCTCAACAGTTTACACCAAGGTTGCGAAGAGTATGTATGTGTATTGGATATACGTAACTGTCCAGCTGTATATAGCATACACAGCATCTTTGAGTTGAAAGTTTCCCAAACAGTCGTGGGAAGTTGCTGGAGAATATGCCGCTGATTATGATAGTAATGGTAATAGAAGACATATATCAAAGTAATTGTGAGACTACATCAGTAAGAAAATAAGACACGTCTCTTGAGGTCTGTCAGGGAATTTGCCACAAAGCAAAACAACAGCTGTGGGAGCATTTGGACTTGCCGAGGGGGAGGGCTCGATTTTGCCAACAGTGACCTAGCCTCCTTGACCAACCAACCGCACCTTGCTGTGACGTAGAAAAATAATAACAAAAATTTGCACCAAAGAAGAAATAAATCGTGCTTCTGGAAAAAAAAGTAATTTGCGCATACAATACGAGAATAACCTGTCGGTAGCCTTTCTCTTTTGGAAACTCCTCTTTTGCCCTTCTGTAACACTTTTTTCTTTCTTCTTTCTATGTTAACTATCTGTGTCATCTGTCCTGTGGCCTTCCTCCAAAAAGCCCTAATGCTTCCACTGCGCTGCCCTGGACGATTGCTTGATTCTCGGAACTGTCGATGAGGCAGTGAAAGTGGTCGCCCTGAGGCTTCATCAGAAAATTAAAAATCCCCTGTAACCGAAAGGTCTAAAAGCAGACACCTACGCACGCACCGTTCACGACGAAAAATGCAGCAACTGAAAACTGCAAATCGAAGACCACTTTTTTGGAAGCTACTTGAAATGATTGGCTAAAAACTTTATGCAAGCTGAATTACATCTTAATAGGAACAATTCTAATGGCAAACGCCCTGACATGGAACCTTAACTGAGAGGGTGTGGAATGTGAAGACCAGTGGCCCACTCTGGCACAAGGGATGTGGACCACTTTGCCACATCATCTCCCTCCCCTTTCCAAAATACAAGAATCCAAAATTATCACACACGGAACTTCCCTAGGAATACTCACACCTTCCTTCCTCCATCTTTGGGACTTAGATTCTACTTTTTCTTCTCCTATAGTTATTATGAAGTGTGATGTATGAAAATATCTAGCTAAACGGTTAAGGATGTTTTTTTGATTGTTACTCATTAGTTTGACAGTAACAATACAGCTAGTAACACATTCTTATATCAGTGAGTTGTATTGCTTGGTGCTTTTGTAGAAACTTCTTTCTAATACTAAACAGGATCTACAAAAAATTTTGATTATCTAGTCATCACACACGTTCCCAAAAACACAGGCTTCTGCTAACAACAGTACACAGGAATACACTAACATGCACTTGGTCGTTTTTGGCAAATCATCTGGTGGCTAAAAAAGGGAAGAAGGAGAGGCAAGGAAATACAAGTGGTTAACATCAAAGGAAACAATGTCGTGACTAAAACCAGGCTACAATATCATTTGGGAATATTGCAACACTATTGACAACACTATTTTCTTTTTTAAATCATCGATTGGGAAAGTAAACATTAAATGATATGGATAACCTGTGCAAGAAGGGGGCAGAGTGATGCCTTGAGGTGACTGGACAGACACTGAGGAGGGCCGAGCTCTCTTGCGGTGTTAGTACATGGTCGAGTGATACAGGCTTTATCACCTCAGTTGGACTTGTGACGACTTTTACTAAAAAAATATCTTTCGATATTCTGTATATCATTTTTTAAATATTCATAAAAACAAGAGCTTAAATGACAACTCATTCTATCTGATTTTGCTTTTTTTTCTCCACTCAAGCTTTACATTTCATTGACACATTCTGGACAACCTATTTGTTTTGCTTAAATGTGATCATGAGACAACCCACCCAGCCATTTACCAGCACTGCATTTTCTTACTCGGGCAAACAACGAGGCGACGTGACTACAGCGGTGACGGGTCCTTTGGGAGGGAGGGAGGAAAGGGAGCGAGGAATGGCCGGATGTTCACAAGATGGGAAAGTGATATGTGCGTCAAGGAGGGAGGATCTCTCTCATCTCTTGGCTGTTTCTAGTATGCAACGTCTTTTTTTTTTTATATTTTAAAGTATATATACTCATATCCTCCAAATATATCAAAAAGAATCCCCCTTGAAAAAGCTGCTTTTTAAAAGTTTAGCTTTTTATATGTTTAGAACCTTTTGCAGAGCTCTTTATCATCATTATATATATATAACATGTTTTTGTTCACCCATTAGTTTTTTTTCCCATTTTCCAGTCGTGTGCATGAGCAACTTTAATACACACTACACTGCGCTTCACCACATCAGGCAACTTATAATCTCTCAGTAGAAAGTGAGACGCTTGCGGAAGCTGAAATGGGGAAACAATCTCCGAGATTTCATCAAAGGGTAGAAAGGACAACACCAATACTAGACTTTGGCAGAATAAGGTCTGGCAGCAAATGGAATATCAACAATTACACTAAGGGTCAAACCAGTGGCGTACAACGCGCAGAAGTGACAGGCATGCTTGTCAACCCTAATGCAGACACGAGCTCTCGCAGGAGTTGATTTACAGCTGTTCGTCGTTCTGTCCATACACCACACACATGCGCACCACAGTTCTGTCTCCAACACACCATTGGCCATGAAAATATCACAAGAAGGAGAGGGCTGGGAGCACTTGCTGATTCCCAAAACAACAGTCTCTGGTTGCAGTCAACCACGTTTTCTTACAGTTCGCTTGTTGCATCCTGGGGTGAGGGTTTCCTTGAGCTAATGGGCAAAAGAGAGGGTTCTTTGTGACGGACAATTTTTTTCACATTATTGCAATTAAAATAAAATAAAATGCACTCTACCCCGCCCAGGACTCAAGCTTCGCTTTAGTGTCTTTCCCTCGATCATTATCACATTTTCACGTAGACGATGGCCTTCAGGTCCAACTTTTGACGCACCAACGGACATCGCATTCACTCTGGACCTGGACATTTAGCCCACCTGACTACTTGTACCCTAACTTGAGTGCCGACTGTTGGCATGGGTTAGAGTAGTGGCACTATACCAGGAAGCCCTCGGACATGTTGACGGCAAGCTGCGTGCGCATGGTGTGTATACTCTGCAAAATTTTCTTCTGGTGGCCAACTAGGGTAATGCCAAGCTGTGTTAGGTCGTGCTGCGTCAGGCGTGCCACAGCTTCCAGGTCAGTCAAGCCCGTCCGCTGGAAGTTGTCAAGATAGCGGGTCATCTTGATGGAAGCAAGCCAGTCCTCCACAGATGTGAGCTGTGTCATGTCCACTGAGTCAAGACCCAGAGCTGTTGTACACCTGTTGAGAAACACTATTAGTTTTTGGACTAAAATCAAATGTAAGTAAACATAATGGTAAAATAAATACTAAAAAAAAAAGAAACATATTTCAATTTCTAAAGCAAAACTAGTAAATATATAACATCAGACGAACCACGAGAAAAGGGAGTGAGTATTCATAAGCATCAAATTAATAGGAGTGTTACCAGGGAAGGGAAAGTGCGCTGCCTACCACTACCCCATGTTTCAGT
>NW_028234431.1:17703437-17710937 GCF_977035675.1 Penaeus japonicus
TCTAATCTTTTTAATGAATCTTTTTTTCTAATTGCAATAAAAAGTCTATAAGCTTTTTAGAAATGCAATTTAATGTGGTTTTAACTACCCACAAGAGAAGAAAAGGTAAAAACAAATAATAATAACAATACAATTAATCAGCATTAGTAAAGCAAGGCACAATAACTGTAATAGAAATGAGGTTATTATAACTACTCCTATTTGTTAGGATTTGTAGGTTAAGGACATATTTAGGATAGGTTGAAGGGACATAACACAGGACATACATACTTGGTAATAAGGGCAGAGGCTTTGGGGAGGGAAGTGATAAAATAAAATTTTGGCAAAACAAGTGTAAAACCAATAAACTAGACAATGCAAAACATTCTTCAAAAACATAAAAACCCAATTTGAGCAAAATTTCCCTTAAGACAGATATCGTTATACTTTTGACATGTCTTCATTTTCTGTTTTCTTTTTCTCTCTTCAATTTTATTTATCTCTCCAATAGCCAGGTGTTAGTAAGGACATCAGGGCTCTAATACTTACTACTTCCGGTGATGTGGGTTTGGACTATGGGTGGGTTTTCCAAAACACCGTGCACTGTAATAGATGGGTAAAAATACGGGAGTTAAACACAAATTACCAACTAGGGTGTCTCACTTCTGTAACGACAACAAACAACAGGGCCAACTTACACTAAATGGGTGCCTGAGTTATCTATACATACATGCCTTTATGGGGTTTGGTCTCTGGCTCTTCTTGTAAGTAATTCTGAATGAAAATACTGCTTTCTAGTACTGCAGTTTGGAGGCTTCTATGAGGTATTAATGAGAAAGGAGAGAATGAAAGTTCTTTTCCACTTGCTAAAGCTTCTATGGGCTTTCTAGGAAGACTTTCAATTGCTATGTATATAGCCGATTGTTACTGATTGTTAGGTTATTAGGAAACAATATCTCCCTATTTTGACTCAAGTGCAGGTAAGTAAAATAATTTGTGTTATTTACAAAACTAAACTTCCAAAACCAAATGTTAAAAGCTATAATTACCCCCTACCATATACATAAAGGCTATTCATACAAAAAGCACAAACTGCAACATTAAGGCAGGAAGCGAAACATGATGCTTGCAATAAATTTGCAAAATGCTCATAGGTTGCTGTCACATGGTAGCCAAGACAGGTGGCTCTTTTTCAAGCCCTTTCTCAGAGAGAACAGATAAAAAGCAAAGGAGCAAGATGTTTTTTCCTTTTTTTTTCTGAGCCAGGGTGGACACAGAGCGTGCATGCAGCTATAATATGGATAGAGAGAGCGAGAGAGAAAGAGAGAGAGAAGCAAGGCTCCTTAAAGGATGCCAGCTGGATGCAGCAGGATGATGATGGTATGCACAGAAGGGCCAGGCATAAGACTTACACTTACTGAAGGTGACAATTAGTCCTGGGAGGGTGATGGCAGGGGAAAGGGAAAGTGGGCCAGTCAGAGTTTTTAGTTCTCCTTACCCAAGGATATTCACAAATGGGATTTTTTTTTTTTTTTTTTTTTTTTGCTTTTGAAACCTTTCAAATCTATCTATCTATATATACATATTTCAATATATCAAAAGTCATTTACTATATGAACCAAATGAGATTCTTGTTTGTTTTCTCATTATTGTCATATGAGGTTTCAAATGCATAGTTAAGGCAATTCTTTTCCCTCGTCAATCTTTGGAGGAAAAAAAGTCATCAAAACCCAATGTCATGGGAACAAGACATGGGGGAGGGGGGAAAAAATTGCATTTTGGTATCTACTCAAAATACATGAAACCAGTCATAAAAAAATGACAGTCAGTCTGTACATACTACAAGGGTTACACTCTGGACTTGTGACAGCTTCAATTCCTTATGCAGGGTTACAGGGAGTGTCGTGATATATCAGTGTGCAGGCTATGAAAAGTGTCAGGCAATTTGTATTGCACTCCAACAATGCAAGGAGAGACGAGACAGAGACAGAGAGAGTGTGGGCAAGATGTGGATGGGGAAGGGGAGGGGAGGGGAGGGGGTAATGAAAGGAGTAGCTCCTGCAATAACACGAGGCAAGTCCTCCAATCATACTTGTACAATAATGAAAGAGTAACAATCTGGGGGTGTAGCTTTCAATACATGCGATCCAAGCGCATGGGACTCGACGCTGAGCATGAGAGAGGGGAGAGCGCGAGGAGCAGGAGGAGTCTGGTGGGTGCTACACGTACTGTACAGAGGAGATGTGTTTAGGGTCCACGGGGTGAGATGACCAGTTCTAAAGCAGGCAGGGTGTAACGCAGGAAGACACAAGTTGGTGGTATCTGTTAGGTAAGTTGGCTTTTGATTTCCAGTACAGATGTACTTTGGGAAGGGAAATAAAACAAGACCCTTTTTTCCTTTCTCAGGTTAACATCAGAACTTCTTGTCTCAAGTTAACATGAGAATGTTGAAAGAAACAAACCCTGCAACTTTGAAGTTACAACAATACCACTGAATCTTTTTTGCTTCTTTTTTCTTTTCTTTCTTTCATATGAGTTTGTCAACTGGAGTAAAATCAACTAAAGAGTGCTAAAACAAAATAAATAGAAAAACAAACACCATCAAAGTTCATTCTGAAATTCCTTACAAACAACAGATGTCAAAGAGATTACTACTCTTACCTTCACCGTTGCGGTATTCCAGGGTGTCACAGTCTGAGGGCTGCTTCTTATTGCACTCATCTGTGCCTCTGCTGAAACACGTAAACAAATCAAGTTTAGTCTAAAGGAACCACCCACCACCATTCTCATGCCAGAGAAACCATAAAGAACAGTCGGAAAAGAGATACATTTTTCAACAGGAAAGTTAAAACCAATCAAACATTTGCCAATAGATTTTTTTTGTTTTAAGTTGTAGGGAAAAAAAAATCTTCTACAAAAAGAAAAAAATGTTTTTAAAATATCATGAAAAGAAAATTCATGCACAAGATTGTTATTTGAATCTGTTGAAAATATTAAATAGTGAAATACTAAATACTACGAAGAAATCATCATTGAGGAATCTGTGTAAATCACAAAGGATAAAGACAAAAATCACATTGTGGAAAAAGCAATATACCATACACAGATATTAACACAACTTTTAAAATCATAATTTGATCTTGCTTCATTAATTCAGAGAAATTGATTGAAAATTCAAATAAATATGCAAATTTACAAATCACAAACATAAAATGGGAGTAAAATTCAGGTAACTATACTGCACCTTCTCAAGAACAACAGCGTCATGATGACAATTACTGCAATAACAACACAAGCTCCAACTGTGGCTCCCACTATGATCCGCACTTGTGTATTGTCTTCATCACCAACATAAGCTAAAGGAAGGAATGGCATGACATAAGTTTAAAGAAACAATAAAAGATACTGTTAAAAGTTCCATGATGTCTTTAGCAAAACTTGTGTTTTTTTTGTTTTGTTAAAATAAAAAAATATAGCATATCAAACAAATAAGACAACATGAGAGAAGAACTTTCTCTGCAAATCCATGTGTGGAGCCAATTTCCTGGTAGCTCTGATCCCTACCTGGGCTAAGCAGCTGCCCGGTCATCTTGTAGATCGGGGGAGAGTAATCCCCAAAGCCATTGGCGGTCTTGGCACGAACTTGAAAACCATATTCTGTTCTTTGTCTTAGTGCACCGACAGATGACTCTTCCTTTGTTGCTAACAAACTCGATGAATTGCTCTCCATCCCACGGACAAAGTACCGAACCTAGAAAATGTTAGTACATAGAAGCATGTTTCTTTGTTGTGTTTTTATATGGCAAATCTGAATAAAATTGAAAACCAACTTCTGTTTCTAAACATTCAATTTCAATAAAAGATCAAAGTGAAATTAAAAGATGTCACTATATCAATATACATCATAGATTATGAGAAAACAAAAACAATCCATACAATACAAGTTAGAACAAGAATAGCAATTCAGAATATAAAATTTTGTTGAATATTTGCATAATAATGAATGCTCTTCATTCTGGTGCCAAAGAATTTTTTTCTTACCTCATACATTTCAATTTCATTATCTGGGTCATTGGGAGCATCCCAAGCAAGGGATATTTCAGTGCTCTTCACACTGGTAACATGGACATTGCTCACCATGGCTGGAACTGTCAAGAAAATATATATTTAGTACAAAAAATTACATATGTCCAATAATATCTATCTACAAACTTTCTTTTAAAAAATCATGCAAAAAAAAGAAAAAAGTCTAAAGAAATTCATTACAGATATCTATGTATGATCTCTTTTTTTTACATGTATTTTCTGCATCTTGATCCATTTTTCTAAAGTTAAAAAATATCTACAATTAAAAAGAAAAACAATACTGATAATAAAGTTGTGAGAACTTATAAAATCCATGAGGTTTACTCAAATATATATTTCACACTATCAAGTCTCATGAAAAGTGAAAAAAGTTAATGTCTATATGATGCAGTTCTTCACAACTGAATTCTTTTTTTTCCAACAATTAGGTACAAGAACTACAAAATGCTTCTAAGAAGTTGAATGAAGGAGACAATCATGAAAGGGAAAAAAGCTGAACTACAAAAACTACATCAATTACAGACAAACTACAATAAGAACCCACCCTCTGTATCGGAGCCAATCACCATAAAGCCACCTTTATCAGGGGAGAAGGGAAGGGACGTGTTACTAAAGGACATGTCCAGACTTCTGCTAATCTTAACACTATATATGAACAATTCTCTACATTCAAACATCAAATATTTACATTGAAAAATCCTCAACATATATATATGTATATATATATATATATATATATATATATATATATATATATATATATATATATATATATATACATGTATATATATACATATATATATATACATATATAAATATACTTATATATACATATATATACATATATATACATATATATATATATATATATATATATATATATATATATATATATATATATATATATATATATATTATATATATATGTATCTATATGATGGCAATTTCATATGACAAAAATATTGCTGTAGGCAATTAATAGGTATACTAATATGAATGACTAACAGGTTGTGATGAGACAGACAAACTAATTCTTAGATTGACAATGTATGTTCAAGGTTTATATACAATTACAACACAAACTGGATTTACGTGCAAGGTATGTGCACTTCTATATATATATACATATATACTGCTCTCCCTTACACTTTTCACCAATCTTTGTCATGATTTGGAGAGATTATACTGTCATAATGTCAAAAAATTAATATCATTCAGCAAGCTGAATCAACAAAAATACCAATAAACTAAACTTTTTTTTTTCTTTCTGCAAACACCATATAAACTGACTCACCTGATGCTTCTGTGGTCACAGTTATATCAACATACTGGGGATCTCGACCCTGATCAGAAACTCCGTTCTCTGCAAAGACCTGAAACCTGTAAGTGGTTACAGGATACAGGCCAGTGATGGTAACCTGGGTTGTGTTGAAGCTCTCCTGGAAAGAAAAAAAAAACATACTGTATACCTTAAATAACTTTTCTTTGTTATCTTTTATTTTCATTACTTAATACAGGAAAAAAATAAAAATAAAAATAAAAATAAAAATAAAAATAAAACAACTACCTCTGCAACCTGGGGTGGATTGTAGGACACCTGATTACTGCAAGCATCGCAGATGACCCTGTAGAGGATGTCGGTGCGGCCGCCATCATTAACCGGAGGCTGCCATCCTAGGATGACCGTGGACTGATCCAAGACGTTGGCTGTGACATTCTGGGGCTTGCTTGGAGGACCTTTGGGGATACAAAAGGGCTGTGCAGTTTTTACATGTATTATGACAATCACCACTTCTGCAATTTACTTTGCACTCTTTTGATTTACTTACCCATATCAAATTAAAGATAACTATGAATTAATAAAGAATGCTTACATTACACATGAAATGAAATCTATCCCTATACATGTTTATACATATGGTGTATAACTTACGGGTACATGGCATGCTCCGGGGATCTTTGTGAGCACGGTAATAGCCAGTGTCGCAACGGCACTCGGTGGCACCTGCATGAGGAGCGGCACTGTGGTCTGGGCATGCACGACATGCAGACGCACCCACAGCATCCTTGAACTTGCCTGGAGGACACACTGTAAGGAAGAGAAAACTCATTAACTTTTTTGTCCAAAAGAAAAATCTTTTCATTCCTCCACAAGAGAATGTGTCCCTAATGATTTAACTAATAAAATAAAAATCCATCTCGCTACAACTTGCGGAACCGTTCAGCCCCGCCGTAATCAGGGAATAAACAGGTACAAATTGAATACAATCATGGACATCTCTCACGTCCCCTTAACATCTATTAAGCGGATCGTCACCCCAACAGGTGCGAAGAGTTGAAGCCGAATGTGTGTGGTCTAGCACTATTTTGAATATATCCACCAGCATATCTATACGACTGAGAGAGAGAGAGAGAGAGAGAGAGAGAGAGAGAGAGAGAGAGAGAGAGAGAGAGAGAGAGAGAGAGAGAGAGAGAGAGAGAGAGAGAGAGAGAGAGAGAGAGAGAGAGAGAGAGAGAGAGAGAGAGAGAGAGAGAGAGAGAGAGAGAGAGAGAATATATACAGATGTGTTTGTGTGTGTGTACACACATACACACACACATACACACACACACACACACACACACACACACACACACACACACACACACATATATATATATATATATATATATATATATATATATATATATATATATATATATATATATATGTTGAAGATTGTGGCGAGAACGGAGATCAAAACGCCGTTAGAATTAAGGTAAAGATAGCAAGAAAATATAATTTAAGTGCGCATCCCTTTCATCCTCAAACAGAGAGCCGTCTATGTATTCAACTTACTAAAAATAACTTCTGAAATCGCGTCCCTCTTTCCCTATCTCCTTTTAGCTCTGATCAGCCACAAACAGTAAATCACAAACCTCATTCAAGTGAAATTGTGGAGAGTGAATCGAACTAAATTGAAATTACAGAAGAGAACCGTGGTAAGAGCAAAAAAATGGTTGCCATGGTAATGGCACCACTACACTGCGCTCAACTTATCAATGTTCTTGTAGAAATTGCTGCTGGTATGATAAAGAACCGACGAGAAGAGCTGGAAATAACGAGAGAAAAACAGCACAACATGGAGGGAAAAGGGAAGTAATATATGAACATGAAGAGAAAAGAAAGTTAAGAGGAATCGAGGTGAAAAGGGGAAGGGAATGATCAAATGAAGTAAGGGGAGGAGATAACAGACAGTGAAGGGAAAAGAGGCGAGAACGTAGTTATTTAATAAAGTAAATAAAGTGGACATGTAAAATATAAAACAAGAAAATACATAAAAATACGAGTGGATGGAGATACGAAGGAGAGTGCAAAGATTTTTAAAAAGGCGAAGGGGGAAAGGAGGGGAGCGAATGAAAAGGGGAGGAGGGGAAGAGGGTGCAGAGGACCCG
>NW_028234431.1:17718437-17720937 GCF_977035675.1 Penaeus japonicus
GCTGTACAAGTATTCCCACTAAAGTTTAGGGCATACTTGAGCCAATAAATCTACCCTTAAAATTCCACTGACTGCAATTAAGCTGAGGCCAAAAAAGAGGAAGAAGAAAAAAAGAAAACATTAAGTAGCTATCACTGGCTAATGCTATCAAGACGTTCCCTCAACAGTCTCACATCTCGGGAGAAAAAGCTGCAAGGCTGGAAGAAATAAAACATTAAAAATCCATAAATCGAGCAGATAACTTTTAATGGTAGTGTTACTGGAAGGGGTAACTGCGCCGTTCTCAGACTAGGCCTTGAGGTCGAGTTCGCCATTAAGTCGGGACGGCGTCTTGGCCCTTACGGGTGTGCTCGCCTGGCACTCTCTCGCCCGCAATCGCGCTATCGCCAAACAGGCTCCACATTCATCATTAACTCAGACTGATTAATTTATTGACACCTTTGTCTATTTTCTTGTCGAGTCGAGGTCAAGGCGAGGAAGGGATGCTGTAGAGAATGGTAAGGAAAGGAGTGGGAATAAGGAAAGACGAAAGGAAAGACGAGAGGCAAGGCAAAGGGCCACGTAACAAAGAAGCCAAGAAAGGACGGCCGAGCAATGGCACTAGTCGAAATGTACGCCTGATACAAGCTGCGCACAGAAGAGGATTCGAAGGAGCACACGCACCAGCCATATTGTTCGGGGGACATAGAAATTCGAAAGGACCTCCTTGACATATGGTTGAGGGCTCAAAGGAATAAAGTGAGAGAATAAAAGAGGAGGGGAGGAGGAACGAGCGCCGGGCATCGGTGTTTGGGCATCTGCAGCACCGACATCATCGCATATTCTCCGCCCGCTCCGCGCCGCCGCCACGATACCATCTCCCTGACCATAACATTGTGTCATAAAAATCAGCTCGGGGGATGCGGGGGTAGGGGGCTCTCGGGGGGACCGGGGGACCAGTCGCGCCGGGGATCCGGGGCCATTTGTCTCTGACAGCCCGGGTCGTTATTGTCGCGGACACGGCATTCCTGCGCCACGACCCCGTGGACCGCTCTCTCACGACCTACGCTGCGTCAACGTCCTCCACGACCCGCGTTTCCTACTACTACCTCGGCAACACGACCTCCTCCCCCGACAACGACCCACGGCTTTCCAACAGATGATCGTAAAGAGACAGGGCCTCAAATGAAGCTAGAACTGAGGTCCTCCCTTTACAGACTACAACCGTCTGAAGTCTTCCCACCAACAGAAACGCAAGCCAAACTCCAAAACTTACAGCAATGTTTCAATGGATTAATAAAATTACGTGCAACAGAAGAATGACAACCAACCGCAATGGCCAAAACGACTAATAATCATCAGCATTACCATAATAATCAAGACTTAAATAATCTATAATAACTAATTCTAATTCAAAAAGTTATTTTGAAAGGAATAAAATTTCGGTCAGACATTCAATCAAAATATAAGAAGGAAAATAATACAAAGCAGCTAATAGGTGCCTAAAAATCGTTAAATTATGGTAAACACACACATGCACACACAAACACACATACACATACACATACACACACTTATACACAAACACACACAAACATAAACACACCCATACGCTAACACACACGCACACGCACACGCACACGCACGCACACACACAAAATTCAGATTACCGGAAAGCGATTTTCAGGATTCATAAACCCTCTTATTTTGTCAGCAACAAGAAAGATTGGATTAACTAAATGGAAGAAAGGGAAACTGGAGTGGGATCAGAAGAAGCAAAAGTGCAAAATAAAATATGGTTAAGGAAACAACAACAAAAAAGAAGATGACGAAGGACATGAAAATTAAAACGAGGAGAATAAAAGACGACAGAGAGAAATCAGGCGGTGGAAACAAGTGGAATGTCCCTCTCCGCTATTCCAGCTCAACACTCTCCTTTCCCACTTCACACCTCCAACCCACACGCCCCTTTGTCCCCGCCACAAAAAGAAAGATGTTACCATTCACTCCATTATCTCAAGTGCCAAGTCAAGCGGCACTGGGACCAAGCGCCCGCCGCTCGTTCAGCGTGTCTCATTAGGGCCAAACAATACTCCTCGAAACCCCTTTTTACCCAAACGAAAAAGAGTAAGGAGCGACTGGGGTTGTTACTTAGTGACAATTACTTTTTTCGTGTCCCTGCCACAAAATTACATTCAAAACACAATAAGAGACTCAAAGCACGGATATATAGAGAAAGGGGACTTTGGATACTGATGATAAATATAATGATGATATGCCTTTAATCAAGATATGACTGTAGCAGCCCGACACCATTACTTGCCCTTCTCCTCCCTTCATGCCTGATGGGTCGCCAGACAGCTTCCTTAAGGTAACCAGGTGCACCAACAACTAACCCCAACGCAAGTCACAGGTAAACGAGCTAGTGGAAGAAGGGAGCGGAACACATGAAGAAAAGAGGGAGATGGGGAGGCAGAGGGAGAGAGGGAGAGAGGAGGGAGGGAGGAAGAGAGATGAAGGA
>NW_028234431.1:17725937-17728437 GCF_977035675.1 Penaeus japonicus
CTGCTGCTATTCTTCCTTTCCCTTTCCTTCCCAATTTTCCTTCACACTTCCTGATCCTTTTCCCTCCTCCTCCCACCCTCTTCCCTCCAGCCCCCCCCCCTCCCTTAGTCCCCCAGCCTCCCCTCCTTCCCGGCGCGTAGGCCTGACTACTCACACGAGAGAGCGGTGCCGGGGAAGAGCGAGCAGTCCCGCATGGAGAACTTGACCTCGATGTACATGCGGTTGGCGGGGCCGCGCTCGATGAAGGGCGTCCACAGCCAGTTGTTGACGTTGTTGTAGGCGACGTCGCACACCACGTACGACCGCCAGTTGATGCCGTTCTCGAACTGCGTGAAGCTCTCCTCAACCCACTGCGGATCAGAGAGGAAAAAGGCAATGAAGAACTGGACGTAATTAGTAACTATAAACATAAATAAACATTAATAAGTATAATACTACTAATAAATCATTGGTGAGATGCAAACATGCCCTATCTAAATAGAAAATAATGCATGGCGTGATGTAGAATCCGGAGATTATACTATCTATCCTTCAAACATAAATGAAATATAATTAGTTAGTAATATATAACAACAATAATGATGATCGTAATAAATAGTACCAATGCAGTTGTTACTGCTACGTTAACATGAACAGTACTACTACTATCACTACTACTACTACTACTACTACTACTACTACTACTACTAACTACACCCATAATGAGGTCGATGATATGAATAGTCTGTGTTTCCCCCTAACCCGGAGCGGACCCCAGAAGCAGAGAGAGAGTGCTTTAAAAATCTTCCACTTCCACACCTCCACGAGAGGAACGCACTTAAACCTTTCACATAAAAAGCGTGAAAAAATCATTAATTAAAAGGATTTCATCGCAAGAGACGCGGAGAACGGAAGGGGTTGGGTGGGGGGAGGGGGGGTAAGTGGCGCGTGAGGTAATGAGTCATGGAAACTGATGAGAATGGAAGGACTTTATGAATGAGTCATGGAGTCTCCTTTCCCCATGAGTCTGGACGAGGACCGGCGCTGATCCCCGTTGCCGCCGCAAAGACACCCGTCGGCCCCGCTTCCCGCCCTCGCATTTTCTTTCTAATGCACTTTTTAGTCTATCGGCTCTTGCACTTGAAGTACTTTTTCCATTCAGTTTATACTATTTTATATCGTCTTCTTTTTCCGCCGCCATGCCATCTTCCGCTTCTTCTCCTCCTCCCCTCCTACTCCTCCCTCTTTGAAAACACTCATCGGCGTGATACCGAAATAACGAAAGTAATTAGCGAAGTGTTCATCATGCTTCTACCCCACCTCTCCCTCCTCCCCTCCCTCCAGCACTCTCCTCCGACCGACCCTCTTTGCAAGGAGCGAGTGGCACTTCCTAATGCTACAGTGGCTCTCCTCTCCTCCCCTCTCCCTCATGCCCCTCTCGGCTTTCCACTCCGCTCCCTCTCGTCGCTCTTTTCAATTCATCTTTTTTTTTCCCCGTCACAATTTCTGCTTTCCACTTCCTTCAGTCTCGCGTTCCCGTCTTTCACTTTTTTTCATCTATCCACCTCCTTCTCCGTCTTGATAATCTTCCCCCTTCCCCTTTGACTGTATAAGAAGAGCTGGCGCCTTACCACCGCAATCAACAGTTGAGATCGCTAACACTCACGAGCGGAGGAGGGTTCCGCTGGCCTCGATTCGGCCGGTACGACGAGGATCATATGACCTCCTGTCAGGTGGGAGCAAAGGAGGGGAGGGAGGGGAGGGAGGGGAGGGAGGGAGGGAGGGAGGAAGGAGGGAGAGGAGAAAGAGAGGAAGGGGAAAAAAGGGATAGAGCAATAGACAGAATATAAACAGAAAGGGGAATAAAGTGTCCTTGGAGAGCGACCCCCTCGTCAAACGAAGCATGATATCTGCCATCCTACCCTGGCATAATACTCCCTCCCTCTTGGGCCGTCGCCACGACGGAGGCTTCCATTGGGCGGCGGCGTTATCAGCGCTATCATTAAAGCCTCGAGTGTCCCGGCATTACCGCTGCTCTGATGACGGCAACATTATCTTTATCAATATCATTAAGCAAGGTGTGTGCCGAGAGCTATCACCGCCGCCTGGACCTGCTTGGCTTCTTGGATGAGCGAGAGGGAGAGAGATAGGGAGTGGGAAAAGAGAGAGAGAGAGAGAGAGAGAGAGAGAGAGAGAGAGAGAGAGAGAGAGAGAGAGAGAGAGAGAGAGAGAGAGAGAGAGAGAGAGAGAGAGAGAGAGCGGTACAAACATACAAACGCTCGCGTGCGCGCACACACACACACGTAAACACACACAGACACACACATACACACCCTCGCCGTACGCCCACACAGAAGCCGGAATAAAAAGGGCAGCCCCGCCCTCGCGCCGCCCACCTGTCCGCCCGCCAGCGCAGTTCGCCCGCCCGCGAAGCAGCAGAGCCGGCAGCCGCTCGACGCAGACCGCGGCCGCCAGAACTAGACCTCAGCCCCTCCGACCGCGGGTGGTCTCCTCGGCTTCG
>NW_028234431.1:17733437-17748437 GCF_977035675.1 Penaeus japonicus
AAAGCCAATTTAATACCGTTGTTAATCGCCACAAAATATATAGATAGATGGGTAAATACCAAGCTTAATCAGCACAAAAATACACCTCGGAGTGAACCAAAAAAGTATGATGATATATTTACGCTATTCAAATTTGCCCCCCCCCCTCCCAGCCCCCGCCCTTTACCCTCTCCTCTTCCCATCTCTGTCTTCACTAAAATGAGCAAATGCATCCTGCTTCCCCCTTATTCATTCCTCGTCTTTCATGGGTCTCCAAGGCCCCCCCCCCCCTTTGCTCCAACACCTCACACTATCCTTCATCAATCCCTTTTCCCCTCCCCTCCCTTTCTAACCTTCTAATTCTCTCTCTCTCTCTCTCTCTCTCTCTCTCTCTCTCTCTCTCTCTCTCTCTCACACACACACACACACACACACACACACACACACACACACACACACGCACACGCACACGCACACGCGCACACACACACACACATTCACTCACTCACACACACACCCATTCATTCATTCATTCACTCACTCATTCATTCACTCACTCATTCACTCACTCACACACTCATTCATTCATTCACTCACTCTCTCTATATCCCTCTCTCTTTGATGTTCCCCTTCTCTGATTGGAACAAGTTTGACTGATTGCACCGGCCCAAATTGTTAGGAAAATTGATGAAAATTGCCGGACAAACTGATGACCAAATTGGCAAGAACCGCATCTTCATCCCGAAGGGGAGGGGGGGGGTGCAGGAGTGGGGAGAGGGGGGGAGGGAGGGAGAGATAGAGAGAGAAGAAAGGGACAATTGGAACATGAAGGAATATTAAGAAAGCGAAACTGAAGAGACAGTGAGCAAAATTGGCAGTTACGCGAATAAATAAATAAATAAATAACCTAAAAGAAAAAAAAATAGTAAAATACCCTAGCAAATGCACAAAACGTCAACCCAGAACGAAACGTACGAAGGAAACCGGGGCAACATAAAGAAAGAAAGAAAGAAATAAGAGAAAAAAATCGTGAGAAAAAAAAAATATAATTCCACTGAGGACAACGCCGGCCGCTGCTGATGACTTGTTCCTCCCCAGGACACATCTGGACCAACATCCAGACTCGCCACGTAGGACAGGACACACGACTAAATTGAAGGTGACCGAAAAAAGAAGGGAATACGAAGGAAAGAGATGGACTGATGGTTTGGGATTTTGTGTACGTTTGTGTGTGAAGGGGGGGGGGAAGGAGGGGGAAAAGAAAAGAGAGGGAGAGAGGGAGGGAGGGGGAGAGGGGAGAGAGGGAAAGGGAAAGAGAAAGAGAAAGAGAGAGAAAGAGAGCCTGTCCAGAAAGAAATAAGAGGAGAGAGAAAAGGAATGTTGGATAGAAAAAAGAGAGGGAGGGAGGGGGAGAGGGGAGAAAGGGAAAGGGAAAGAGAAAGAGAAAGAGAAAGAGAGAGAAAGAGAGCCTGGCCAGAAAGGAATAAGAGGAGAGAGAAAAGGAATGTTGGATAGAAAAAAGAGAGAGGGAGGGAGAGATATGGCACTAAGAATTTTGGCAGCAGCAGTATCAACATAGAGAAAATTGTCACCAGTTGGCAGTTCCTGCACAAGTAGCGTTATTGTCCACTCTGCCGCTGCCTCTAGCGTCTGATTCTTGTTATTGTTATTTTCATCTTCGTCTGTGTGGACGCTAATTGGCCTCTAGGTTATTTTCTTATCTGTCTTTTTCTTCTTCCTTAATTTTCCTTATTCCGTATATTTCCTCATTATCCCCACTCTACACACTGCAGCTATAATAAATAATGAAACACATGAATGAATGAAGTGAAATAAAACAAACAAATGGCAGCTATAGAATGAAGGCGTGATGGCGGGGTGGGGGGTATGGCATCTACAACAGTGCTACAGGGCGAAAAAATGGGAACCCAGTACCAACGAAATCCCCGAGATGGGCGTCACTACACCAGCTCCCCCGCCCACTCACTCCCGCTAACCCCACCCAAGCCAAAGTTGTTTTTTATCCCCCGCCGCCCGCCCTTCTCAAAGCTTCCTCCGACGCCCAACTTGAACCTTGGATTTATGGATCCCACATGCAAAATACTTCTCGATAAAGCGGGTCTGAGCGGAACGGCTTCCCAGGCCCTGGCACCACCTTCCCTCGAGAGGCTACCCCTGCATCCTCCTTCCCCTCATTCATTCCTTTTCCGTGCCCCTTCCACTGCCAACGCCCTTGTGCCCCTCCCCATTAGATCTTTCCCTTAAAGCACCCACATATAAACTAGAATGTCTTCGCTTATATGCGGAGAGACAAGAGAGAGAGACATCTAGCGAGATACGTTTCGGATCTACACACACAATAACAAAACATATCCGAAGCATGATAAAGGCGCGCTTTAATATATCATGGATAGACTAAGAGGGAGTGTGGGTAGTATAGGAGGAGGAGGAGGAGGAGGAGGAGGAGGAGGAGGAGGAGGAGGAGGAGGAGGAGGAGGAGGAGGAGGAGGAGGAGGAGGAGGAGGAGGAGGAAGAGGAGTAGAAGGAGTAGGAGGAGTAGGTGGGAGGGAGGCGTGAGTGAGGAGAGGAAAGCGGGAGACGTGACCAGCATGGCCTCACGGTCCTCAAGTCTGCGGGAAAATGACTGCGGATTTCACTACTCGGAGTGGGCCGTTGCCTCAACCCTCCTCCCCCTTTCACATCCCTCCCTTCTACGTCCCCTTCTCCCTCCCCTTCTCTCACCCCAGAGCCAATCCTGCTTCCACTTTTTCTTGTTCTGCCTCCTTTTCTAGCACATTCCCTCCATCTCTTTCCCTCAGCTATATCAATAAGGGGAAAGAGATGTCCAAACGCAATGTGTAAAGATGAACAGGACATGCAAAGAACAATTAGTAAGATCAATAAAGAGGAACACAAACACAAACACACGTTCATCGACCGAGAAAATTCCAATAAACTTCGAAAATCCGGAATTTCCCGACAGGTCCAACTAGCGTTCTCAGAACCAGCGGGACTCGCAGCCACAACTCCTAAACTTCTGACTTCGCGATGCTCTGACTCCCACCCGCCGATCTCGTCCTCCTCTCCCTAGTCCTTGCCCCGCCCCCTCTATTCCCTTTTCCGTCTATTCTACATCATTTTCTCCCATTCCCCTTACTCCCCACGATCCGCCTTTTCAATCGTCTACCTCCTTCCTTGATCCTTTTCCTTTTATGCGTTTTAGCAGTTTTATGTTCTCTTGCCATTATCTTCCCCTTCCCCCCCCCCCTTCCCCGCGGTAGCCTCCTCGCAAGAACTGCCACAAGAGAATCGGGAAATAACATGTCGGCCGACTTAATCACTGTCAATATTGACTTCCCCTCCAGCCAGCTAAAGCCCCCCCCCCCCGAGCCCCGGCCCACTAGGCACCTTTGCCCTCCAATCCCCTCCCCCATTCCTCCTTCGTAAGTGACGGCCAGGTAAATTGTCGCCAGATTTGTCGAACAGGCGAGGGAGGGAGGGAGGATTTTCAGGTGCTACCCTCAACACCCCTGCTCTGTCTCTCTGTCTCTCGGGGTCTGTGTCTGTCTGTCTCTCCTCTCGTCTCCCTCCCTTCTTCCCTCTCTCTCCTTTCATTTTTCTTTCTCCCTCTCCTAACTGCAGAAAAAAATGCTCTCCCTTTTGTTCTCGCCTCTTGTGTTTTCTACGTTCCTTTCCCTTTTCTTCCCCGCCCTCCCACCGCTCAGATCTCCAGTAAACACACGTGCAAACTTTAAAAAGTGCCTTCACCAATCAAGGAGCACCTGCAACTGACGGCAAAAATCATTTGCAGGCGAAGACACTTATTGGCAATATGTCTTGCATATTTCTTTCACGAGCCAACTCTCTACGCTGTTCAACGTACCGTCAAATATTCTCATGAAATTCTGAAAAGCAAAATAAAATAAATTGTTTTCTTGTTTTTTTTTGTTTTTTTTTTACATTTTGCGTTCGTGACCGTTTGTTCATTCTCACGTTTATTCTTTTTGTCTTTTCATTCTTCCCCGCCCCATCTCCAACTCCTCCTCGACCTTGCCCTACCCCCACCCCCTCTCCTTACGTGTTTGCTCATTAGCTGACCCCTGCGGCTAAACTGCAACCGGAAACACATCGAATAGACGATAAAAGGACGCCAATTTTTCCCTTTTCCTATCTCTGCCCTTCACTCTCCTTATTTCCTCGAGTAGAAATTGCAACAGTTTAAATCCCATCTCAACCATCTGCTTTTTTCCTCCCCCCTTCCCCCTTCGTATTTTTTTCATCCTGAATATCTTAAACCTCTTCATCAAAATCGTTCTGGTCCTGGTTCTTACTTTCTTCTTCTTCTTCTTCTTCTTCTTCTTCTTCTTCTTTTTTCTTGTTCTTCCTCCTCTTCCTCTTCCTCTTCCTCCTCCTACTCCTCCTCCATCCGTGCTGAGTCACCATAGTAACTAACGATACTCAACGCAAAGAAAACTTTATACCTCCTGCCATCCCTAAGTTAGTCTGCTCTACACGATTTATAAATTTCTGATCAGATTACTTTCGTGTATATATATATATACATGTGTGTGTATGTGTATATATGAGAGAGAAAGAGGGAGGGAGGGAGGGGGGGGGAGAGAGGGAGAGAGGGAGGAAGGGAGAGAGAGAGGGGGAGGGAGGGAGGGAGGGAGGGAGGGAGGGAGGGAGGGAGGGAGGGAGAGAGAGGAATCAGGAAAGAAAGAAAGAGAGATAGAGAGAAAGAAAAAAAGAAAGAGTATGTGGATATTAGTTTTCATTTTTCATTCTGGTTCTCTCTCATCAGCATCCGCCATTCACAGTGATCGCCCTACTTCAGCTCCATGTCATTGCATTTCACTTCTCTTTTCAACTTCGCTTCTCTCCTCTATTCTTCTATTCTTCTATTCTTCTCCCCTTACTCCCCTTTCAACCAACCACTTCTTGTCAAAGAGTTCTTCAAAATACTTTTTTATGTTTCTCTCTTTCTCTCTCTTTATCACTCTCCTTTCTTAGTTTTTTCCTCTTTTCTCGTCCTCGTCATCTTAGCTACCAATTTCTCCTCCACTTCCTACACTACTGAGGCAGTCTCCACTGATGGTTAATTCGCCTCTACAACCGATTACATAATAATCAAGTGGTTGCAATTTTCACCCTAAAATAATCATCCGCAGATGCCTCTTCTCTCTCCGTCCTCCTCCTTCCGAAGCGAATTTCGAAGAGAGAGATAGCGCCAACAGCGAAGTCCTGAAAACCCGAGTAACAAGATGAAAGCCAAATCAAAAACAAAATACCAAGTCCCTCAACACCTTTCCGTGCACGACTCTGCGGGTTAGCACTCCGCATTTCACTGCTTCCGAGCCACATCTGGAGTTTGCAAGCGTCGCAGCTGCGGAGAAATAGGATTACCGCGCCGCTGCGATCCATCCTGCCTCGCTTCCGCTTTCACAAGGCAAAATGAGAGCTAGAGTGTGGGCGTGCGTGAGTGAGTCAGTAAGTGAGAGAAGGAAATGAAGGCGCGGGTTAAAAAATCAGCAAACGTATACATCTCAGCGAAGGGCGTGTATCTTCTTTTATGTTTGCGTGTAAGGGTCCCATGGGTGTATATTGAGGGGGGGGGTGTCCTAAGTCCCTTCTGATGACAAGGCCACATAATGGAGACGAAGTGGCCACTGATGGGGACTCTTGCATGAACATAAATATATACATACCAAACAATAAGGGTGGCATATGCTGCGTGAAGCGACATAGATTCGACCATATGGTTTCTTCCTCATTTCCTCTTATATCAAAACACTGTTGTGGCCATAACTCACAGCCTTATTATGAGAGTTTTACGGACCGCGAGCTATGGATACTAAAACCAGCTCATGAAATCTAATATAGCGATATATCTCAAATACATCATAAAAGCGTGTAGTCCTCCAATACAAAGCGATCGTGTTGAGAACTTTTACAACATTTACAACTCTCCCTAAACTAAATCCGACATCTATCCTATAGGAAACAACACTGCATAATCACACACGTATATCCGCTAACGGCCACACTAGCATAAGCGGCGAGCGCACGCTACGGGAAGTCCCGGCCCCTCCATCAAACTGAAACAACGGAATCGAGACTCCGTTGACGACGGTATAAAGTGGGATCCGACGG
Organism: Penaeus japonicus; assembly: GCF_977035675.1. Taxonomy (NCBI): domain Eukaryota; kingdom Metazoa; phylum Arthropoda; class Malacostraca; order Decapoda; family Penaeidae; genus Penaeus; species Penaeus japonicus. The sequence continues at coordinate 17,739,570 of NW_028234431.1, forward strand.
CCGTTTTATGGATCCATTCTATCCACATCTTGGATAAAATATGATACTATAATAGTTCGGAGTTGCTCGGAATAAAAGGGGGTGGGGGGATGGGGAGGATAGGTAAGGAGGGGGGCCATTTAATAACATGCTGGTGTGTGAGTAACGTGATCTGACATAACACGTCAGAACTAGAGGGAAATCAGGAACTGCAGCATCAAGTACCGAGAAACCTTGGACCCCAAACATAGAAACATTAAGCAAACACAATCAGGGTAAACAGACAGGAAAAATTTGTAAATACAAAATCGAGGGGACGGACCACATTCGCGAAGACCAAACCAGAATTGTTCCCGACATTATTAAATCATCTCATCGCTGCGGCCCCTTCCCGTCTCCCGCCACGTCAGACCCCTCTCGTATTTTGTGAGTCAATACTTGAAAAAAATGGAAAATAAAAAAAATAAATCAATAAAAAAAATCTCCGATGCAAATAAGTCGAGCAAGAGGCAGGGGGAGGTGTACGTGTTCTCCATTTTCTATGTTGCGGTTTATTATGAGAAGAAAATGGGATTCCGAGGGACGGCGCTTGGCGGGTAATCTGGTTTTCCAGCCAAATCCGGCCACAGGAACGACTCATAAAAGTCAGACCCCCTTCCCCCCTGTAAGGATATCTTCCCGTCGTAAGATTTTCTTTTTTGCCTAAGGGGTAAAGGCCAAGCGGCTGGTATGCTATAATACTGGCACATAATAGCCACGGGAGGATCTTGCTGAACCTGTGTTTGGGGGAGGAAGGGATATATTACATGGTGTTATCCTCGCTACTGGGCCCCTTCCAACGCAGTAATGCTTTCTGAGTGGCAAGCTTACCCTACCTACGCTTTATGAAAATCAATAATAATATATAAAACATTATCGTAGACATAAAATGATTATAACAAAACACAAACAAAATAATGGTATTCATAGGCATAACTAACCCTTTGTAATAAACTATAATAATGATAAGAATGACAAACCCGATCAAAGCAAAATGTCTGCCTGTTCTTCGTGTCCCTCCCCTTCCACCTTTTTGGAATGCACTGTTCGCGGCCAAAAATCAAATCAAGCTCCCTGACAGGACTCAGCGGGAGCAAAAACTTTCCCCGCCAACCGGCTCATTTAAGAAAAAAATGAATCTACAGCACTTGCCTTCCCCCTCCCCCCCTAATATGCCTCTATATTCCCCCCACGAATCTTGAAAATCCCGAGTAATAAAGTCCTCACGAGATTAACAATAGGCCTAAATCTAAAATTAATAATCAGCAAATCCGAGCGCATTTCTCCCCTTCGGGCGCTGCTGGCCGGAGTCGGGGCGGAGGGGAGCGCGGCCGGCCCGCTCCCTCTCTCCCTCTCGCTCCCCTCGCTCTTCGAAAGATCTAATCCCCAACATAAACTGAGGGTCCGAAGTGGCAGGGAAGTGATTCTGGGGATTGATTGTGTCCACATGTACCGCCGGGGATGGGATGAAGGCTAGTCAATGCGAACGTGTCGACCTTAAATCAGTCGACCTCCCGGTGACACTTGTTAACCGTTTCAACCGTCGGCCGTTCAAAATGACGGCTTTCCAGGAGTGACGTTGTATTGCCATCTTCTTTCTTTCGCTTTATACCTTACTTTTCCTTTGCTTTCATGCTTGTTTTTTCTCTTTACTTTCATCCCTTCCAACATTCACAACCTTTCTTTTCTTTCCATCTCTTCCCCTCCTCCCTATCTCCTCACCGCCCTTCTCTGTGGTCACCCTCGACGAGTGTTATCTCCTAGGCGCCCCCCTCAAGCGCCGTCCCCTCGCCCTCACCCTCAAGAGCCAGTTCCTCAACGACAGAGAACATAAAAATAAAAGAGAAAAATATCAACATCCTGCTACTCCATGATGACTCTATCGACCAGCTGCAACAGTAGGTCTTTCCTGTGCCTCCTCTTACTCCTCTTTTTTCTACTTCCGCCTCTCTTTCTCCACTTTTTCTTTCTTCTGTTTTTTCCATCCTTTCGTGTATCTCCCTTTATGCAATGTTCCCCTCAAGTCCCCTTCTCCTCTTTTCCGTCGCTTTTATTTGCTCTTTCTTGTATATCTCCACTCCGTGTTCTTCCCTCTACCTTCTTTCCCTATCCCTCCTTTTCTTTTTCAGTCAAGCTAACGTACTTCCTCTCTTGAAGTCGCTCCCGTCTCGAAGGAAAACAAACTCAGACGCTTAAACTGAATACTCAAGTAAGCGAGATGGAAGACGAGGAGTTATGGTAAAGCTGAGAAGACAGAAAACGGGAGAAGAGGAGGAGTAACAACGCCGTTTAAGACCGAAGGCGAAAGTTAGAGGTAAGGAGGAGAGGGAAGGGAAAAGTGGAGGAGGAAGAGGAAAATGTGAACATGAGAAGAGGAGGAAAGTGGAGTAAACGTTTGGAGGAAGAACCAAAGAAGTTAGCAGAGGGAAAGGATAACAATGAGAATAAAAAAATGTTATATAAAACGATAGAGGACGGCGTTCATTCCCCTTCCTCCCCCCTCAGGTGACGCGCCTTGACGAATGACGAGAAAAAGTAGAGGTGGAGAAAACATCCAACAATTTTCTTCCGACAAAATTAAAATCACAATCCTGCAACATCTTTACACCTCCCCCATCCATCCCCCCTACCCCTTCCCTCCTACTCCTCTAAAAGCGTTATTCACGGAGAAACATTGCTAGAAGCATTACCATTGTTCCCACTCGTCTTAGTAAGAACATAGACAATAATGATAACGATGCAGCACCTCCTATCACTATCACTGTTGCTGTGATCTTCTAGTTATCGTTATCCTTATCATTACAATCATGACGAATAGCATCAAGACCGTCATTATCTTGCCCTCCTTGGCAGCGCCCCTAGACCTTTCGACTCGCAAGACATCTTGCCACAGGCCACCGACCGCAGCCTCCACCTTCAGTTTTCCATTTCTCTTCAACCTCAACCTCCGATTAATCCTATTAATCCTTGAGTGTTCATCCCCGTCGGGTACGAATACAGCCGAGCCACAATATGGTAATATCCACCACCGCCTCAATCTCCCGAGCCCGCAAGCTGGGCTCAAAAATGCCCTCTCGGTCTTGCCGTAACACTAGCCAGGGTCCGGCGGTTGCCCGCACCACTATCACCCTGACCGCAGCCGATGCATTGCTTGGAAGGAGGGACTAGGGAGAAGGGGTCGGGCGAGAACTAGGTAGGGGGGGGGCGAATGAGACAACCACAAAGAGTGAAAAATCTATTTAAAAAAGGAAATTCCTGGGTAACGCTGGCGTTAAGCATGAAACAAAATACGAAAAGATGTTTTTCTTATAGAAAAAATATCTAATGAAAGGGGAGCCAAGGAAGGAAAAGAACGATAACCATTCTCTCTCCCTATCCTCAAACCAGTCACGTGACCTACCGCGCATCCTTCGTTCCACTAATGCCTCAAATAGGCACCAGCAACGTAACACCGCCCCCTCCGGACCACCCAACACCCCGGTGCCCTAACAATTACAATTCCGGATTACTGTCACAGGCGCTGCCGCCCCTCGACTGCCAGGTTCTGCGCCGAAAAACATAAGAATTTCCGAATGCTAATCCTTAATTATTCTACCATGTCAATTTCCATTTTCTAACTTTTTAGGGGAGAGGGAGAGAGACACAAGGGCGGACTTTATCATAATCAGGTTTCGGAGGAGGTTCTGGTCTCTACTGAATACACGAAAGGGGAGATGGCAAATAACCGACAACATCTACATCTACGAGTCAAATATACGCAAATACAATCTCGAGTAAGACAAAAATGGAGAAAAAGAAATCAGTAAAAAACAATACACAGAAGTAAAGGTCGGAAAATGCCGAAAGAGCACACAAAAGGCAGAACAGAAGAAATACAGCAGAAGAAGGAAGAAGAAAAATGGAAGAGGCAGGAAGCGCAGAAGAGGAGGAGGACCCTCACCGCGCTGAAGAGGAGACGGAAACAGCGGTAATGGCGTCTACAAGAAGTGGCCTGAGAAAAAGACGCTCTCCAGTTTCTCTGCCGAGTGTTGGGAAAGCATTATGCTGTACGGTGACGGGGGGGGGGGGGGGAAGGGGAGGAAGGAATGGAGACTAGCGCAAGGAAGGATGAAAAGGAAGGGGAAGTGAAGGGGATGAAAGTAGAGGTGAGTGAATAGCGGAAAAGATTTCTTCTTCGTCTGTACAACAGCAGAACTTGTGAAACGGAAATACGTAATGGAGCAAACAACAGACGCAAACAGAAATTACTATAGCCACAACGGGAAATGCAATTGCAAAAGTAGCAGACACGAGATGAACGAATGAGATCTTGGGAAAGGTGACGATTCACGGACGCCTTCAAGGATCAACGGTGGACAGTCAAGATGTCTGTTTACTGTATATCATTATGTCTCTCTCTCTCTCTCTCTCTCCCCCCCCCCCCCCCCCCCCCTCTCTCTCTCTCTCTCTCTCTCCCCCCCCCCCCCCTCTCTCTCTCTCTCTCTCCCCCCCCTCTCTCTCTCTCTCTCTCTCTCTCTCTCTCTCTCTCTCTCTCTCTCTCTCTCTCTCTCTCTCTCTCTCTCTCTCTCTCTCTCTCTCTCCTCCTCTCTCCCCTCTCTCTCTCTCTCTTTCTCTCTCTCTCTCTCTCTCTCTCTCTCTCTCTCTCTCTCTCTCTCTCTCTCTCTCTCTCTCTCTCTCACTCTCTCACTCTCTCACTCTCTCACTCTCTCACTCTCTCACTCTCTCACTCTCTCTCTCTCTCTCACTCTCTCACTCTCACTCTCACTCTCACTCTCACTCTCACTCTCACTCTCCTCTCTCTCTCTCTCTCTCTCTCCCCCCCTCTCTCTCTCCCCCCCCCCCCTCTCTCTCTCTCCCCCTCTCTCTCTCCCCCCCCTCTCTCTCTCCCCTCTCTCTCCCTCTCTCTCTCTCTCTCTCTCTCTCTCTCTCTCTCTCTCTCTCTCTCTCTCTCTCTCTCTCTCTCTCTCTCTCTCTTCCCCTTCCTCCCGTTTCTGAATTTTACTAGATGGGACCAGGGAACAAAGGGTAACGAAAAATGTAGGAGAGCGAGGGAGGGGGAAGTTGAAGGGAACGGCTTGGGTTTAAAAAGATCGTTTGAAGAAATCTGACAGAGCCTGCTCCTTGAAGATTTTTCTTGAACTCTCTTAACGATCAGGGCATGAAGGATGTATGAACACGAAGCGAGGGGAATTTTAAAAGAGAAGAAAAAGATTAAGATAAAGGTATCAACTTGGAGAAAAATAGGATGAGATAGAAAAAAAAATCCGTGTGTAAAGCCCATAGACCTCCGCGGTGCAAACCGCAAGCGGCGTCGAATGAGGCAATTAGGGCGTCGCGTCCCCCGGGGAGTCATGTCAAAATCAGCAAATAGAACACCACAAAGGCAGCGACAGCGATCACTCGTCGGCGCTTTGATCTCCGCCGACGAGCGCCGCTTCCGAAGACGGGCGGGCGACGTCGGGTGAAGTCGGGCGTGTGCGCGTGTTTGCGCAGAATCGATCAACAACCTTGCGGACGCATCACGAAATCGAGATACGCGATCAGAAACAACGAGCTCCTCCGCCCTCGTCCCGGGAGACGCTCGCTCCTCCGCGACTTCAAACGGAATGCGATCGCCGCGCGCCCACCGATCGCCGCTGCCGTTATTGCTTACACACACAGGCAGGGAAGGTGGGAGAGGGAAGGGGGGTGGAGGATGGGAGGCAAGGGGAAGAGGAAGAAAAAGAACAGAGAATGAGACGGGAAAACCGAAAGGAGATGAACTATGAAATGCATGAATAAAATTGGAAAAGACCCGACACAGACGAGAACGGAGATGAGCAAGAAGAGGAAGATCAAGCGAATATAGGAAGAAGAAAGAAAAGGAGAGAGGGTCGACAACCAGGATCGAGGCACTTAATGTAACAAGTGCCAGAAGGACCTTGAGGGGGCGAGACCTGCATAGAGGATGAGGTAATGGTGGCACACCCAACCTCTCTTGCTCCCTTTCTCTCTCCTCTTCCCTCTTTTACCTCTTCCCTTCATCCTCATTCCATTCTTCACGCATGCGAACCGCTGAAAGGAGGGCGGATCCTCAGGGCGCAAAAAGCTCGCTCTTGTTTCCTCCTTCCTCCCGTTCTTCCTCTCCTCCACCTCCACCTCGCTCTCCCTCTCGCTTTCGTCGCTCTTGCCTTCATCCTCTCTTTCCTCACTCATTCGCACAGCCATCGCCCAGCCAGCCCCGCCGCCAAACAAGATAGTCAAATATCCATTACCATAAAATAGTATTCACATTTAACCACGAGTTCGCATAGATGGTTCGGGGCAGGCGCTTTGGGGAGGGGACTGCACGCATCTCCCTCTCGCCCTCCTCCCTCCTCCCCCTCCCCCTGGCCTTCCCTCGGGAGGTGTAAGTAACTCCAGGCAGCATGTTCGCCACACGCCGCAACGCCTCCTATTCGCTTATTTGCATATTTTGCTCTCGATAACAGCAGGAATGTAAAACACCCTGGGGGAACCTTCTGGCACAACCCCCGTCTCCGCCCACACCCCTGTCCCCGCCCACGCCCCATCCCCTCCCCTATCCCAAACCCGCGCCACACCCACTCTGCCAAAGCTTGAAAATCGCTTCGTTGCAAAATAACAGCTGCAACAACAGCAGTCATAACAAGAACAAGGCTGCTCTTCCTAACCATTAGCAACAACAATAAAGCCAGAAGCAGTTTTGAAATCTCGACCCATCACCAAACTGCAAAGAAACACGTAACGCCAGAAACAGACAAGGACAGTCGACAAGGAAAACAAAAAAACACGTCGGTGCAAATAAATCAAACGAAACAATAATCGCAATGAGACAGCGTGGCTATCGTCATGCACCTCATTCTCCCGAGGTATCGTGGTCTGCCTTCTCCTTCGTTCGCATTTTATCGCCTTCTCCGCTCTTTCTCTTCTCGTTGCTCTATTTCGCTTCTTTGTTTGAAACCGCAATTATGACTATATGACTAGAGTAATTGACACTAATGACTAAAATAATTGACAAAAGCATCCGAAAAGATAACGCCGTTCTGAGAAACAGTCTGCAAATTACCACACGAAATAGCAAATTCGCATACACATACATATGAATACACGCCTGATGATAAAAATCCCATCTCATTAAAGCGTATTTTTCTCGCCGCAAGTTACATCATTAGCCAAAGGAGAGATAAAAAGAGGGAAAGAAAAATAACTTATACAGAATAGTATCATAAAAAAAAGAGGGACACTCTTTTTGCTAATTAACAATTTACGCCTGGAATTGCATCGGTAGATAGCAATAATAAACACTAAATAACGAAAGGATCTGCCTCTTCCCCTGGGGTGCAGCGCCCCCCCTACCCCCTCCACCCATCTCACACACTGTGACATGACTTGCTATACTTTCTTCATGCCAATTTTGTCTTCTTTTATACTTGTTTTACTTCCTTTTCCTCTCCTTAAACACAGTTCATGCAGTTACATATATATATCTATACAACACATCATCATTATTCCTAAAAGCATGACCGTCATTACCAGCATCCGCCCCCCCCCCCAAGCGCCCACAACCCCCACCCCCTTTCATCCCCGCCCCAAATCGCATTTCACCGCATCGGATCAAGGCATTAAGCTCTCCGGGTCCAGACATGTGACGCGTCGGAGGGGGTGTGTGGGGGAGGGGTGGGGGAGGGGTGGACAAGGGAAAGGGGATATGGACTGGGAGGTGGGAGTGTTGGGTGGACTAGAGGGAGGGGCTGTCCAAACCCCAGAGACTTCCCCATAGACACGGGGTACACTGGGGGAAGGCGCTATGGAGTTAACTAAGGGGAAGGACTGTGGGCTGGAACGTGGGGGCGAACTGAGTGGTGGGAGGGGGCTGAGGGGTCGCAGGCGAGGGAGGGAGGGGGGGTGCATGTTGGGGTTCTGGGGAGCCGGTAAAGAATATCAAACTATAGCCGCAAGTCCATAAAATGGCGGAGGAGCGGCGGCGTTCGCGCGGGGACCATAAATAACGAGTAAAACTGCTACCACGGGACCCAAGCTGGAGGAGGGAGGGAGGGGAGAAAGAGGGCAGGGGGGGGGGGCTATGCATCATCGGTGGTAATGAAGTGAGGATCGCTAAAGGAAGGAGAGGAGAAGGAACGCAAGAAAGATGGACATGAAGATGGAAAGAAGATGAAGAAGAAGGCGACATATAAGGAAGAAAAGACGAAGATGACGAGAATGAATGAGAAGCCGAAGAAGAAAATAACAAACTAGTAAAAAAAAAAAAAAAACAGAAAAAAAGAAATAAGTTTGGAATCTTCAACCGTAAGTCGCGACGCGAAAAAAATAAAGCGAGTTCATCATTATTTCATCATCAACTTCCTCCGCCTGCCCCTCCCCCCTCCCCCTCCCCCTCGTGTGCTCTCCATTGTTGACTGCTCATGACACCTTCTATGAATTCCAGATGACTCCTGGGGACCATCCGTCATGGCAACCCTGGAGGTCTGTTGCTTCGTCTTTCTCTCTCCATACCCCTACCCCTACCCCTACCCCTCCCCTCTTCCCTGCCCTGTCTCTCCCTCTCCCCCTCTCCCTCTCCCTGTATCTTTCTCTCTCTCTCTCTCTCTCTCTCTCTCTCTCTCTCTCTCTCTCTCTCTCTCTCTCTCTCTCTCTCTCTTTTACTCCCCCCTCATTCTCCCTTCCCTGTCTATCTCTACCTCCCATTTCATGTCTATCTCTCTCTTCCTACCTCTCCCTGTCTCTCTCTCTTTTCATCTCCCTCTCTGTCTTCCTCCTACTCCCTGTCTTTGTCTGTCTGTCTGTCTCTTGCTCCTCCGCCCCTGTTACTCAGTCACCTTTCTCTCATCT
>NW_028234431.1:17753437-17760937 GCF_977035675.1 Penaeus japonicus
GAGAGAGAGAGAGAGAGAGAGAGAGAGAGAGAGAGAGAGAGAGAGAGAGAGAGAGAGGGAGAGGAGAGGGGGAGAAGGGAGGAGAGGAGGAGAGAGAGAGAGAGGAAGAGAGAGGGGAGAGAGGGAAGGGGAGAGAGGGAGAGAGATAGGGGGAGGGGAAGGTGAACTAATAGGAGGTAGGAGCGAAGGAAAGGACGGAGGAACAGGAGGTGGGAGGGAGGGAAGTGAAGGAGGCGGGGAGGAGACTCAAGTCATTGAATTACCCACACCAGAGTTTTGCTGCCGGTAATCAATAAGCCACAAAAGTCTCCGCTCTGAATTCAATTAACCGCCGATCTTTTGCTAGCGCCACTCGCCCTTTCTCTCTCGCGCGCGATTTTCCTTTCCCTCCTTCTTCCGGTATGCCTTCAATAATCAAAGATTCCGAGAACAAGACTGAGAGAGAAGGTAAATATGCTTGGAGGCTGGGTTTGGTCCTGAAATCTACATTTAATCGGTAGGTTTTTTCCTTTTTCTCTTCCCGTGCCAACTACTTCTTCTTCCCTTTCTCCGTATCTTTCTTTCTTTTTTTCTCTCTCTCTCTATCTCTCCCTTTCCCCTTCTCTTTCTATTTCTCTCTCTCTCTCTCCCTTTCCCCTTCTCTTTCTCTTTTTCCCTTTCCCCTTCTCTTTCTCCGTTTCTTCCCCTTTCCCCTTCCATGCGCAGGATCGGTGCTTCATCGTCTGGAACTCTAGATAAATACAATTATACCAGTCAAAGTTTTCGGCTCCACCGCCAGCGGCCGATTTACATGTCGGTAATGGCCACTCACAGCTATTTCGTGCCAGAAGGGGAAGGGAAGCACGCACGTACACGCACACACAGAGACATACGTACACATATAAACACATACAGACGCACACTAATTCTTTAATTTCCTCTCTCCCTAATTCGTCTTTACCTTGCCACCTCCCCCTCCCCTCCTCTCCCCACTCCTCCCTCCCTTCGTCCCTTCTTTTTTCTTTCCCTCCCTCCCCCCCTCCCCCTCTCACTCAGCAGCAAGGACGAAGGGGGGGGGGGGAAGGGGAAATAACCCGCAGCAGAGACGCAAGCGTTGCTGATCCGATAGCCTCGAAACGCCACGACAACCGCTTCCTCCACCTCTCGTTAGCGCTTATCTTTCCCCTCAATCTCGCCTCCCCTTTTTCAATGACGGAGGTAAGGAAGGAGGGGGTTTGGAGGAAGGAGTATTTAATTTCCGTTCCGTGAGCGATTGACAGACCGGGGAGGTGGGGGGGAGGAGAGAAAAAAGACGGATCATTCTCTTCTGCATAAAGACCTGAATCCCTTCTTGTATCTTCTTGTACCACTTTCTTTGCGTGTAAAAGAGAGAGGGGATGGATAAATATTTACAGAGGGCAAGGGACAAATATAGAGAGAGCGAAGGAGGAGGAAGAGAGAAGGGAGGAGAAGAGAGGGGAAAGGAGAGGGAGGAAACAATGAGTGGGGGGGCGGGATAAAGTAAGAAAGAAAAAAAAAGAAAGAAAGAGAGATAGAGAGGGAGGGAGGGAGGGAGGGAGGGAGGGAGGGAGGGAGGGAGGGAGGGAGGGAGAGAGAGAGAGAGAGAGAGAGAGAGAGAGAGAGAGAGAGAGAGAGAGAGAGAGAGAGAGAGAGAGAGAGAGAGAGAGAGAGAGAGAGAGAGCGCTTATGAACAGGCCATAATACCACGATTATTCACCATTACCCTGTCCTATACCCATTCGCCTATTCCTGTAATACCGTAGGCAGTACACGCACCCTTCCGAAAAAAACAAACACCCTAAAAGGCCCATAAACACACAACAAAAACACAGAGAAAACGCCCGCAGCAATTAACACATTCCCTCCGACACATACACACGCTGTACGTACTTCCCCTCGCCGTCTCCCCCCTCCCCTGCCGACTTTCCCTCGCCCCCCTCGCCCCCTCCCCCTCCTCCAAATACTCCCAATACTCCCTGGCATGTACAAGTAACCCCTTACCTATCTCCCGACTGTAAAATACGACCCCTGATCTTCCCCCATTGGTTTTGTTGCGGCCATAAAGCAGCGACGGACAACAAGCCCCGGGACAGCGTGAGGTATTTACACACGAATATTACGCGATTACGATGCGGTCCACTTAGCCACCTTCAATCTGCTTCCCCTTCCCTTAAATCCGGACGGACCCGTGCCCCTGCCCATGCCCCTGCCCTACCCCTGCTCCTAACCCCTGCCCTCGCCCCCTCCCCCATCTCCCAACCTTTTATGTCCGTGTTTGTATGTGTGTGTGTATGTACGCGCTTTGTTTCGATTTAATGATGCCATAGCTCGTCTTGACCAAACATACAGCCGGGGATTGGGACGTCCGCCGACCGCTCTCTCTCGCTTCGTCTCCGCTCGTCCCAGACGGTTTGACATTCCCTCAAGGAGTGTATGTGTGGGGGGGTAGATACATGGGGGCGGGAAGGAGAGGTGGCGAAGGCAGGAGAAAGGGAAGGAGGGAAGGAGGGAGAGAGGGAGGCAGAGGGAGAAAGGGAGAAGTAAGGAGGGAGGGAGAGAAGGAGGAAGTATGGAAGGGAGAGTTAGAATGAATCAACACATCCTGTTCCTCTTGGTTGCAAACAAATCAACCTCATGTTCAACAGGCTCTGCATCTCTATCTCCACCTATAGCCTATAGCGATCACGGTGAACATCCCGCATTCACCTCATCCAGCCCCTCACCCCCCACCCCCCACGACACCCTAGACGCCCCTGAAATTCCCGTTCGCCCTCCCTCTAATGCCAACTTTTGCCTCGTGTTGACCCAAAGTCCCCGTCTGGCCCCCACTTAAGCCGCTCCGATAATTCGTAGGTATTAACAATACATCTGGATTAGACTTCATTTGCATAGACTAAACAAGAGTGGCTGCCGCAATCTCGCGTCCCTTTTCGACGGCCCCCTCTCGTTCCTTCCCTCCCTCGAGCCCCTTGCCACCAACTCACTCCCTCTATCCCTTCACCACCCACTCTCTCCCTCGAGCCCCTAGCCACCGACCCCCTGTCCTTCTCTCTTCAACTGCCTCTATCTCTTGCCTTCCACCTGTGTCGTTACCACACACTCTCCCTCCTCTCTTAATCCTATTCTTTCGTTTCTCCCTCCATTTTTTTCTCCTCTTGTTTCCTTAACGTCCATCTAGATCTTTTTACTCCTCTCCCTCACTTCTCTTCACCTCCCCCCCCCCCCATCATCCCTAGCTTCCCCTCCTAACCTCCATCCTTGTTGTCATTCTGCTTGACTTATCTCCATAAACAGACCTGACAAAACTCCCCGAGAAGAATGTTCCAACCATGATATAAACGACCTCTACATCAAACAAACTACTTACCCCTGTGATTAACGCGCTCGCTCGCACGCACGGTAAATACAGCACCTACGCCAGTCGTGGGCAAGGGCGGGTTTACTCTGCAGGCTGCGACAGGGAGGAAGGGGAGGCTCGTAGGGGGGAGGGGGCGAGGAAGGGAGGAGGAAGAGCAGGATGGGTGGAGGGAGGGGGAGGGAAGAAGTAAATCAGTTCCGTTCAATCGTGTAATCACCTGCGAGTCGCTAGTTTTCCGTTCCATAAATATCTAGCGAGGATACCCGTCTGGCGTTTCATGTGCTGAAGGGGGTAAAGGAGAGGGGGAAGGGGAAGGGGGTGCTCAGGTGACGTCTTGGGACCCTCATACTTGTTTTTTTTCTTTAATTCCTTCAACTCCAACTCTTCTGGTGTCTCTCCACCTTCACCTCCACTCCCACTCTTCTCTGCTTCTCCATCTCCACTCTCTACCCCCTGCCCCCTCCATCGCATGACCCCGAAAGGACCCCCTCCCCACGACTGGCGGGAGGGGGGGGTCTCGCAGGTTAACAAGCACATTAACTGCACGAAACAATTAAGAATCCCAGCCGCAGCCCCCGGCCCTCCTCTCCCGAAAATACCTCCGTGACAATCATAAGCCACAAAACCTTTTCTGCTTCTTCTTTATCTACTTCAGTTATTTGTCTCTTCATAACCACGATAGCAATATTCTCGTAACATTTGGAACACAAATACACACATACAGACACACAAGACACACACAAGACACACACACACACACACACACACACACACACACACACACACACACACACACACACACACACACAACCACACACAGACAGACAGACAGACACAGACACACACAAAGGGGACACCATACATTGTAAAATCGACGCTAAACGGTAAACAGCCTCCTGCCCCCTGCCCTCCTCCCCGTCTTAGAGTAGCATAAGGGTGCCACTCACACAGGTTTCAAAGGGGAGGGGGGCTAGGTGTAGGAGGGGTGTAGACACGCCCGGCTCCTCCTTGTTTGATTAGATACTCGAGCGCGCAGTTAAGGGAGGGGAGGGGGGGGGGGGGCAGAGGATCCATTGTGCAGGAATTCTTAATTAACGCATCCTAACAACACACACTGCCATAGCGGCCGTGCGCGGTGGAGGAGGAGGAGGAGGAGGAGGAGGAGGAGGAGGAGGAGGAGGAGGAGGAGGAGGAGGAGGAGGAGGAGGAGGAAGAGGAGGAGGAGGAAGAGGAAGAGGAGGAGGAGGAGGAGGTGGAGGAGGAGGGAGGAGGAAGAAGAAGTAGAAAGAGAAGAAGACTAAGGAAGAGAAGGAAATAAGAAGAGAAGGGAAATAAGGATTCAAGACTGAGGAAAAGGCAGATGCGAGACAAGAAAGAGAACGCGAATGAAACGGGAAAAGAGAAGTAGAAGAATGGGAGAGAGAGCGAGAGAACGGAAGAGAGAAAATGAAAGTGGGAGGGATAAAAACGTAAACAGAAGCATCGCACTCCAAGCCACTTTTGATTCCACTTAATGAAGATGGGCCACTTTGATTACCGCCCACCCCCTCCCCCCCTCCCTTAAGCAACAAGATCTTCAATTAGGCATTAAAAGCACAGAACGGGCTACACAAAAGACGTGTTATTCCGAAGGCAGATTCAAGTGCTATGATAATGACGATCGAAATTAGAATACCTCCCTTTCCGTTTTCTCTCCTCTCTCTTCCCCTTTCATACCTCTCGCCCCCCCACCCCCTCTTTTCTTTGTGAAAACGCGAGAGAACTGCCAATGAGAGGATGGGAAGGATTCGTCAAGAGCAAACTCGTGTCGTGGAAACAAAAACAAACACACAAAACAGGCGGTAATTACCACGCAATAAACACCCGATATATAAACCTACACTGAAACGGGTCTCTTTCCTCATCTCGACCCCGTCCCCTCTTATCTTCCCTTAAGTTTCCATGGTCTTCGCGAATGTAAAAGCGGAGATTAACCCCACTACACGTACACAAAGATGCAGACACAAACACAGAGAAAGACATAGACACAGACATGAACACACACACAGAAACGGACGCACACACTATCTCTCCTTCTCTACCCCCCTCGCAGCATCACACGGGAGAAGATGAGATCCGATGAGCGTCTTTTCCCAACATAGTAATTGCCTCTCTCGAGCCGTGTCTTTTGCTGACCCGAAACCTTTATCCACGCCATCAAATGTGAGTAATTGGCAGAGCTTAGTGGATGGCCAGGGAGCGGATAGGGGGTGGGGGAGGTGAAACAAGCAGAGGCTGTTTTATTAATATCCAGATTTGAATATCTCTAACACAGGAGGACGTCAGCGTTACTGCGTTACGCGTGTTACAGCCGCACGGTTACTCGTGCCAGTAATTGTTAGTACCGGTAATGCGGACCGGGGAGTTAGTGTGACGTGGAGGATCGACCCGGTAATAATGTGTAATTAGCGGAGTTTGCATGTGAGGCGCCACTGCAGGTCTTTCCCAGCCTTCCCTCCCCGGCATTTCCTCCCCTCTCCCAAGGCGCTCACTCCCCTCCCTTCCTCCCCGGGTTGCTTCCTCCCTTCCCGTCGTCCTCCTCGATTCTCGTCCCTCCGGCCACGAACATTTCTCCCTTCCATTCCTATTCCTTTTTTCAGTCGTCTTTCCTAACGTCGTCATCCCGTCGCCTCCTCTCTCCCTGTCTTCCCTTCCAGCATTTCTGTCGTATTTTGTAAAGCCTATTTATACAACAATAATAATCCTGCAAAATACTATAAACTATGCCTACGATATTCCTACTCGCAAAAACTTTTGGAAACTAAATGAATAAATCAGACTCCTTTTCATGAACGATAACAACAAAAACATTTCTAAGAAAGGTATATCAACTTTTTAATTATACAAAGTTCCCTCAACAAACAGCCAACACATTTGGCCCAATAACAGAGCTCCTGCCACCGCCATTTCCCTCCCTCGGCCCAAAATTTATGAGTTATCGCCCAAAAATTTACGACCGATTCTGGCGGAATTTACGAGACCGAAAGTAGGCGGATAAAGGAAGGATAAATAAGGTCAAATAAGGTCAAATAAGCCCGGTGCATCGTAGTCATCACGCAGCAGACTTTGTGTCATAATTCCCTTGATTCAGACCGGAAAAAATGAAGTTTGAAGTTTTAATCTAAACCTCAAGAGTTTATCCGAGGTCGGCGGTCCAAGGCCTGTAATTTGGTCTGTTTATCAGGGTGGACCAACTTTCAAGAGAAGGGGAACAGCGCAGGCGAAAGAAACAGAGGTTAGGGAGAGAAGGAAAGAAAAACGAGCTCAGTAGAAAGGGGAAGAGAACGAATGAGAAGGGTTGGAGAGGGAGGAGAGGATAAGGGGAGAAAGGAGAGAGGGAAGGAGGAATGGAAAAGGAGTGTGGATGGAGTGGGGGAGGAATGGAAAAGGAGTGTGGATGGAGTGGGGGAGGAATGAGGAAGAAAGAGGGAGGAAGGAAAGCCGGGAAAGGAGAGAGGGAAGGAAAGGCGGGGAAAGGAGAGAGGGAAGGAAAGGCGGGGAAAGGAGATAGGGAAAGAGGAATGGGGAAAGGAGAGAGGGAAAGCGGAATGGGGAAGGAAGAGGGGAAAGGAAAGGTGGGGAAGGGAGAGTATGGAAGATTTGGAAGGTGAAAATATAATGAAACGGGAAAGATGACAAAGAGATAACAGAAGTGAAAAAGATCACAGAAGGAAGAGAAGGAACGGGAGAAGAGTTAGGGGAAAGAAGGAAGACAAAAAGGAAAGATGAAAGTAGGAAAGCTTTTCGGGACTTCGAGGTGACACGAAGAAGTTATTCCAATTCTTTTTCGATTTTGTTCTTTCCTCTTCCTCTTCCAAAGTTCGGCCAAACATCTGAGCCATGCTGCTGAGCTCTCACAGTCACGCTATAGTCTTAACCACCGCAGTCGCCCCCCTCCTCACCCCACCCCGGGGACACACTTAGCCTAATTACTGGGATACTCTACCGTTTCTTTTCTTTTCTTTTACACACACACTCATGCACGCACGCACGCAACATAAACATACACACGCACAGAGAGACAGACAGACACACACACATTTATAACCAACCACAATGGCCACAAATGCAAAGCAAGCAAACATAATATTCAGCCATGTCTA
>NW_028234431.1:17770937-17775937 GCF_977035675.1 Penaeus japonicus
AGATCCGTATGAGAGGGGAGACCAAGGGATGCTTAGCACGCAAGATGGGAGATAAATAGCTACCCTCCGTCCCCAGGCTAGGTAGATGAGTGGGGGAGTAGGGGAGGAGAGGAAAAGACGAGAGGAGAGGCGGAGACGAGAGGAAAGGAGGAGACGAGAGGAGAGGAGTGGAGAGGAAGAGAGGAGGGGAGGAGGGATGGGGAAGGAAGGAGGCATGGGGAACGGGAGGAGGGAAGGGGAAGAGGAAGAGGGAAGGAGGAGGAAAGGAGAAAAGGAGAGGAAAATTGAGAGACGTAGGGAGAGTCAGGGGAGAGCCGAAAGGAAGAGCTGAGAGTGAAAGCCACCGACGGAGATGACGACGGACTTGTAAAGAAACAGAACCCACTCGCAGACAGCAACTTCGCCGCACGGAGACGAACATGTCTCCACCAGTCACGCAATTTACATATATCCTCTAAAGCAAAAAGAAGAAGCAATAAAAGTAGGGAGAAGGGTAAGAACACGAACGCATGAGAAAAGAGACGAGACGACGAGAAGAAGTGAGAGGCGGGTGCGGTCTCCGGTCTCGCGTCCAGACCCGGTCCCGGCGGAGGCGCTACGACTCCCTCGCCATCCGTCGCTAACTGACTACGTAATGCGTGTAACATAAGCCTGGCTCTACGGTATAGGGTGACCCCGCTACCCCCTTTCCCCCTCCTCCACTCCCCCTCCAAAACCACGAGGGATAAGGCGGGATATCTGGAAGGATTAAGGACTAGGCCCTGATAGCTGTCCAATCTAATTATCAGCGTCATCGCCATTATGGCCATAATTATTAGACCTTTTATCAGCAACGCCAATACCATATTCTCCGCCCAAATTCTCAATTCTTGCTTTCACCACTTCTCTGCCTCTTCATCCATTTTATACTCTCCTTCAGTTCTCCTTTCCTTCTCGTATTTGCTATTTTCTTCTCTTCCTCCTCCGTTCCATTCTACCCTTTCCTAGTCTCATTCATTTCCCCGTTTCTTTCCCTCCTTCCCCTTCCCATTTTTGTCCGACTCCTTCGTTCCCTCCTCCTGAAGACGACTCGGCCGTTGGAAAACAAGTTTGTCGCCCGGTAATAAGTATTTGACAAGGTAAACAGCAGTTGACATCCTCACAAATCGGCGCTTTTTGCCATAAACGTTCAGGTGGGAAAAGAGGGGAGGGGGTGAGAAAGAGGGAAAATGTGGGAGGAGGAGAGAGGAGGACGAAGGTGGAGGGAGGAGGAGGAGACGGAAGAGGGAAAAGTGCGGGAATGAAAAGGAGGAGAGGAGGGAAGGGGAGTGGAAGGACGGAATAGGGAAATGAGGGTAAGGGAAGGAAATGTGTGAAATACAGGGCAGGAAAAGGAAAAGAGAGGCACGAAGGAGGATGGGCGACATCAAGATGATCGAAGAATGAAGCATAAAAGAGAGAAAGGGGAAGTTGGTGATCAACGAAAAAGAAAAGAAATATAGTACGAAAATTAAAATAAAACAGCGCGCGACGGCTATCAAAACAGGGTGCAGAACTATGAGAATTCAAATCAGTGTTTGCGTGCACGTGTCATCATCGGAGCTGAAGAGGGGAAAAAGAGAACAAACGTCAAATCCCCTTTAACAACGAGTTTAAAGGGAAATTACTATGTATCACCGTCTCTCCCCGGTGTTATCATCACCCCGGCGAGGGGAGATCCCCCTTCCCCCGAGAGAGAGAGAGAGAGAGAGAGAGAGAGAGAGAGAGAGAGAGAGAGAGAGAGAGAGAGAGAGAGAGAGAGAGAGAGAGAGAGAGAGAGAGAGAGAGAGAGAGAGAGAGAGAGAGAGAGAGAGAGAGAGAGAGAGAGAGAGAGAGAGAGAGAGAGAGAGAGAGAGAGAAGAGAGGAGAGAGAGAGAGAGAGGAGAAGAGAAGAGGAGAGAGAGAGAGAGAGAGAGAGAGAGAGAGAGAGAGAGAGAGAGAGAGAGAGAGAGAGAGAGAGAGAGAGAGAGAGAGAGAGAGAGAGAGAGAGAGATAGTAAGTATTGAGCGTTAAGTGAGAAATAGATGAATGAACAATAAATAATCCATCACCGATTACACAGTTGGAAGAATCGAGAGCAAAAAGACGAAAAAAGCCAAGTGCCTTTTACGCGTTTTACAAATCGATAAATACAACTACAACTTAATTTCCAAACAGAAGTGGAAATGACCGGTCTCCCAGCGACGCGCACATCCTGTTTGGGAATTCTGGCCCTCAGAGTTCAACTGAGCTGCAGTCACTGAACCCCTCGCTCACTTACGATGAAGAAATCCTTTTCAATCGACCAATCAACTCTGCTCGCTTTGACTAGCTTTCTGCTTTCATTTTCAGAGATTCGGTCCGCCCGTCAATCGCTGATAAACTTCTCGCCTTCTCCCGCCGTACCTTGACCCCCCCCCTCCGCCCCACCACCACCACCACCACGTAGAGGAATTCCCTCGACGTCCACCTGTTTCCCGCAAGCCACTTGCTTACCCGCTTGAGGCCTGGCGTCGTCGTCTTCCTCTTAGTATTATTATCATCGTCATTTTCATTGTCATTATTATCATAACAACTATCACTACTATTACCATTGCTACTGTTGGTCTTCCACTTTGCATTTTCCTCTACTTTTTCTTCCTCCTTTCCTTCATCCAGCTCCTCCGGCTCCTTCGCAGCCAGCCCACCATCACTTGGCGTCACGTGTCGCGGCCGAGGAGGCGCTCGTGACCCAGCCCGACCCCGACTCGGATCGCCGGCTCGGCCGTGGCCTCTTCGACGGTCACCCGCGTCTTTGAGCTCATACGACTCTCCCACAATGGCTAATTCTCAGCGCCCACAGCATCATCAGCGCCACGTCCCTGCCCCGTTCCATTCCACGGTGAATGTGGCACGGCGCTACCGAGAGCGTGCCCACAGAGGGGGTCATCGCGACCCGAGTGCCCCTCTTCATTATGCACGGCAGGAGGGGAGGGGGAGGGGGGAGGATGCACTAGACCAATGGGGTGAGGGTGGTCGTTCCCCCATTCCCACCCTTGCTATTGATCCAGCGTCCAGCGAACACCAGCTGGGCCGGTGCTGCCAAGGTGACACTCATACTATATTGCTACACTCACACTGCTGCTACTGACGCAGCCGTCACACTTGCACCACACTCAAACGCCCACGCCAGTGCGATGGCCATTTGCATATATCACACTAGCATTGCGTTATTCATGACGATATTTGTGCAGGCTCATAGTGTACTTAGTGTGCAACGGATACGCGACAAAGTTACACATATACATTCATACAAATGGTATGGACATGCATTCTAATGCACTTGTGTGAGTGTAATCCGCACACACACAAACACTCAATCTGTCAGACAGACATTCATTCACTCATTCCCACTCACATTCCCATTCTCTCTCACTTCCACCTCCATTTCTACTTCCACTCCCACTCTCACACCCACATTCACATATATGTACACATGCACAAATCACACACACATACAGGTACGGACAAACCACACCGCATACAAACACACGCACATACACACATGCTGCACGACACGACAAAGATAAATCCGCAAAAACTCTAATGCTATTTTAACTTTCATACGAACTGAATATCAATTCCCTAGCCTGCACAGTTCATAAAACACAGGGACGGAGAGGCAGGGCGAGCTCTGCAGCGAACAAACAAAACAAAACAAAATGAGAAAAATAAATAACAAGACATGGAAACAGGGAAGAGGAAGAATTCCATGGAAAAAAATACAAAAAATCTTCATCAGACTTTGCGTCCCGCAGCCGAGCCGGAGTCGGAACAACACAAGGGGAGTAGGGAGAAGAGTGGGAGGACACGGAAAGGACGAAGGGTAGAGGGGATGGAGAGGAGCTGGGGGAGAAGGGAAAGGATAGGACGAAGAGTAGATGAAGGAGAGGACGATGAGGAAGACGGGGAGGAGAGGAGGAGGAGGAGGAGGAGGAGGAGGAGGAGGAGTAAGATGAAGATGTAGAAGAAGGAGGAGGAGAGTTAGAGTGGAGGAGGAAGGGAGGACGGGCATCGAGGGAGTGGGAATAGGAGGGGGAGCGGGGGGGGGGGTCGCTCTCTTGCACTCCCACACTCCGCATTTGTCTCACTCTCAGACCGCGTCAAATAATGGTCACCTCTAATTCCTTACGTGACAGTCGGTGTGGCTTAATGGCACACACAGGCGGTCTTGCACTCCTATGGGGGGAGAGGGAGAGGGAGAGGGAGAGGGAGAGGGAGAGAGAGAGGGAGAGGGAGAGGGAGGGAGAGAGTTTGGAAGCGACTGAGGGAAGAGGAAGAGGAAGACTAGAAGGAAAGAGATGATATGGGGGAGAAAGAAGGAAATGAGAGGCGAGGGGAAATAAACACAAGGAAAATGAAAGAGAATGAGGTTATAATCTCGATAAATAGTAAGATGCATCCGGAATAGTGGGGGCAAATACGACATGGGGGAAGGGAGAAGATAAGCGAGGGAAGAAAAAAAAACAAGCGAAAGGACTAAAGGAGAACTGAAGAACATCCTGCGGGATACTAAGAAATCTGGGACAGAAGGGCGTGGCTCACCAATTCCAGTCCTATCTCGACGAGGGGACAGAGAGCCCCATCGTCTAAAATTTGGGAAATAGGAAGACCATGGAAAGATTCTCTTCCCTCGCACTCTCCTTCTCCTCCCTCTGCCTCTGCCTCTGCCTCTCTTTTTCTTCATCTTCTTCTCCTTCTCCTTCTTCTCCTCC
The DNA here is from genome assembly GCF_977035675.1 of Penaeus japonicus. Lineage (NCBI taxonomy): Eukaryota > Metazoa > Arthropoda > Malacostraca > Decapoda > Penaeidae > Penaeus > Penaeus japonicus. The sequence continues at coordinate 17,775,689 of NW_028234431.1, forward strand.
CCCATCTCCTCCTCCTCCCCTATCTCCTCCTCCTCCCCCATCTCCTCCTCCCCTATCTCCTCCTCCACCTCCTCCCAAATCTCCCTCGAGCTTCTCGCATTCATTATTCATAACCCCGTGATAGGCACAGTGCCAGCTGGTGCCTACCGGACGAAAGGTTACCGGTGCAAGAGGGAGGGGTACGTCTGGGGCGTTGGGGGGTGGGGGCACATTAGGTCACTAATATGGCAGGTGGAAGAACGAACAAAG
>NW_028234431.1:17780937-17783437 GCF_977035675.1 Penaeus japonicus
GAGAGAGGAGAGAGGGAGAGAGAGAGAAGAGAAAGAGAGAGAGAGGGGGGGGGGAAGAGAAAGAGAGAGAGAGAGAGAGAGAGAGAGAGAGAGAGAGAGAGAGAGAGAGAGAGAGAGAGAGAGAGAGAGAGAAGAGGGGAGAGAAATAACAGAATTAACAAAGGCCTAACGTCATCACGATGCCTATTACCGCCCTTCGCTCGCACTCTATGTCTATTCCCAGGTGTACCAACTCTTCCGTCTACATTTACAAAGAGAAAAAAAAAGAGGGAAAAAAAGAAAAATGGTACACAATCAAAACAACAACAATGTAACAAAGACAACACCTGTAAAGTCCGCATTCCCCAACATCAGAAGCGCTCAAATAAATGTGTGAGAAGAGACGCCACGAGACAAGACAAGGCAAATATGAAGATAAGCAAGAAACAAGATAGAAGAAAGGGAAGAAGACATTCGTCAAAAAAAGAATTGGGAAGAAGAATAAAAAAAGACTGAGATAAATCAATAGAAGAATAAGCACCAGCAAGGAAGAGCAGAAGGGTTACCGGAGTCTTTTCTCATTATTGAATTACGGCTTCAACAAATTGGATAATGGCGTGTCCTTCTGTCCTCTTTTGTCCACTTGTGTCCGCACGAGGTACCGGAACTGTCCTATCGACCCCCCTCCCCTCCCCACCATTCCTCTCCCCCACACTCGTCCTTTCTGAGCCATGAAAGCAGCTTCGACTCAATACGCACATTGAAGCTGACTACCAACTCATTTTTCCTTATATTCCTTCCCGTCTTTTTCATCAGCTTTCCCATATTTATTCATTTTCTTAACTTTCCCTTCTTCTTCTTTCTTCTTCCTATACCCCCCCCCCCCATCACGCCTGTCATAACACCCCACGCCAGCCGGATCACGAAACGGGCGTTTCACAAGCATACAGACAAGGAGAGTAATCGAAAAGAAAACAAGCAGGCAAGGGGATAGAAGAGAAAAATAGGAAATAGGAGAGATAAAAGAAGAAGAAGAAAGAGGAGGAGAAGGAGGAGGAGATGGAGAAGGAAGAGGAGGAGGAGGAGGAGGAGGAGGAGGAGGAGGGGGGGGGGAGAGGAGGAGGAGGAGTTGAGGAGGGGGAGAGGAGGAGGAGGAGGAGGAGAACAAGAAGAAGGGGAAGGTGAAGAAAAAGAAAAAGAAGAAGAAGGAGAAGAAGTGGATGAGAGGAAGAAGATGAAGGAAGTCCTGGGGAAGGCGGATTTATCAAGGTTCTGATGGAAAGTCAATGGCAGTTACGGCCGTGGTCGGGCCCCTCGTTAGCCGGGATTGTCTTTAGGCACACAGGTCTCCCCGCCCACTGCTACCCCCCCCCCCCCTCTCCATCCCTCTCCGCCTCTTGTCTTCTCCCCGTCTCTATTTATCCCCCCCAATTTCCCTTCTTCTTCACAGCTCTCTTCCTTCTTTCTGTTCCCTATCCTCCATGCCTCTTCTCTCCTTCGTTTATTCCCTCTCCATCCCACAGCGAGGGCGAAAAAGCAAAAGGAACTAAAAGGAAACTTAACAACCGGTGAGAAAAAAACGTAAACAAAAACAAGAGGACAAGAGCCTCCAGCCCGTGAGGAGCGGCGACACAGCCCCGAGATCTGGGCCATGGCACCGACGACTGACACGCGGATGACGGATGGAAGAACGGACTCGCCAACAGATAATGGACGAGTAGAATAAATATTAGACGAGAAGACACACGAAGACAGGAGGGACCACAATCTTGAGATATCACTCACTAACTCTTCTCTGAGATTGCCAAAGATGTCGCCTCAAACATATGAAATCGCTCTCTCCCAAGACTGAAAGCTCTCGAATGTGGCCAACATACGAACCTCTTCATTCACATAACGGAATTCATTCCAGTGGCCAGATCAAAGTAGGTTAATTCAGGCCGTATCTGAAATTCACATCAAGCTCTCTCTACGTACGGTTGGCTGCAACTAAACCCATATATTTCCTTGCATAAAGACCCTCTCTGTAATTCCCCTTCACCTTGAAAGAGGCAAACTCGACGACGCCAGTCTTATTTGCACGCAGCCAGCCGGTGTTCGTGTTTCCGATACACATGCGTTAACCTCCAGCCTCCCCCTCCCTCCCCTCCCCTACCCAACCCTTGATGAACTTCTCGCCGGCAACAATGCATCTCTAATTATTGTGTTTTGGCCAAGTTAAGACCGCAAACTTTTCCTGATATATCGACGCCGTAACTCCAGTGGCGCCTGAGCTAGAACAATCAACTCCGCGGCTGTGAAGTGTTTGCTTCTTCTTATCCTCCTCCCACTCCTGCTCTTACTCCTCCTCCCCGCTTTCTTGGCTTCATCACAATTCTCTTCTTGCTTCAAATCCTCTCTCCTTGTATTTCCCTCTTCTTACTCATTGTCTCCTCTCCACTGCTCCTTTACCATCTTCCACTATCTACATCTTTTTTGTGCATCCCTCACATTCTTTTGACCCATTTCCCTCTCCCTCTTT
>NW_028234431.1:17785937-17790937 GCF_977035675.1 Penaeus japonicus
CGCAAAGGAGTCTCACTGTAATGATCTCTCTGGTGGTGGTGGTGGGGGGGGGGGGTAGAGGAAGAGGAGGAAAATAGAGGAGGATGGAGGAAGAGGAGGAGGAGAATAGAGGAGGATGGAGGAAGAGGAAGAGGAAGAGGAGCAGGAGGAGGAGGAGGAGGAGGAGGAGGAGGAGGAGGTGGAGGAGGAGGAGGGAATGGAAAAAGGAACAGGAAAAAGAAGAGAGGAAGGAGGAGGAGGAGCAGAAATGGCAGGAAGAAAACGAAGAGGAGCAGGAAGAGGCCGAGGAGGGCGTAGGCGGAGAGCAGCCCAAATGGAGGAACGGAAGACGAAAATGAGATGGATAATTTTTCCGTTTTACTTTGCATTTCTACTTCCCCCTCGCCGAGACATATTTCTGTGACTGCAGGCGGAACCAAAACCAATTAACTTGTTCTTTGATGTCGGAAGGAGCATCTACACCCCCCATAAATCCCCCCCCCCCCCACGCACACTGAAGAAGAGCACCAGTCCCCTCGGGCAATGATGTCCCTCTCTTTTATCCCCTCTCCGTCTCCCTCTCCGCTCCTCTCTTGCCCTTGCATAGCCCATGTAGCCACTTCCCCTTCTTTGCTTTCCCTGCTTTTCGGTCCGCTTCCCCTCGCCCTCTTGCGCTCGTCTCATATACAAAAAGAAAAAAAGAAAAAGAAAATAAAAATAAAAAACTCAAACACACACCTAAAAATATCTCAAAAATCGTTACGCCACATAAAGCTTTCCGCGTCGGGGAAAAAAATAATACAACATACAAAACGGTATATAAGGAGACTATGCAAATCTGATTTAACAATAAATATTCCCTCGTAAGAGCTTCCGCTTCCATAGTCCGACAGAGAAAAAATAAATAAATGGGAAGAACTTCGGTATATTCGCGATCAGAATAAATTATTTAGAGACGGCCTTGTCTCGGGATTGGCGAAGTAGGAGAGGAAGAAGAGGAGGAGGTAGAGGTAAATGGAGAAGGAAAGAGAGAATGAATGTATGAGAGAGAAAGAGAAGGAGAGAGACAGGGATAGAGAGAGGAAAAGAGGGGGGGGAGGGAGGGAGGGAGGGGTATACAAGATTAATAAAAATAGAACAAAAAAACAATAGTACAGAGAAGGGGAGATGAATATCAGGATAATACAAGGAGACAATAAGAATAAAACGAATGAGTGAAGAGAGGAGAGGAGGAGGAAGAGAAGGAGGAAGAGAAGGGGGAAGAGGAGGAGGAAGAGAAGGAGGAAGAGGAGGAGAAAGCGGCGGCGGCGGCGGAGGAGGAGGAGAAGAAGGAGAAGGAGTAGAAGGAGGAGGAAGAGGAGGAGGAGGCGGAGGATGCGATCTCACGAGCCTCTTATATCTCCCAATCCTCGCTGCGTGGGATCAGGCCACGTCCAGCCTCCTTCCTGCGCTCTCGGACATGTCCTGCCTCTCGCCGTCCGTTTCTTCACGCGGGCAGCGCAAGGCATGGCGTATTTCATTACCGTACATACTTTATAATATTTATAAAGAATTAATGATAACAATAATAATAATGATGAAGATGATTATAACGATGATGATGATAATGATGATGACTATAAAACAAGTGATGACTACTAACTTGTATAGGTTCTAGCCGCCTTCCTGCTTCATCGCCCTCCTTCCCCTCCTCATCCCTAATGTGCGAGTCCTACAGCCAGCGCCATCGCCGCCCTCAGGTCTCGGCACTGTATCACCCGTCCTCCTACCCTCCCCTCCCCCCGACCCAACCCCCTTCCACAAGGCCCCTATACCCAAACCTCCCTCTACAAGCACTCCTCCCCCTGCCCCCCACCCCCCCCGGCAAATACACGCTCCGCCAAGAATATCAATTCCAACTTAATGCCGAAAAATGCATGGCAATACTCCGCGAGAAATTCAATATGCCTTCAAGCCTGCCGTGAAATATGGTAGCCAAATCCAGGACTTCGCCATGCCTTAGCGTCTCCACAGTCCTTTTGCTTGCTAGGGAAGCGGGGGGATGGGGGAGTGAGGGAGAGGGGGTGGTGGGGAGAAGGGGAGATGAGGGAGATAGGGAAGGGTTAGAAAGGGGGAGAGGTAGAGATGGGGGATTGGGGTAAGAGGGTGAGAGGGGGGAGGTATTCAGATGGGGAGATGGGGGGGGGGGGCGAATAACACTCATGTGTTGACTTTACTACACCATTAACGCAGAGAAAGGAGAGAGAGAGAAAGAAAGAAAGAAAGAAAGAAAGAAAGAAAGAGAGGTTATCAATATATATCTTGCTTTGCACCACATCGTCTCGTAATCCCTTTCCGTTCCCTCTTCGACATCTAGCATAATATAACACTAAATTACACACAAAGGAAGCAAATAAATTATGTTCATCCTCACTGATCTAACTCACACTCGCTCTCGCTATCTCTCTTTCTCTCTCTCTCTCTCTCTCTCGTGTGTGTGTGTGTGTGTGTGTGTGTGTGTGTGTGTGTGTGTGTGTGTGTGTGTGTGTGTGTGTGTGTGTGTGTGTGTGTGTGTGTGTTCTCTATGGCACCACACACCAAATCTCATTACAAATCCCCACAACAAATTAATGCAACAAATATACGATATATATTCTCTCTCTCTCTCTCTCTCTCTCTCTCTCTCTCTCTCTCTCTCTCTCTCTCTCTCTCTCTCTCTCTCTCTCTCTCACACACACACACACACACACACACACACACACACACATACACACACACACACAGACACACACACAGACACACACAGACACAGACACAGACACACACAGACACACACACACACACACACACACACACACACACACACACACACACACACACACACACACACACACACACACACACACACACACACACACACACACCCACACCCACACCCACACCCACACCCACACCCACACCCACACCCACACCCACACCCACACCCAAACCCACACACACACACCCTCATACTCCCTCTCCCTCTCTTTAAGTGTGTGAAAGCGCCTGCCGCGGAATATGCCTTAAAGAGTGCCAAAAAGAGCAAGAGCAGCGGCACTCAACGAGGCAACATATCATCTCGGGTGCCAAACACAACTAATTTTACGCCAGTTTCACTATAACGACCGTTTAAAGAAAGGGAGGGAGGAGAGGGAAAGGAGGGAGGGAGGGAGGGAGGGAGGGAGGGGAGAGGGGAGGGGGAAGGGGAAAGGGGAAAGAGACAGAGAAAGGGATAAGGAGGGGAGGGAAATGGAAGAGAAAGAAAGTGAGGGGAATGTAGAGGAATGGAGGGGGAGGGGAAACAAAAAATGAGAAGACGAGACAGATTAAAGTATTAGGAAATATCACTTTCATCCGAATAACATGCGCTTCCATATATTCACTTTGATGATCATTACCGTTAATAATGAAAATAAAATTTGGTGAATATCATTCCAACAGCTTTTCTTTTAACTGTTGCCATAATTTCCATTCTTATATCATCCTCATCATCATTATCACTGTCGTCACTTACCATCACAATTATCATCCCAAGCAATTTTGATTACAAACCCAAAATCACGAAAAATCACACGGAGAGAAAAACCAATTCCATTTAAAACGAAAGTTTCAACATTACCACGCTACCCCGCTCACCCCCCACCCCCACCCCCTTCCCCCCACACAGGTCTCGACCTAACAGGATCTGATCTCTATCTTCCTCGGCACCGGAGGATCCAGTAATGTTATTAACGGGGATCACAGCCCTTGTATTATGCCTTGATCCTTCTTCAGTAATATTTACACAAGTCGACACCAGCAGCTTTGGAGAGTGGGCGGGGAAGAGGAGGGTGTGGGAGGGTTTGCGTAGGAGGAAGGGAAGAAGCGGGAGGAAGGCGGAGGGCGGAGGGCGGAGGGCGGAGGGCGGAGGGCGGAGGGCGGAGGGCGGAGGGAAAAGGGAGGAGGGAGGAGGGCGGAGGGAAGGGAGGAGGGCGGAGGGAAAAGGGAGGAGGGAGGAGGGCGGAGGGAAAAGGGAGGAGGGAGGAGGGAGGAGGGCGGAGGGAAAAGGGAGGAGGGGGAGGGGGTGAAATCGAGAAGGGGAGGGGGAAGTGAAATGAAGGAGAAGGGAAAGGGAAAGGGGAGAGGGAAGTGGAGAGGAAGGGGAAAGGGAAGGAGAAGTGATGGGAAGGGGAAGGGGAAAGAGAAGTGATGGGAAGGGGAAGGGGAAGGGGAGGAGAGAGAGTGAGTAATGGGAGAAGGGAAGACGGGAGGTGAAGGACGGATGGACGTGTAATGACATCACGGTCGGAATTAATGGTCGTCAAGGCGACGGTGTAACTTCTTGATGAGCGCCTGGAGGAAGATGAGGAAGAGGAGGAGGACGAGGATGAGAATGAGGACGGGGAAGAGAACCAAGATAAGTAAGTGGATCAGGAATGGTAAAAAATGCAGGAGGAGGAGCGAAGATAAGAAAGAAGAAATGAAAACAGTAATAGTAAGCGACATGATAAAACGAAAAGGCGAACACATCACCATACACCAAACACCATACCATACCACAGTACCCTAGCCCTTCCTCCTCCGTTCCTTACCTCTTGCCCCCCCCCCCCACACACCTTTCGACTGCCACTGCCCTCTCCGTGGTCTCCCCCCTTGACGCCCTCCCTCTCCCCGCCCTCCCCCTCCCTCTCGTGTCCGTCAAGTAAGAACACACAATAATATCTTGGACTGCAGCATTGTTGAGATCTCCTTCATCAGCTGTGACGTTTTCTTTGTTCCCCGTGTTGACCCGGCCTGCCTCAAGGACTGTTTCCACAAGACCCTCAACGACGAAGGGAAATTTCCAGCCTCGCGTGCCGGCAAAATAGGGACGTGGCAGAAGGGAAAGGACGCAACTTGGAAGGAAAGCGGAATGGGAAAACCTACGGAGGTGGGAGAGCGAATCAGAGAGAAAATGGGGGCATAGGACGGACGGATGGATGAATGAGGTAGGGAGAAGGCGGGACTGTGAAAGAGAGTGAGAG
>NW_028234431.1:17800937-17818437 GCF_977035675.1 Penaeus japonicus
ATCGTAGTCGCCATCGTCACCCCCCTCCCCCCCAATCCCTCAACCACTACAAGCAAGCACACAACAATTAGCTCAGTGAGGAACGCTGACAATGCAGCAACAAGCTATCCCTGCTCTGCCCCACCACGGCTAATTGGCAGTTAAAGCGGGGGTCTGTCCAACGTCACTCCATTACTGCTAACAAGCGACAGTTCTCTCTCTCGCTCTGCCTTCCTCTCTTTCTCTTTCTCTATCGCTCTTCCTTCCTCTCCTTTACTCTATATTTTCTCCCCTCCTCTTCTTACATCCCTGTCTAACCACCCACTCCCCTCCTCGCCCCCCCCCCTCCTACCTCATGCACAGATGCACATTGATTTTCGTATTCCTTGATTCTCGCTTATGATTTACGATTCATCCTCACAATGAGCTAAGTTTCTGTTCTTGATTTATGCTTCCCTTGACGTTTATTATTTTCTTTCTCTCTTTTTGTATTTCATTATGGTTATCTCCCCGCGTTTTGGATACAAACAACGTGGGCGCGGCTTAAGGGGGGAGGGGGGGGGTGGAGAGAGAGAGGCAGCGTCTTCACCTGTGCAATCATCAATTACTGGGGGGCATTAATCACGGCCAGTGTCCATCCCTTTCCTCTTCCTTGACAAAACATTCTTCTGACCAATACAAATCGTTTTAGAAACACTGTAATAAATGGGTAAGAGTGTATACGCAATTTATTGCACACTCTTTGTAAAATAGAAAAAAATAGAGAATTTATACAGTATATGCAAAATATATCGTCCTTCAAAGCATCGACAAGAAAATCGAAAACTAACGACATCAATTCGAAACCATCGCCATTCGCCCCCAAGCAAACGAAATAAAAGTCCAATCTACTTTTTATCTATTTCTTTATCTTCTTTCCCCGCCGCGCCTCAGCCCCACGAGATGACAAATAAAGATGGAGGCTTTGGTCGTCGAGCCATCCATAAGATCCGAGACAGGAAATCGGTAGAAACAATGCCCATCCAAGCGCCTAATTCTCGGATTCAGAAGAAAAAACACTTTATCTTGCTTTAGTCGCCGCGCGCTTCTCGCTCGCTCGCTCGCACTGCGCTTCCTTCCGATCCCTTTCGCTCTCCCTCCCTCTTCCTTTGTTTCTGGAATCCTACTTCTTTTATTATTATCATTATTACTATTATCTTTTCTTTTTCCTTCTGGTCGCTTTTCATTTCTTGATCACGCATGTTACTTCTACTTATCCTCCGCCGGTTTCCCTCCTATCGGTGTCCGTAACCTGCTTTCGTTGTGGCCGCTCCTTCGTTTCCTATGATTTGAATCATTCCCATTAGCCCTCATCCTCTCACATTCGTCTTGCTTCTCCCAACCATTCTTTTCCCTCGAGTTACAATCCAGCCCCCCTCCCTTCCCCTATCACTCTGCCCCTGCCACTCAAGAACAGCTTATAGGCTCTTATACGGAACGCTTTTCTCGCAATTGCCTTCGGATTAGGAGCGACCTACCCTACTCCATTTCCTCGTTCCTACTACGCTTCGCTCTTCTCTTCGTTTTTAATTCTCCTCCCTTTTTGCTTTCGTCTTTCGTTCTCTCCATTTTTTCTTTACCTTCTTTTCCTCCTTCTCTCTCAACCTCTCCCTCTTCCTAAGCCTCCCCCCCCCCTTTGTTTCTACCGCCCCTTCTTTCTGCCCGAGGTAATTTATTCTCCCTGCCACCTCCCCCGGGAGATACAGCTCCTTCAACATCTCCCTTTCTCATTCCAATTCCTATTTTTTCTTCCTTGACTCCGCGCCGATCTCTTACTGTAGGGACCCAAGATCAACACACGCGGCGCAGAGCAAAGGAGGCCAGAGGGGGAGGGGAAAGGATATGGGCGGGGGGGGGGGGACCTTCCTGTTTGCTACTTTATTCCAGCTTCTCCCGCTTTGTCATTCTTCCTCGTCATTTTCGCTTTTCTTTCTCTGCATGTAGCTTGCTTTAATTTTTTCCCTGCCTTCTTTTTCCAACACTCACGGACACACACACACACACACACACACATATATATATATATATAATAAAAGATAAAAAACGAGATACAGGGGCTTTGAGGAGGGAGAGAATAATCCGAGAGGAGAAATGGGGGAAGAAGAGAAGGCAGGGGAGAACACCCAAATTCAGCGTCTTAAACTCATCTTGTCAGAAAATTGGTCTCCGCCCCCAGGACCGCCCCGTCAGCACAGGGCGAATCATTAAGGGCGGGAATTGGCCCAATTTGCCGATTTTTTTCACCCTTTTTGTGGCTGACTTTATGACTGAGGGAGGGGGGTGAGGGAGAAGCGATGCCAAGGGAGGCGGGCAGGGAAGGGATGGAGGAAGAGAGGAAATGGAAAAAGAAATAAAGAGGAAAGGGCAATAAAAATATAATAACGTAATAGATGAAGTCATTGGTTGAAAAGGCAGCTAGAATGGAGAAAAAACGGAAATGGTAAAATAGGGGAATAACGAAAAAAAAGTGAAACGAGGGGAAAAGACGAAAGAATCCGGAATTCGATAAAGATCGTGAGGGGGGAAAAGAAGAGGGGAGAAAGAAGAACGGAGAAACATGGGAAGGGGAACAGGGCAAAAGGGGAAAGGAGAAAGATGAACAGGGCAAAATGAGAAGGGGCTAAGGGGGAAAGGAGGAAAGGGGAAACGGAGAAGGGGTGCGCGCGGGTGGGATAGGGTCAAAATGAAAGCGCGGTGCAGGACATTAATAATGTATGAAGGAATAATAACGAGAGAAAAAGAGTCCCGCCTTATGAGAAAACGATACTTGACATGAATACGCAAACATGGCCCCTCTAATAATAATCCCCCGCCCGAGAGATCGCGACAACGAAAGTAACAAAGAAAACACAAACACAAACAAGTGAAACAACAGCGACGACGGCAAAAACTGAAAACGAAAACGAAATGGCGACGACAACAAAAACAGACACGATAAACAACGAAACATCGACGACGACTGGGAGAACGAGCCGACTAGAACCGCCAGAACAAAAACAACAAAAGTGACGGCGACAAAAACAGCATCGCATCAGAATGCACCAGAAACACAGACATCACTCACCAGACCCCACAACAAAAACATAAAATGCTACAAAAGGAAGCGCAAAAGCAACCAAACTCAACACAAAACAATAAAGTAAAAAAAAATAATACTAATAAACAAATAAAAACACAGCGTCCGGGTCTCAGCGATGCAATAAACTCGACCCCTTTCCTTGCATCTCCTCTCCCCCTCCTCTCTAAAAAAAATTGGATAAAATTGCAACTTATGTTAAATAATACACAATGTAACACAATAAACTTTTCGACATTTTTAAACGCATCGAAGCCCCCTTGGCCACCCCCACCCCCACCCCCTCCCGCTCTGCCTACACAGGAGGCTGCTGCGTCATGAATACCAAGTGCCGACAAGCATTCACAGACTTGCAAACAGGTGCGTGATACTCATAAAGCAACAAATACCTTAACATATGTGCGTTCCTAATGCATACAGACGCACAAGAACGCCGGATACGGGCGCACACGATTCGGGGACGGAAGGCCAAAGCCGGATTAGCGTATGAGGAAATATATATGAGTAGTTATAATTACGACAACTAAGACCTTGGCAGACACGCATTCATAGAGGTGAAATAAAGAAAAAGACGCAGAAAAAAAAATCTAAAATGATTAGGCAAATGACGAAATACTTGTAGAGACTTAGTTCTTTCATTCCCTCCTCCTAATCTCGCCACTGCTACTCATAGCCTTCTCTTGCCCCTCTTCCTCTTCCTTTTCCTCGTCTCCTGCCTCCGTGCTCCTCCTTCCTCTACCACCAAACAATCGGGGGCTTCCAGGCTTACGTCAGTTTCCACGCTAACCCCGATTTATGGCTCTGTGGGACGCGTTGACATAAACCCTGTAAATGACACTTCATGACTGGAAAAAACAGGTCATGTCTCTTTCCCTTTCCTCCTCTCTCTTTCATCTCCACCCTCATATATTTCACTTATCTTTTCCTCACGATGAAACCTCCGGCAAGAAGGCAACTAAAGAGAGTAATAAAACATAGAAAAAAGAAAACAAATACAAACAATAAGCCAGCAACAACAAAGTAACAGAATGACAAAAAATGACAACATAACCGTAGGCTCCCCCTCACCCCTGCGGTTGGCAATGCTTGCACTCGAGCATCACTCCCAAAGCAAGCGGGAGGCATGTTTCTCGTCAAAACACCGGCGATGGGAGATCAGCGCGCCGCGTCAGAGCTTCAATCTGCTTTCCCGCGGTCTCTACTTCACTTTGTCAATTTTCTCGCTCCTTGCCTTTTTCCTCTATTTTAGATTTTCCACAATATTCCCTTCAGTAACATAATAAACAGATATCAAGATATTCGTAAAGTAAAACACACCTATCTAATACAAGGCATAAAGGTGCGCGAGAGACCCCCACTTTATCAATTTTCTCTTTCCGTCTTTCTTCCTTTCTTCTGGCTTTCCCACAATCCCCCCTCAATAACCCAACAAACAAAAACCAAGAAAAAAATAAACTAAACCACGAATCTAATTCAAAAGACCGAAAAAGGGTATTCGAGTGCCGCCGAGACGCCCCCCCCCCCCCGCACACACCTCGCAAGGACCTCGGCCGCCCTTTCCCCAAGCCCCACAATGGGTCATTATCCTGCTCATAAGCCCGCGACCCCTCCTAAGGATTTGCATGGAGGGCATTCAGTGTCCCCGTCTCATTTTCATACTCAATGGCTCTGTTTTCCTCGCCGCAAGAAATCAAGGGTGACCGTTTTCCCTCTCCCTTCTACCCACAACCCTTTTGTCTGAATTTTCCTCTTCCCATTCTTCGCTTTCATTTCCATTTCGACATTTCGCTGTAACATGCAATGCCTCTTGACGGTCATTTCGTTTCCCACTGCCTCGTCTTGCCTTTGTCTAATGTTTTTTTAATAGAGGCGCTCCAAAAGTCACGGCAGAGGGTATAATTCTGATATCATGTTATTTACGTCGGGTGTCCATTATCTTATGCTTAAGACCGCAATAAGGTAATTATGATGATAATAATAATAGGATGGATCAATAAGGGGTGGCGTAGGCAAAGAGGAAATAAAGGAGTCCGATGGAGGGAGGATAGGAGGGAGCGGGGGAATGAAAGGGAGTGAGAGAGAGGGAGGAAAGGGGTGAGGACGAGAGGGATGGATGGAGAGAGGGAGGGAGGGAAGCAGGGAGAAAGAGAGAGACAGAAAGCATTTAAAGGAGCAAAAGAAAAAGGAAACGGAGGAATACATGGTCAAACAAATAAAAATAGACTGAAAAGCGAAAGACGAGGGTCAAATACGACATAACCTAGAATAGTGTGAAGAAATAAAGCAAGTAAATGGCCGAACGAACGGGCGTCTGTCTGTACGCTTAACGCAAGCCCCCACAGCCGTTCTATTATATCCCTCGCGAGAGACACCATTTCAAACAAGCAAACGAGTCGGAACACATCTCGGAACTAGTGTAGGCTTGTCAGGTGACTCGCCGATGAATATGCAGGTATTTGGGGGAGGAGGCGATGAGGTGTGGCTGGACGTGCACCAGAGGGGGGATACGAAGGGGCAAGGAGGGGGAAGGCGACGTAAAAAAGTGAATGGGGAGGTTGAGGAAAAGGAGGAAATGTAAGCATTAACAGGGGTGGGTTGAAAAATAGAAGAAATAGCTTAAGATAACGAAAAATGCTAATATTCTAAACCCAAGTTTGAGGTTGAGGGGGTAGCAGGGGGAGGGGGGAGTTGCCGTGGAGAGGGGAGAATGCGACAAAGGTTGTAACACCGCCCAAACAACGAGGGAGGAAGTCTGGCATGCATTTGAAATCGAGACGCAAGAATGCAATGCACGTTTGAGGAGAGAAAGAAGGAGAGAAAGAAAGAGAGGAAAATCAAATAAAAATATATATTGGCTGTGCATGTGAGATTCTCCGGACCGTGTCATGTCATGCATCAGGCGTCTGGCCGGACCGGGCAAAGCAAGGCTCGCTTGCTCCTCTGAGCCAGGCGGAGCTCCGTTAGATGGCTTTTATATTGCGCTGTTCGATGTGCTACAGAAAGTGAGGACGGCGCTGGCTCGCGTTCGGCGTGGTTGCATAACGAGTTGGTGAGGCTACAGCAATGCCGGATTTGCTATGCTAAGAGTGGCTGGCCGCCTGAGCCAGGATCCAGGGGGAACGTCCGCATAGATATAAAATCTATTTATGAGCTACAGGTTAAACAAGACGACGTCGCTGGGTGGCTCCTCTCGCAACAAGGGCCGCCACAAGCCGCGATCCCCGAGGCTGGTGGGCGGTCTCATTACGCGCTGACGCGTTCTTCGTCTGCCCTCTCACGCCCACCGCCTGGCACGGGCGAGGGAAACTCCGAACCGAGTGGGCGTTCGACAAAACAAAATAGGAATCGATGTCAGTGACAACAGCAACACTAGCTGTCGGAGGAGTATTAAAGAACAGCAATAAGTGGCTTTATCAATATGCATATAACGGGCCTCTAAAAACAAAGAGAGCTTGACCAAAGTGGGAGGAAAGCAAAGGAGAGACTGAGGAGGAGAGAATAAAGAGGAGGGGCAGTGTAAGGAGGGCGACGGGATGTGAGGAAGAATAAAAGGGGGAAAGGAGAGGAAGGAATGATAGGAAGGCCAAAACAGGTAAACACAAGAACCCCTGGCACCAGCAGCCGCCATCAGCGCGCTCAATGGACTGGAAGAATTCGCCAAAGGAAATGACAATGGGAAATACAGAGCGTTTCCGAAGGCCGCTGACACCCGCACGGAATTCAGGAATGTCGGGGCCGGGAATTCTGGAATTTCATCACATACGCACACACACAGACCGACCCGCCTAGGAGAGGCAAGAAAAAGGGACGGCAGATCGAGGAAGGAGCTGCCAGAGAACATCAACTTTATTATCATTATCACAATTATCCTCTTTCTCTGGGGAAAATTCGCTTCACACGTTAACCATATAATCCAAGCTGCTTTCCTGCATTCTCCTTCCTTCCTCCCCCCCTAAAAACCTATTCCCCTCCCCCCTGCCCTTCCCTGCCCTTCCCTCCCCTCTCCCCGCCACCAGCCGAAAGCAGCCTCCATTCTGCGGCACCCAGAGGCACCCCGAGGCACCGGGCCACATAATAAGCAGGTGTCAGGGCCAGGCACCAGTGTGGCATCCCTGAGTGGCTCCCAACATCATTTTTGTCCCCATCCAAGTGGTATATTGTCGGGCGTGCGTGTGGCAGCCCTCCCCACCTTGGCCCAAGCCGCCCGCATGACTACCCAACACTATTGGTATTAGAGGCTGGGGATTATGTGTACCACACGCACACGCACACGAAAACACGCACGCACACACACACGCACACGCACGCACACACACACACACACACACACACACACACACACACACACACACACACACACACACACACACACACACACACACACACACACACACACACACACACACACACATGTATGTATGTATGTATGTATGTATGTATGTATGTATGTATGTATGTATGTATGTATGTATGTATGTATGTATGTATGTATGTATGTATGTATGTATGTATATATATATATATATATATATATATATATATATATATATATATATATATATATATATATATATATATATATGTATATATATATGCATATATATATATGCATATATATATGCATGTATATATATATATACATATATATATATATAAATATATATATATATATATATATATATATATATATATATTTATATATATATATAAATATAAATATATATAAATATAAATATAAATATAAATATACATAAATATAAATATAAATATAAATATAAATATAAATACAAATATAAATATATAATTTTTTTTTTATCTATATATATGTATACATATACATATACATATATACATATACTTGCATATAAATATGCATATATACACACTGCATACACATAAAATGATAGATAAAAATGTATAGGGAACAGCCTGCCTGTCCACCCCTTCTTCTAATCGTGAAATATCACTCGCGTAAGTGCGTGCCTTCTCGGCAGCATGCAGTGTCCTAAGTGTGCAATGAGCAGCCTGAGCGCCGTGAGCAGCGACGAGCGGTGAGCCCCGCGGCCCGCGGCCTCGACCACCAGGAGGCTCCAGCAGTGACCATCTCGTGTCGGACATGATCAAGAAGGTGAGGCTGCCGTTGTCCACACAGCGAATACTGATGAGGGACAAAGCTCATCCTTCATTCGCCCTTCTCTCCTCCGTCTCCGCTTCTTTTTACAGGCGAAAGGGGAAGCACGGGATGAAGAAGGCGAAGCGATTAGGAAAAGTGTAGGCGGTTCAAATGAGAGGCGAGGGATGCGAAGGAAATGGAGAAGAGAGAGAAAAGGGATCGCCGGAACCAGAGCAGTGGCAGAGACTGAAGACATGGAAAGAGAAACAAATGTTGAAGGAAGAAAATCCGGATGGAGGAGGCGGGAAATGCAGTTAAGGAAGAGTTGGGGAATCAGCAGAGTGACGGGAGGAGGGGAGGAACAACCCCAGCCCCCGCCAACCCCTGTCACCCCCCGCCACACCCTACCACCACCTGCCGCCGCCGCCACCAACAGCTCCTGAGCCAATCAACAATCAACGGACAATAAAACAATCAGGACCTGGGCCTGACTAGCCGGTGGGGGAGGGGGGGGGGCTCATCCAAGGGGTACGTTTGTGGGCGAAGGGAGGAACCAGGCTGAGAGGGGAGGCATTATCAACGGGATGCATATAGGTGTGGGTCTGTGCACGTAAGTGGGCACGTGAGCAGCCCATGGCAGTTCATGGCAGCCAGTGTGAAGCCGCTGAGTATTACAGCTGTAATACGGCGGTGCGAGCTGGCGTCGGGTCTAAGTTCACCCCTTGTAACTGGATATGCTTTTAAGAGAACGATGAAGCCTGCCTGCCTGCCACCCCCTCCCCCGCTCCTCCCCCCTCCTCTCTCTCTCTCTCTCTCTCTCTCTCTCTCTCTCTCTCTCTCTCTCTCTCTCTCTCTCTCCTTCTTCTTCCCTCTCATTTCGGCATCTACTCACGCTCATCCTCGAACTCAAGTGCTGGCGTCGGTTCTCAAGTAGGAAGACACTTACCTGCGGGAGAGAAAAATAATAAAATTAGTCATCGCTCTAAAAATATGTTGCTGCAATGTGATACAGTTATCAAGGGCATATGGCGAGTACAGGTACATACCATAGGAGAAGTATAGGCCTAGGAACGAGAAGACTTCCCCAATCTACTCCCCACACACGCGGCTCCGTCCACATTTCCGGCTAAAACGAGCCCCCCCCCTCCTCCACGGCCGAACCCCTTCTCCGTATCCGGCAATGTGTCAGGTAATTAGCGAGGCTCCGGAGAGCCATTACACGTAGCAACTTGATGCTCGTTTTGGGCTATACGCTGTGCTATCTTCACGCAAAAAACAACTGTCCCAGAGACAGAAAGAGAAAATGGTACATCTTTAATGGTTTATATATTCTACCAATATATGTTTATCTACATGTGTGTGAGTGAGTGAGTGAGTGAGTGAGTGAGTGAGTGAGTGAGTGAGTGAGTGAGTGAGTGTTTGTGTGTGTATGTATGTGCGTGCGGGAACCTTATTCCCTTATTCTGATTTAATATTCCATTGTTTCCATACCGGAGGAGAGATCATCCAACTTCTTCGCACGCACACCACCACTATCTGTTGCCTATCACTTGTCTGCTGGACTCTCTCTGTTTTAGGCCTTTGGGATTTATTCATGTTTTCCTTCCCTTATACATGTTCTGTTCTCTCGCCCATCTGTTCTGCGTCCCTTGCAACTCTCAATACGTTCAGCATTCGCCTAATCCACCTTTTATCGCCAGCGGAGTCGCGTGGAAACCAAATATATAATTCCTCTCCCTCTGACGCAAAACAAAGCACTCGCTCCGGCCCTGCCTCCACCCCCTTCTCCCCATAACAAAATCTCTCTAGTTAATTTGTGCTGCTGAAAACTCTTCATTAGATTAGGCTGCTGGTGCCGAGGGTCAACACAATGGGCCAGTTCACAATGGCCATCGGTCTGTCGGTCTTTTCTGTCTGTCTGTCTGCCTGCCGTTTGTGTCAAGTGACCCTCGACCTTTGCTACTCCCGCTGCCAGTGCTTCTTTTTTCTGTCGTCCCTTCGCGTACCATCGGTTTCTCACCAAAAGGCGTCCGTGCAGTGTCAGGAATACTGTCAGAGCTCACACTGGCAAAGCGTGCCGACAGTGTACCAGCAGTGCCATCAAACTCCTGGTCCGCCCAAGAGCAGCTACAATACCCCCCCATCCCCACTCGTGCCCAGTGCCATCACAGTGCCGACGCCGGCCCCGGGAGACACGTTAAGCCCCAGTCATGACCGCCCCTTGCCTTTCCTCGCGCCCCCGAGACTCGTAAATGGTCCCAACAAACGCCATTACCCGTGTCTTAGGAGGGTGGCTTCGTGGTTGGGGGGAGGGGGGCAACGAAATAGACGAGGATGAGATGAAATAAAATAATAGCACATTAAACTAAAAAAAAAAATATGTAAAGGAAATTATATTTTGAGACGAAGGAAGACTATGCAGAATCACGAAGTAAAAAAAGGATCCCATACACGTGCCCTTTAAAACCCTCAAACCCATCTCCGACGCCCCAGTGCCCACAAACCCCCATTCAGCCGGCGCTATACTCAACCCATGTCTCCAGGGCTAGTCCTGACTCCTGCTCCCACAACTCCCGTCGTTCTCCTATAAGGTCCCCACTCACTCCATCAGGAGTTTCGCCGTCCCCTAACGTGTCGCCGCCATCAATCAGAAACTCCAAACAACTATCAGTCATTTGCGGTAATTGTTTTAATCCTCCACTATAATTTGCTCGTCCCGCCCGACGAGGGGTAAAAGGGATAAAGATTTGAGGGATCTACGGGACGGGGGAGGAGAGTAGGAAGGGGAGGGAGAGGGGAGGGGAAGGTTGAGGAGAGGGAGAGGCTGAGGGTGAGTAGGGAGGAGGAAGAGGAGAGGATAGAGAGCCATATCGTATGTATGTATGTGTGTGTGTGTGTGTGTGTGTGTGTGTGTGTGTGTGTGTGTGTGTGTGTGTGTGTGTGTGTGTGTGTGTGTGTGTGTGTGTGTGTGTGTGTGTGTGTGTGTGTGTGTGTGTGTGTGTGTGTGTATGTGTGTATATAGATAGATAGATAGATAGATAGATAGATATAGATATATATATATACATATGTGTGTGTGTGTGTGTGCGTGTAAAAGCAAGTATATGAAGACAGAGGAGAGAATGTGAGAGAGAGAAGAAAGACGAAGGCCGAAACGAGGGGACGAGAGAATGGCGAGGAGTGGCCGCCGCCGCCCCGGCCGAGAGGGTCAGGCGGCATAAAACCGCGCGATTAAAGAGCGCAAAAAAGGAGTGAGAATATGCCCCTCTCTTTCTTCGTGTCATCAATCTTCATAATATCTTCGGGACGTCAAATTTCTCGCTTTTTTCGGCGCCTGCGCGATCACGCCACGCGGTCTCCAACTCATTCGGCTCCGTGCTGCTTCCTGGGTTCCCGCTTCTCTATTGCACGCCCTTCGCACCTCTCCTTTCCCCTCGCTTCGCTTCTCGCCACTCTCCTTCGCCGTTTCCTTCTCTTCTGGGATCTCGACTTGTTCTTAGGTTTTACTTTTGGCTTCCCCGCTTTTGTGATTTCCACTTTTTTTATCGTTGACTCCTAAACCTCTTTTCCATCGATCAACAAATAAATAAATAACACATAAATAAATAAATAAGCACATAAATAATAAACACATAAATAAATAAATAAACACAGCGTATCCAGAAACTGAAAACAAGCAAAGAGTCGGCCCCCACAGAGATAAACAACAACAACAACAACAACAACAAAAAGATGGGAAAGCAGAGACAGACGGCACCGCGAAGGACAAATTTTAATTAAAAGCTTCCCATCCAAGCACCTCCATGATTAAGAATTACATCTCCTAAATCATTCCAGGAGAGGAGGGCGGTGTGAGTTGGGGGAGGAGGGAGGAGGGAGGGGGGAGAGCTTGGGATGGGAGAGAAAGGGGAATAAGGGGAGAGAAAGAGGGAGGGATTGTGAGGAGAGGTTTTATGAGGGGAGTGAGAGGAGGAGGACTGCGAGGGCT
The DNA here is from genome assembly GCF_977035675.1 of Penaeus japonicus. Lineage (NCBI taxonomy): Eukaryota > Metazoa > Arthropoda > Malacostraca > Decapoda > Penaeidae > Penaeus > Penaeus japonicus. The sequence goes on from NW_028234431.1 coordinate 17,813,133, forward strand.
GGACGGGAGAGGGGAAGGAGAGGAGAGGAACGGTAAAGCTATACGAGGGGAAAAGAGGAGAAGGAACAGGAGACGAGGCGAAGAGAGAATGGGAAGGGAAGAGTGAAATACGAGAGATAAGTAAATGTAGAAGGATACAAAATAGAAGATACATCTACAGGATAAAAAAAAAAGATAATATATGAATACATATTAACAAAAATACTCGCTGGGAAAATGAGAACGGAGAAACCAGGACAATGGACAGCAACAGAACCAGCAGCAGTTAAGAGTTGTCAAGAGAAATATGTCGCTACAGCTTTTATGAACCCTTTAATCAAAATCCCATTATGATAAGTGATAATAAAGCGCCCGAGGATGAATGTGGCGGCTTGGAATCGGGATAGACCGGGGGAGGGGGATTGGCTCTCCTGAATAAATGGCAAAACATAAAAGCAAACATAATGTGTAAACAAACAAATAATTATGAGAATAAATACCTAAAACAAGTGCAATAAGAATCACCAAACGCAGAAGAAACATTTAAAGTTTAATCAAGAAAATGGTAAAGTCTTGGAAAAGGGGGGATGGGGGGGGGCGAAGGACTGGCCGGTTTGAAAAGGGCGAAAAAGCAAAGTCAATCATGAAAGAGAATAAGAAAATGAAGAAAAAAGGGGAGGAGGGGAAGGAGGGGGGAGGTAGAAGAGGAAGAAAAAGAAGAAAAGTGAAGGAGTATAGAATGCTTGTAAGATTAAGAGAGGGAGGGGCGAAACAAACAAACACACAGGGTCATCCAAGGGGCAGCAGCAAACAGGAATGACTCAACTCATCCAGGAGAAAATGGAAAGGGAGAGGCGACAGGGAAAGGGACGGGGGGAGGAGAAAGAGAAGAGGAAGGTAAGGGAGGAGGGGAGCCTTGCCCCCTTTACAGTTCCCCTTGTGTTTGTACATGCAAATGTTGTTTGTTCGGGGCAGTGCAGACCTTGCCGTCACCACACCGGCTTAGGAAGAATACAAAGCCCCAGGGAGTGTACCGGGACCTAGGAAGAGCTTATATAAATCTAGAGAAAGTACAAAGGGAGTCCCATAAAGGTGATGTGAGGGACTCGGGGAAAGTTGCGGAAGCTGGAGAGAAGCAAGCAGAAAAGGAGAAGGGGAGGGGGAGGTGACGGGACTGAGGACAAGATAATGCATGGGAAACACAAAGCAAGTTACTGTATAAAACAAATGGAAAAGAATTTGATGAAGGCGACGAGAGAGAGAGAGAGAGAGAGAGAGAGAGAGAGAGAGAGAGAGAGAGAGAGAGAGAGAGAGAGAGAGAGAGAGAGAGAGAGAGAGAGAGAGAGAGAGAGAGAGAGAGAGCATGAAGAAAGGATGGAAGCAGGAAGAAAGAGGCAGGTGAAGAGAGGGAGGAGGGAAGGGACAGGTGAAGAGGGGGGAGGGAAGGGGTTGACCAGAGTACCTCCGCCATCAATCACTGTCTTAATTACCTTTGCCCTTTGATTTTTTCTTTTTCTTTTTCAAACCAGGATAATCCACATGAAGTAATCAGTGAGACATGGATGCAATATTCTCGTTGCGTGAGGTGGGAGGGAGGGAGGGAGGGAGGGGAACAAGGAGTACAAGAGAGAGAAACACAAGGAACGAAAGAGAAAGGATGCAGGAATGAAAGAGAGAGGGGAAAGGGAAGAAAGAGAGACAGAAAAACTGAAAGAGAAGGGATGGAATGAAATAGTGTTTTGTGTGTGTGTGTGTGTGTGTGTGTGTGTGTGTGTGTGTGTGTGTGTGTGTGTGTGTGTGTGTGTGTGTGTGTGTGTGTGTGTGTGTGTGTGTGCGTGTGCGAGAGAGAGAGAGAGAGAGAGAGAGAGAGAGAGAGAGAGAGAGAGAGAGAGAGAGAGAGAGAGAGAGAGAGAGAGAGAGAGAGAGAGAGAGAGAGAGAGAGAGAGAGAGAGAGAGAGAGAGAGAGAGAGAGCCGGGGAAAAAGTCCCTCCAACTCAATCTGTACAAACAGACGTAAGTGTGCTACATAATCCCCCTGTCAGCTTAAATAATCGGGGACTTATCCCTCACGGAAAGACTCAACTGCCGGGGGACAATCACCTCGTCTTAAGATTACTAACCCTTAGAGCTCTCCTGTTTTTGCTGGTTTAGTATCTTGTTATTCAATGTTCGAGGACATTCTACCACAGCGCATGGCTAAAACGTATGAAGCCACACGTTAAATAGCCCGTTTTATCATATCATTCCTGTTTCTATATCTTCTTGCACAGTGCCCAACTGCAATACCATCTAGAATCATCACCATCATCATCTTTCATCAATATTATTCCTAATCGCATTACTATCATCACCGCCCGTAGCAAGCGATAAAAATAACAATAATACGATTGGACAAGGGAAGGATAATATAAAGAAGAGGAGGGGGAGGAAGAGGAAGAGGATGAAGAGGAGGAGGAGGAGGAGGAGGAGGAGGAGGAGGAGGAGGAGGAGGAGGAGTGTAGCAAGAGGAGGAATTAGACGAGAGGGAGGTGGATGAGGAAGAGCGGGAGGAAGATGGAGAGGGGGAAGAGGAGGAGGAGGGAGAAAGGGGGGAGGAGGGGGAGGAAGGGGAGGAAGGGGTGGGGGCCAGCAGAAGGCAACAGCAGAAGCAATGTGCCGCCTCTGCTTCTGCTAGCGGCGTCGACTGCTTCCATCTTGCGGTCTGAGACATATTTTCCGCCGATCATTAACATCCCGCGTCTGAGATCTTTATCTGGATAATAACAGGTGCGAGAGAGAACACCGGCAGATGAGACCGACGCCGACACAGATATTCATATATTCTCTCTCTCTCTCTCTCTCTCTCTCTCTCTCTCTCTCTCTCTCTCTCTCTCTCTCTCTCTCTCTCTCTCTCTCTCTCTCTCTCTCCTTCCTTCCCTCTCTCCCTCATATATTTCCTTCTCCATCTATATTTCTATATTCGAAAAAAATCAAAATAAAAAAATAAAACAAAAAAAGAACCAACCGCAGCTGAATAAAGCAAGGGCTAATCTGAACACTATCGATAACCTTCGAGCTGCTACGAGGGAGTGAGGACAAGGAGAGCTGCGAAAGGCCGTTCCCCGCGGCGTGCCCAGCATTCCGCTGCCAGCAATTAGCAGCGAATTTTGCTCTTCTGGAGGAGTCACCTGAAGCTGTCTGAAGGTCCCATGACGGGAAGCCACCCACAACCTGCTCTGGGAGAGAAGGGGGTGGAGGAGGCGTGGGAGGAGGGAGGAGGGAGGAGGGGCGAAGGAGGCGCAGGAGGGGGTGAAGACGGAGGCGGAGAAGGAGAAGAAAGAAAAGGAGAAAAAACTGAAAAGTGAATACTACCAGTACTAGTATACTGATGCTATTCTAATGAAAAAAGCAGATCATGGCAGAGCGAGAGAAAGGAGGAATATGAAGATTAAGGTGGGTCAACACAAACAATATGCAGAATTACCTTCGAGGACTTCATCTTTCCCCTCACCCCCACCCCCCACCTCCTACCCCCACGCTGATCTCGCTGATTCTTCCTTCCTCGTTATTCTTATTCTCAGCCAATTCTTTCCCTTCCTAAATCGAGCCTGCACGCACCCGCACGAAGGAGGAGAGGAAGAGGAACCCGAGGAAAAGACATAAATAGGGAGGCACAAGAGGCAGCAAAGAGGAATCGCCTAAGAAATAAAAGTGGAGTCGTCGTCAAACCTCGCTTCATTTCGTTCGCGATTAAGAAAATAAAGCAAAACGGGATTTCCTCGTCACCCTCGATTTAGTGGCCTGTTATTAACGTCAGAATTAGAGACGCCGCGATACTCGGAATCTCATAAAGAGAAGCGAAAGAAGAAGAAGAGGAAGCTTTTTAATTTTCAATTTCATCTTCAAGATTGGGGTCACATGCAAACACGATTGTACGTGACCTCTCTAGCTATTCATATGACCTCTGATTGGAAAAGCAGTGAATAAAATTAAGGGAATGACAGTAATAATAATAAAAACGACGATTGGCAAGAATCTTTGAAATAGTTGTAAATATGAATGGATAATTCAGCAAAATTAAATGATTTACGCCATACCTGTGACAAACGGCCCAGACGTTAAAAATTCTTACTCAAAGGCCAGTTCCGAAGTTCATGCTTCACTTCGACTAGCTAACTTCAAAAATAAGACTCGATCACGATTCGCCTCAGCGCTAGAACAGTCAAGAACGAATCCCTCGAGCATGGGAGTGAGGGAGCACGGATCCCACAAGCCCGTCTGCCACTGCTCTGCAACAACGGCCCCCACCTCCCCCAGCCACCGCGGCCCCCACTGGAACTACTTAATAACCACATCTACCCGCAAGAAGTAGCATAGGTCGTCATTTATAAAGAATGCCGTATGCAAAAAAGCCTTGATCAAGAACAGGTCAGGCCCCGAGGAACGAGTAGAGGCAGGGGCTGGGGGCGGGGGTTCTATTAATAGCTCCTCTCCTTCTTGATTCCTTGGCCGTCTATGGAGGACACTTCCCTTCTTCACTCACCTTTCTTTATCTCTTCTTTTTTACCATATATCGCCCGCGCCCGAAGAAAACTAGTACCCTTTCCTCTGGGGGGAAAAAAACCCTTTGATCTGCCTCGGGATATCAGCTTCTATCATTATCCCAGAGAGCCACAAATGTCTCCCTCCAGTCCGATGCTCCTTTCATCTGCCTCCGTTCGAATCCGTTTTTAATCAACTCCCTTTAATCTGAGTCTCCGGGTTTTCTGAATAAAAGCAAGACTCTTAAGGATATATCAATTTATGTTCAAAGAAGAAGACGAGCGATATAATGGACGAGCAAATTACGGTCATTTCTTTAGAGAATTTATCTCTTCGCCTTTTCTCGAAACTCCGTCGAGGAGATTTATTAGGCTTGCATTAAGACCCACTGGCAGATATAATATGTTAATAATAACAATTAAGTATGGGACGTACACTCGTCTGAGAACTTTAAATGTGCAAATTTGGGGCTGTTATTGAAGACTCCTTCCAGACCTCCATTTTTCTCTCCTCCTCCTGTCGTTTCTTATCATTATCATTGTTATTGTGATGTTGCTGTTGTTGTTGGTGGTGGTGGTGATGCTTGCCAAGCCACTATTTATCTTCGCCCTCAGCAGTCCAATAACTTCTTTCATAGTTCCTTTCATAACCCTCCTTCCATACTTCCTGCCCCGTCCGTCTCTTTTCCCAGCTCCACCTCGACCTCGGCTCCTCCTCCTCCACCAGCCCTTCGTCTCCTCAGCCATTACTATCATTCCAGCAAACCCCCTCGCCCCCCCCCCCACCTGCTGCTCTTGCTTGCTCA
>NW_028234431.1:17830937-17833437 GCF_977035675.1 Penaeus japonicus
AATATCAAAACAATTGTAAACATAATATCAATAATCTTTATCTTTGTAACTATGACCATATATAATATCATAATCAACATTATCATCCGATAATATTCGGCGTAAACACTGTGCCGGTAAAGAAACAAGAAAGAAGCGAGAAACACCAACAGTAACAGCCACTGAAGGGAGAGCGAGGAAAGAGACGCGGCAAAGGGTTGAAAGAAGAGGAACAGAAGACGACATGGAAATACGAGCGTCGGCCAGGAAGGCTCGTAATGGTCACTTATCCGAAAGCGGAACCAGATAAAAATGACCCCCATGTTCCCCCCCCCACCCCCGCCTCTGACCCTTCTGGCTATCAGAGATCGACCTTTGAACGGGGGGAAAAAACTGACCCCCATAACCCAATCATTCAGAAGCGGTCCCTGTTCCCCATTTTCACCCATGACGCCAGGGTACCCCATACGGGCGAACATCGAACAGAGAAGTTATGCGCGATCGCCCGTTTTGACTGTAGTCCGATTCTCAGCGTCCGGTCGGCTACGTACGGGGCGGGTAGAGCCGGGTAGGATTTTCTCTCTCTCTCTCTCTCTCTCTCTCTCTCTCTCTCTCTCTCTCTCTCTCTCTCTTTCTCTTACTCCTGCTCCCATTCTTACTGTCACTCTAACTCTGTGCTCACCCGCACACCGAGTTATTGGCGGCCATTAAATCAAATTATTAATCGAATTGGATTTCAATGCATCAAATAACTGTCGTTTGCAATTGGGTTATCCGATATGCCCGGCGGCGGAAAACACAAAAGCTTGGATAGCGGGATCCCATCGGTTAAGTGAATAAAAATTCGCTTTTCGGAGGGGGTCACATGGGGAAAGGGGGAGGAGAAATTAAGAGTGATGGGACGTAGAGTAAATGGTAAAGGAGAGAAAGAGAGAGGGTAGGAGGAGGGAGGGGAGAAGGGGCCTGGCCAGGGGAAGTGAACCAAAGGCTAGAAAAAAGAGAGAGAAAATGACATGGAGAGAAAGGGTGGAAGGGGAGCCGAGCGCCGAAGGAACTCCGAAACGCCAATTAATAGCGACAAAACTCCCCGTCAGGTCTCCCACGCGCCTGCGGGCGGCCGGACAAAGCTCTCCAGTGCTTGCCGCTCATTATTCTCCTTCTGGTTCTTGGAGGGACGCCGAATAAAACAGGAAAAGGGAAGAAGGAAAAAATCACGACATTTTAGCGGGACTCCAACAATGACCCGCGACCCGAGGGCATGCGATCACGAACGAAGGGGGGAGGGGCCTAGGGGAGGGGAGCGGGGCGAAGAGGGGAGGAAACTGGAACTTACGAGGGACGATAGAATGGAGGGAGGACGTGAAGAGGGAAGGAAAGGCAAGTAAAAAACAAGCAACAGCTTTCCATAATGTTTGCAATTGTTCTTACGGCCAGCGTCACAACTCGCGCAACCTCCAGAGGAGAAAGGCCGATTTTGAATGCGGTTTCGCAACAAAGACATGGGGGAGTCAGCTATCAATTAATAAATGCATACACCGAGTTCAATTATAAAGGAGAATAATTATAAAGAAGTAATGGCCTTAACAATTCCACTAGGTTCCCTATAAAAACATCCAACTCTAAAATCTGAGGAAACGACTGAAGCACCACATAACAACCACGGCGCCACAACATGATATGTATATGCATCCAACCATCGCCATTCCATCTCCTGCATCCATTCCCTCACCCACCTTCCTTTAGCTCTTCTTTCACCACCATCGGTCCCACCACAAACAACCAGCGTCATCTACATGCTACAACAAACATCACAACTTCAGAAGATACCAGGTCATCAGAAGGGGGGATAGGCAGAGGGACTGGAAGGGTTGGAGGGAGAGGGGGAGTGACATGAGAAGTGGGGCGAGGATGAAGAGGAGGGGGGGAGGGGGAAGGGAAACACAGGAGGCAGGAGAAGTGGAGAAGCAGCAGGAACAGCAAGAAAGCTACTTGAGTGCATAATGCCCTTCTACATTTTTACATATTCGATCCTTTCATCTTGAGGGCGTGCAGGCCCCGCGGCCCTTATTCTGAGGGGAGGGGGAGGAGGGGAGGGAAAGGGGTTAGTAGATGAAGGGAGAGAGAGAGGAAGGGAGGGAGGGAGGGAAGGTTGTGATAGAAGCAAGGAAATAATAGAAGTGAAGGGACGGAGCGACAGAGCATGTAGCACTCCAATAACAGCGAGACTATACTTTCACGCAACCAACGATAAGGAAGAAATTAACACTAAAGAGGTGGACTATGCATTTGACCCCAATTTGCAGGATCGCTGGTGCAAACAGTGGAGTTGAGGCAGCATTGCAAGTGGAGGAATAGATGAAGGAAGGAAGGGTAAAAGTGGAAGTAAATGTGGAGGCGGTGGAGGCAAGAGGGCAGTGGAAGAAGGGGCGAAGTGGGGGGAGGGCGTCCACACGGCCAGATGTCGGGATGGCATAATGTTTTCCCCCGCCAAGCCTGGCCTCAGCGTGCAACCTAATCACTC
>NW_028234431.1:17838437-17850937 GCF_977035675.1 Penaeus japonicus
CACACAAAGCTATTGAATACATTCTTTAAGAACTAGCACTCAGAATTCCTACCTGCCTTTCAAGCACCACATATATTCATCCGGTCGTGGCACGCGAGGGGCAAACATATGTACCAACAGTATCTTGACTCATCACAAATCCCTAATAAGTCCTGTACACACAAGCCAAAAGACACAGGCACACAAAGGACACACGCAAGGGTTGTCAGTGTGTGTACACAGGGTAAGCTCAATCCTCATCTCACACGTACAAACACACGCGGCCTTGGCTCCCTGGCCCATGTCCGTTTTATATAAGAAGCTGCGGTCGCTGCCTCGGAATTGATCTAGGCCTATAGAGGCGACCCAATAAACCATTCATACACACAGCTTGTCGGAAGATGTGTAGTCGATGAGATCATCTTCCCATAGGCCTACTTCCCCCTCCCTTCCTCTTTCCATCGAGCCCAAACCATAGCACATAAAAAGGCCTATATCCCCCTCCTGGCACCGCCTCCACCCTCCCTCCTTCCTTCTGGCCATCTGGTTAAATCAGGTACGAGATCTGTCCTCTTGATTCTCCATTTCCATTTCCCTACTTTTTCTTTTCTGATTTTGGCTTCATCGGATTATACGTTACTTTATTCCTTCTCTCTCGTTTTTCTTACCAAGTCTCAACCTTTCATTTTTTTATATATGTGTTTTTTTTATAATTTCCTTGCATTTCCCCCGTCATCTGATCCTCCTAGAGGGAGATACAACCCTACCTCAGATGGGCGAGAGGGGGGAGGGGAGGGGGGTAGGAGGGCATTGCATTAAGATCTTCCCGTGGCACATGATGCTCTCTCTCTCATTTCCATAATACCGCCGCCACTGCTCTCATCCTTCCTGTAGACACAACCGGTGGCATTTCCTGCTTCCACTTCAGCATTGAACACACAGTCCACACGCTATATGACTGAATATAGTGTTTATGTAGATATTCTCTCTCTACCGTAACATTCTAGAAAATAATGACATCTGACGTCAAGTGGAGACTGATGACTGATCTCATGGCGTAAAGCGATCAATACTTGGACTGCAATCAGAGCGACACCACCTCAGAACAGGTCCCTAGGCCTACCTCTACTGCGTCAGCAAAAGAACTCTGAAGGGCAAGGAGGAGGGAAGGACGAAAAACGGAAGAGAGGGAGAGCGAGGGAGCAAGTGAGGTAAAAAGGGAGCAGGGAAGGGAGGGAGGAACAGAGAGAGAGAAAGAGAGTGAAGAATGAAACGAGAGGATGGAGAAGGAAGGAGAAAAGCCAGTGGCGGCCAAATGACCAATGGCACGAGCAGGATGGGTTTTAACGTCGACCAAGGTGTTCCAATGTCCCTCGCTTGGGGACGGATAAGCACGAATAGAAACAGAAGGCAAGACGAGACGTCGACCGGAGAGAAGACTTTGTCTGAGACAAGCGAAGGCCCTGTAAGGCTTTTTTAAGGCATTGGATATCAATATCAGTTTGAAGACGAGGAGAATCTGCCGCGTCAGGCGTAGAGGGGGGGGGGGAGTTCGTCTTCAACCCAATCGCCATTCTTAGACGGACATGGTGGCTGAGTTTAAAGGTGTCTAGAAATTCCCATCCTGTGAGTTACGAGACGCATGAAGTGACGATGGAGAGATACAAAGAGACAGAATGAAAAAAAAAGAAATATATTTATCTATTTAGTTATCTATGAAAACATAAAGAGAAAGAGAGCAAGAGAGAGAGAGAGAGAGAGAGAGAGAGAGAGAGAGAGAGAGAGAGAGAGAGAGAGAGAGAGAGAGAGAGAGAGAGAGAGAGAGAGAGAGAGAGAGAAAGAATAAACAAGATAAGTCCAAGAAGGTCCAACAGCAAAGAAGAATCACCGAGCCACAAAAGCTGATCTGGAGGCGCCTCCCCCCCCCCTCACCCCCTCTTATACCCCATCCATCGTTCTTAAGATGTTCCTCGAGTTCCCGAAGCTTCCTTCCTTTGTTTCTTGGTACATGTTCGGGGAATGTTTAAAATCCCGAAGCAATCACTTCCCTGTTGTGGGGGGAGGAGGAGGAGCAGGAGGAGGAGAAGGAGAGGGTAGGAGGAGGAGGGTAAGAGGAGGATGAGGGAAGAAAAAGAAGAAGGAAAGGAGGAGGCATGGGAGAAAGAAGAAGACAAAATGGAAGAAATAGAAGAGGAAAAAACACTCGGAGAATAGGATAAAATGGAGGGAAAGGAGGAGTGGTGGAAATATACGAGGACAAGAAAGATAAGGAGGAGGCGGAGAGAGGTGGAGGGAGGGGGGAGGAGCCTCGTCATCGTCATATTTAAGAAAAAGCCAAGACGCCAGAGAAGGCGGGGGTAGGGGGTAGGGGGATAGGGAGGGGTTTCGTCTTCCAGGAGTTCATATTCAAGATGCTGGTCTCCTGATTATCTCGAAGATGCCGATATTTTGTGACATCAGCCGTTTCCATCCTCCTCCTCCTCCCTCCCTCCCTGATCCCCGTCTCCACCCTATCTCTCCCTCCCTTACTTCCCCTCACTCCCTCCTTCCTTCCTCTTTCCCTCTCCCTTACCTTTCTCTTCCCTTTCCCTATCCCTCTCCCTTTCTCTATCGTCATTCTCCCATCTCAATCATCCAACAATTTCTTCCTTGCCCGCACGCCCCTTCTTTATCTTACACTACCCTTTTCCACATCTCCTTCCCCTCCCTCCTCCCCTCTCTGCTGGCCAAGCTTTCCATCCTTTCCTTTCCCTCCCTTCGCAGTCTCTCCCTCCTCTTCAGAAATCACAGGACGAGGAATAATATAACTAACTTATCCAATCTTCGCGTCGCTTAAATTCCCATAATGGGCACCGGGGGCCGGCGGAGAGGAGGAACAGCGCAGGGCCGGCGAGAAAACACAAGAAAGAAAGAAGCGAGAAAGAGAGAGCCCAAGATAAAGTATACAAGGCGTAAGTGCATATCCATTGCAAGGAGAGAGTCAGAGGAAGAGAAGAGAGGCGAGAAGACGCGAGAATGAGAGAGGAAAGGTGAGAGGGTCCAAAATAACAAGGAACTTGCGGAAAGCCAAGTAAATAGGACTGTAATTTTATTAACAAACTCTTGCAAGTAAACACCGCCGCCATCACAGCCACAGCTTGCGAGGGCGACAGTAGTATAGGAGGAAATGCTCATTAATGACAGGGAAGGGGGGGAGTACCCCCTTTCTTCCCTCCTCTGCTTGGACCGACGAGTTGGTCTCATCTCTCGCGTTCCCCCCATAAATAAATTGTTTACCTCGCTTTATACATCGCTAACAAGCCTGTTATATCCTCGCCCTAAAGTTTTCTTTACCTGTTTTGCTAGCCTTAAAATAGATGGAGCACGTTATACATTTATGAGATATACTCGATCGCTCTCACACTAAGACTCACACATAAACTCAAACTCACGCACACGCACACACACACACACACACACACACTAAACCCCCTCCCCCGCACACCATAATTGCTAGTCCATAACCAACCAGTTAATGCCTACCGAGAGATCGAACTACAAAAACGGCGGCGTTCGGGTCCGAGGCTCCCTAATGTAGCCGTTGGCACGCTCTCAACCACCTCGCATTTAAGCCACAACTTGGATCACTTTCAAAACAGATCAGATCCTGTTAATTTCCCTCCCCAACTTTCCGTGAGATGGAGATGGCGGTTTCCGATCCCGATTTCATTGTGTCTGGCTGGCCTCTGTGCGTGTGTGCGTGTGCGTGTGCGTGTGCGTGTGTGTATGTGCGTGTGTATGTGTGTGTGTGCCTACGTGCGTGTGTATGTGTGTGTGCGTACGTGTGTGTGTGTGTGTGTGTGTGTGTGTGTGTGTGTGTGTGTGTGTGTGTGTGTGTGTGTGTGTGTGTGTGTGTGTGTGTGTGTGTGTGTGTGTGTGTGTGTGTGTGTGCGCGCGCGTGCGTACTTGCTTGTTTGCGTTCATCCTCCTTTCTTGTCCTCCAGATATAATTTTCCTCCAGTTTTCACCCATTTCACGTCTTCTCTTTTCCCATTTTGCCCTTTATGACTACCCCCCTCCCCCTTGCCCACAATCTCCCCATCTACTCTCTAACTACATGCACATATCCTTTAATCTTTGTTCTATCAAAAGTCATCAAAGCTATATTAGTCTGTATAGGCCTATCGTCCTCCTCTTCAAAATCCCATGATCTCCCCTTCGCCCTCTTCGTAATTTTTCAAAAAGCTCTCAGAAAACCTGACGATAATAATAAATCCAGTTTATAAAAGTTTGTCTAGCCTCCCCACTGCTACCCCCACCCCCACCCCCACCCCAAGCCCTCGTCCCCTCCACGTCCGGCCACCGTCGAGGTCAAAACAAACACTCCAACTCAACGAAATAAAAAAGAGAGGGGAAATACATGTAAAATCCGTCTATATATGGCCGCCATTATAACCCTCTTCGAAAGGCCACTATTTGGATGCTTATTAACGGTCACTTCTCTCTCTCTTTCTTTCTCCTCGACCACTTATTAACGGTCATTTCTGGCTCTCCCTTTCTTTCTCTCGGACGGCAATCAAACCCACGGAAAGTGAGACCAAAATGCCAATCGGCTCTGAGGCCCAAGACAAGAATTCATAGGCCTAAGCATCTGACTGATATTTCATACACAGACAGACATACATAGACAGAGAGAGAGGGGTGGAAGGGAGGGAGGCAGGAGAAAGAGATAAAAGTGAGAGATATAAAGCAAAAAGCAAGTTCCTCTAATCACGACGGGAGGAGGGGGGAGGCATAGCCGGTAGGGGGCTGCTCGACTAACGAGGCAATATCGTCTTTAAAAAGTCGACGAAAACTTTCTCGAACGAGGTCAAACGAAGTCTTCTCAGACCACATTGCTTGGGATGGAGATGGAGAGAGAGAGGGAAGGCTAGGGGAGAAAGGGAAGGGAGGGAGAGAGGGACGCGAGAAAGGTAAGGGACAGAAAGAGAAGGAGAGACTGAATGATAAAGAGAAAGAGAGAATGATAACGAGGAAGAGAGAGAATGATAAAGAGAAAGAGAGAGATGAAATATACAAAATACAGAAAAATAAACAAATCTTTACAAAACTTTAGAAATCCCGCAGCCACACATGGCCCACCCACACTCCGCACACACCTACGCCCATACCCACCACCACGGGCAAGGTACTCACCCCAGGAGTCGGCGAGTTGGGTCCGAAGGGATATCTGGTCCATTCCAGGGAGGATTCCGTCGTGGTGTCCAGGAGTACCACTGCAATGCAAAAAACACAATTAGTCTCGTATATAAGGAAAATACAATTACTGTGTGTGTGTGATATATATATATATATATATATATATATATATATATATATATATATATATATATATATATATATATATATCGACAATAATACATAATAAGGCAATAAAAAAATTCAATTATTCTCGTACAATTCATCGATGACACTAACAAAGGAAAATGATTATGTTAGTTGCAGTACGAAAAATGAGAACACAATTATAGTATATATATTTTGTTGATGTTGTTGATTATGCCGGAGAAAACAACTGACGCCACCCAAGGGCCGCCATAACACTCAGAACGAGAACACAAAGACAAAATGCCGGAGAGCACAATTAACAGGGGCCGACACCCCCGCCTGAGTTACGGCACCTCCACATAATATGGTCGAGGGATGAAGGGCATAAAATATAAGAATTATAGGCATGCAAATGAGCTCCGCCACGCACACCGGCCCACTACGGTCCTGGCATGCACCATCATGCAACATCACGCCCGCGAACGGTGGAAACGGACATAAAACAAAACCAAAAAAAGGGAGAGAGAGAATAAATAAATGAATTCCTCTCACGCTATGACTAAATGCCCACAATATTAATGAAAAGATAAAGTCTCAAATGATTCATAAATCATTCAGGTGCGTTCGGAACCTTCCACCCACCCAAGAAGATCTCTGCGTGCGTGCGTGCGTGTGTATCATAATATAATCCGAAAAAATGAGGGAGAGGTGAAGGATAACGAATCTCAAAATATAGCTATCAAAACTAAATCCCCCATTCGGCCAGCGTCCACCCAAGCCGAAATCCGAAAGCGAATATCGGAAGACAACAACAACAACAACAAACAAACAATAGAGAACACAAGAAAGCCAAGGCGCGAATGAGGCTAAGAGTAACAGCAAAAATGTGTTTTCGTGTTCCTCAAGTTGTTGCCATGAAACAGCTGATGCGACAAAGGCGTGAAATTTTAGATTATTTTTTATCACTAATTTTCCCTCTTATTCGTTGTCGTTTCTTTCCTTTCACTCGGCGACGGAGTCCAATGATCATGAAAATAGCTACGTCGTCAGGAAATGAACTTTTGTTAAAGACCGCTCAGCTAAATGGAAAGTACACAATCGGGAAATAAAAAGCGCAAAATAAAGAATATATAATACACGGAAAACAACAACCAAAATAACGGTAAATAAGCAATGATAAAAAAGAAACAATGTTTTTTTTTAACCCCATTTCACTCTTCAAGACCACCCCTTCCCCGCCCCTCCCCTCCCCCGCCCCTCGACGCCCCCGGGACCCGCGTTGGCCCGAGTTACGATCTGATAAGGAAAGAAATCTTGCTGAAAGTTGACATTGGCAGCGGATGCAAGGGTGTTACCGCCCCTCTCCTAGCATCCCCCCCCCCTATCATCAGGTGCATCTAACAGACTCTCTCTGTCTCTTTGTCTCTTTCCCTCCCTAACACACACACACACACGTGTATATGTGTATATGTGTATATGTGTATATGTATGCATATATGTATATATATATATATATATATATATATATATATATATATATATATATATATATATATATATATCTGTGTGTGTGTGTGTGTGTGTGTGTGTGTGTGTGTGTGTGTGTGTGTGTGTGTGTGTGTGTGTGTGTGTGTGTGTGTGTGTGTGTGTGTGTGTGTATGTATGGATATATGTATATATACACATACATATATATATATATATATATATATATATATAAAAAACACACACACACACACACACACACACACACACACACACACACACACATGTTCATATACACCAATAAATACATATACACGTGTGTGCATGGTATACCGGTTTCCATAAATCAGATCAGATTAGTTTTCTTTTCTGAATTATCTTCCCTTCCTTTCTTTTTTTCGTTCTCTCCTTCCCTCCCCTCCTCCTTAGCGCCACGAAGCGTTCCCACGTCCTGAAACACTTTTCAAAAATTCCTCTCGAGCTCCGAAAAGAAACAAAACGTGACGTCATCACCTCGTTACTGCGATCATCCGCCATGAAATCATGAAAGGGCCGCCGCCGCCGCAGTACCGACCGGCCCTTCGAGGAGCACCGAAGGGACAGGGAAATCAGCGTCTCTGCCTTCACGGAGCCTTCGAATTTCGTGTACACACACACACACACACATACACACTGAGTGAGTGAGTGAGTATGTGAGTATGTGAGTATGTGAGTATGTGAGTGAGTGAGTGTGAATGTGAGTGTGAGTGTGAGTGTGATTGTGATTGTGAATGTGTATCTGTGTGCGTGTTCGTGTCATGTAAATAAATCAACTTCTTGAATGTGTTCGCGCATTAATGCTTCTCGCACCAAGCGGCTGAAATGACCTATCCGAGTCCAATCCAAAGTAAACATCAAAGCGCAGTAAGAAAAGGAGTAAAACACAAAAATGTGAGATAAGAGAGGGAGAAATAGAAAGCCCGAGAAAAAAATGAAGTGACACTCAAATAATCGGAAGGTGAGGTAGAGGAACCGAACGGAGGAAGGGAAGTGCTTCTGATATTTTTGCAAATATTTATGACGTCCCTAGGACTTCAACCCCACACCTCCCTCTTCGCCTTCTTTATCCTATTTTTCCCCTTTCCCTTCCCTTTCATCATCCATCCCTCTTTCCCCACTTCGTACAAATTTCCATATTTTTTCCTTTCCTCTAATATCATTCCGTAAAAATTCAAGCGCGTGGTGTGTGAGATGGTCAATTAACTCACGATAAGTCAACATTTTAATCTTACAGGAGGAAGGAAGCCAGAGAGGGCTTAGCGAAGGAGGGCTATAGGGCGTTGATGAAGCAAGGAGGCAGAGCGAAGAGAATCTTAAGAGGAGGAGATGGTGTAACAGAAAGCACGCAGAAACGGGGGAGAAACGCAGGAATCAGACAGAATGAGGAAGGAGGAAGTTCAGATTTGTAAGACATCGATCATCTCCGTCTTCTCCAATATCAGGTAATAACAGAATCTCTCTGCCCCCTCCCCTCCCTACCACCACATCCCGCTTCCCCATTTAAAGCACACACTGTGTCTACGTTCTCAGTACTGCACGTTCTCCGTTCCTATCATCGTCGGTCCGCTGTTTTATCACTACTTCTGCCTTCGGCCCGAACAAAAAAAATAACATGGCAACCTTAACATTCGCCAGAGAGAATCCACTGAGCCAACACAGCAGCAACAACGACATCAAAGCACCAGTAGCGACAACAACAAGCAGCGTTTCGGCAGCGCCACCAGCCGGCACCAAAGACAACGCACAGAGGGGACGTTCCCGAGCCAGCCAGCGCGCGTCCTAATCTCTCTGTCTTCTGAATCTGCGAATATTTGGCACAGATTAAGTGAGAGATTTGTATCCCAAATAGCCCCTCACCCTTCCCCCCTCACCCCCCTCCTACTACCCTCCCTCTCTCTCTCGAACATCTACCCTCCCGCTTCCGGAATATTCTCAGTCATCCGGAGCGGCACAGTCGGCGCTCGCAATATCCTAGTTGTATCCTCTTATACTCTAGTGATGCTGAAAATGACGAAGGGCGAGAGAGCTAGAGCTAGAAAACCAGATAGATAGGCAGAGACAGAGAGAGAGATTAGAGTATCATATGGGAAGATCAGAAAAGAAAAAGAGGAGAAAGCAGGGGAGGCGCAGGTGAAAGAAGGGTTTCAGCATATACAGCGCCCCACAACTACTCGTATATAAAGATTAAAGTGGGCACTCCGGCCTGCACATCACGAGATAGCAGAGAGCGATCCCGGGGCCTGCACTGATAATGCAGAGGAAGGGGGTGGGGGTGATGGAGAGGGGAAGGAGAAACGGCGAGGGAGGGAGTGGGAGAAAAAGGGAAGGAGGTGTGGGAGTAGGGGGAGGAAGTAGGAGAGATAAGAGATAAAGCGAAGGAGAGAGAGAGAGAGAGAGAGAGAGAGAGAGAGAGAGAGGGGGGGGGGGAGAGGGAGAGAGGGAGAGAGAGAGAGAGAGAGAGAGAGAGAGAGAGGGAGGAGGGGGAAGGGGGGGAGTATTAATATATACAACAAAGACAAAAGACAAAGTCAATGGAAGAGCGAGATCTTGCCTTCGCGCGCGCGCGTAAACGTAAACAAGATGGATGCAGCGCCGTCAGAACCCCCCGTCGTCCGCCATGTTTTACTGCAGATTACCCAAGACAAATTCCGGAATTAGGTTGACTAGTGAGTAGGGGGAAGGAAGGAAGAGGGAGAAGGGTGAAGATGAGGAACAGGAGGAGGAAGAGGAAGAAGTGGAGCCGGAGGACGAAAAGAGGAGGGAACGAAGAGAAGTAAGAGGCAGAAGGCGGCAAAAGAAGAAAAGGAGGGCAAATAATAAGAGGAGAAAGAACGAAAGGATACGGGACGGAAAGAGAAGAGGAAAGAAAAAAAGAAAAGGGAGGGAAATGGAAAAGGGAAATAAAGAGACGGCGAGAACGCTGGAAGCAGATATACCACAGGCGGTGGGAGCGAACGCAGTGGATGAGGAAGAAAGAGAAGAGGAAAAGGAGGAAGAAGTGGGAGAGAAAACGCGTGTGCTGACTCTGACGGTGTTAAAAGTGTGATAAAACGCGGCGATGTGTGAGTACGCCGTAAGCAGCCGTTGTAAAATGCACGGGCCCCTGCAACGGACGGGGAGGAGAGGAACGGGGAAGAAGAGGAGGAGGAGGAGGAGGAGGAGGAGGAGGAGGAGGAGGAGGAGGAGGAGGAGGAGGAGGAGGAGGGGAGAGGAAAAGGATAGAGAAAGGGAGAGAAGGGGGGAGGAAAAGGAAAAGGAGGAGGATAAGGAGAAGGGGAGAGGAGAAAGAGAAAAGGAGAGAAGGAGAAAAGGAGAGGAGAAATAGAAGGGGAGAGGAAAAGGAGAGAAGGAGAGGAGAAAGAGAAGGGGAGAGAAGGAGATGGGGAGAGAAGAAGGAGGAGGAGGAGGAGGAGGAGGAGGAGGAGGAGGTCACGGCGCCAGCATCACCTTAATGAACACCACCAGGTTAATAACACCTTATATTTACGCCGGCGCACATTCTTTTCCAAAGTAAAATCAACGGGAATGCAGGTGAAACGGCCAATTTCATGCAGGTCAGCCGGGATCTATTTAATTTTACGGCGGAAGAAGATGGGAGCAACCGCTGGCAGGTGGGGGTGGGGGGGAGGAAGGGTGAAGGGAGGGAGAGAGGGAGGGAGGAAGGGTGGGTGGAGGGAGAGAGGGAAGAAGGAGAGGGAAGAAGAAGGAGAGGGAAGAAGAAGGGCTGAGAGGGAAGAAGAGTGGGAGATAGGAAGAAGGAGGAAGGAGAAAGAGGATGAAGGGATGGGGTGAGGGAGGCACAAGTAATGAAAGAGAAGAAAAGGGGAGGTAAAAAGAAGAGAAGAAAAGAGGAAGAGGAAAACGGAAAGAGGAGGCGCGGAATGAGAGAAGAGAAGGAACACAAGATAAGGGTGGTAATGATGAGATGGAAAGAGTAGGATGGAAGAAAAGGAAAAATAAACTAAAAGGAAGGAGAAAAATTGTGAAAACGGAAACTAATGTGTTGGCGTACACTCTTCATCCGAGAGAACAACCTTGACATCTCTTCTCTTCTACCCTCCCTCCCTTCCCCGCCTCCTCTCCCCTCCCCCTTCCGTTCTCCTTCACACCTTTCCGTCTCTTGCCATTGTCACAGAACTCACACTCGGTCGAACACTTTGTCTTCTTCACACCAGTACTACTCGAGTCTGTTGCCTCCCTCCCATCTCCTACCATCACCGAAATATACAGACACATACATACATACATACATGCATACATACATATATGCATACATACACACATATATTAATATATGAATATATAAATATATAAATATATATATAAATATATAAATATATATAATATAATATAATATAATATATCTATATCTATACCTATATCTTTATGCATATATATATATAAATATAATATATATATATAAATATATATATAATATAATATAATATAATATAATATAATATGATATACATATATATATATATATATATATATATATATATATATATATATATATATATATATATGAGAGAGAGAGAGAGAGAGGGAGAGGGAGAGAGAGAGAGAGAGAAGGGGGGATTTGGACAAAGAGGTAAATAGAAGGGAGGATACATAGCAAAGTCAAAATAAATGATATAAACGATAGTCAAAAAACAGAGTAAGAATTGCAAGCGTTGTCTCCCAGCGGGTAGAGCATCGGGCACTTGTGGCGGCGGGAGGGGGCACGGAGCAGCCCTGGGCACGAGGCGGCGGGCGGCGGGCGGCGGGCATCTCCCTCGTAATGTAGCCACTCAGACAAAGAATATTGACTGTGCTCGGGTAAAGCAGCTTTAAAAGCCACCAGCAGCGAGTCCGGCCTCTACTTGAGAACCAGAGTCAATGGTAAGAAGAGAGAGGAGGAGGAGAGGGGGGGGGGGCTACTCTTCACGGCTAGACCGGAGTACTTTGCACGCACATACACACGAACAAGCACGCGCACAAACAAACTCTCTTCCTCCGCTCTCATCTCGTCTCTCCGCTCCTCTCCTCTGCCTCAATCATTATCGCTTACGTCATCCTCCTCGTCTCACGCGCACGCCGCCGGCTCTCGTATTTCTAAAGAAGAAAGTAGATGAGGTCGGGTATAAAACTCGGCTCGACGTGCGCGCGTGAGTCGGCCGAGGCGCTCAAGCTGACCTCCGCTTGGGGTCAGCACCGACTCCGCCTGCGCTGCCTTCGCCCACCTCACCTGTCCTGCCTGCGCTTGCATCACTCAGCCACAGGCGGAATCCCGCGCGTCCTCTGCTGTCTTCATGGCTAATTAGGCCTACGCGTTGAGGAACTGCCTAACCACCTTGCCTCGTCTCTCCCCGTCTTCGTTCCTCTCTTGCTTTTCTTCCTTCGTCGTCTCGCCTTGTTTTCTTTCCGCACTCTGTCCTCTCTCTTTTCCTCCCCCTTCTCCCCCCCCCCCTCCCCGTCATTCCGACTTCCACGCGAATCCATTTTCCACGACGCTCTGCTCTTCACATGCAAATTAGGCGGAAGTGACGAGGAAGTGGGTCACCTCCGGGAACAATCTTGCCCTCCCGCCTTTTCGCCGTTTTCCCTTCTTCGCCCCCCACCCCACTTTGATACGCCCTCATGACGCCCTCCCACCATCATCGAGTGTGAGCATAAGAGAGCATCAGAGTCGAGTGTGACCTCAGCCTAGT
>NW_028234431.1:17855937-17858437 GCF_977035675.1 Penaeus japonicus
TTTCTTTCCTTTTCTGTTTGAGCCCCACTTCCCCTCGCTTCCCTGCCCCTACCCGTCGCTGTATGGTTACGCTCCTCATCCATCTCGGCCTCAGGCCCTTGCGAAGAGTGCCTGCCGTAGCGTTCCCTTCGTGCATCTTTAATCAAAACAAAATTTATCGGTCACGGCGGACTAATCGTTTATGATAATTAATAGTGCCAATTAAGGGATAAATAGCGAATAAACCAAACATGGGACTGTTATAGAGGCCGGGGCAAATAATGCCTCCATAACACTTTCCAGACCAGTTATCTAAGCGACGGTAATGGCTGTTCCAACCCCGCTGCAGTGACCCCTCTTGCATGCAATAAACTACAAGGTTCAACGTACAAACGCTTGTATGTTTGCACCTCGTGTGCTTATGGAAAGCACGGCAATGAAAGGGAGTAAACAGAATGCAATGAAAAATGCGATGACAAAGTCATACTGATGATGACAGGAATATCCATACTTATATTAGAAAAAAAAAGCAATTCCGCAAAAGCATTCCCCTGTACAAGGGAGGCCCACAAAGCGTTGGCAGACGAGGGAGGGAGGAGCGGCGTGGGAGCCAAGCGACATAGCTGCGGCGGGGAGGCGGGCACGCGGGGGTACCGCAAGGTAATCCTGCGGGACTGCGGCGACCACGCCACGTCTCCCGCTGTAAATCGTTGCCGCAACAAGGGGAGAAGGCGAGAGCGGAGGGGGAAAGGAGACGTAATGTGGGAAGAAGGCGGAGGAGGGGAGCTGCTACAACCGAAATTTAGTTAAGTTATGAAAAAGTGCGTAGGCGAAAAAATTTCCTTCTTTATCACCCTTTTCACCTTCCTTAGCCTCCTCTTCCTCTCCCCATTTCAACTCTAATCCACAAGAAAACATTACAACGCAATTCCCCTCCACATACAACACCATAAAACACTAGATAAAGCCTGAGTTGTCACGACGGCCGGGGGGATGGTGGGGAGGGGAGGGGAGGGGTGCTAGTGTCACCACCTGCCATAACACAGAACGACAGAAGGGGAGATGGGGAGAGGGGAAGGCTAAAAGGAGACACCCAAAGTGGGCGTAGTACAGGGCAGGAGGCACAAGATATGGAGCATTAGGAAAAAGATAAGAATGGCTGGATTTAGAGTGATTTAAGAGAAAACAAAGAAAACAAACAAAACAAAAAACCGAGCAACCCTTGCGGGCGGATACGGAAGAGCGGCAAGAAGTTAGAAAGAAGTGAATAAGAGCGAGGGAAATTCCCGAAGAGATCTGCAAGGAGGAAACGAAGAGAGAGCGAGGGAATATATGAGACAAGAGAGGAAGTGGAAGCGAAGGAAGGAAGAGGCGCAAGGAAGCAAGGAGCAATAAGACATTCCTGGCGAGGCTGGCCGTCAGCGCGCGGGTCCCGGGTGATTACCGCGAGGCTCCGTAAACAACGTAACGACCTCGTCAAGTGTCCTGCCTCGGCGGTGGCTCTCTCATCACCTCCTCAGGAAAAGCCTTGTTAAGACGTCGTTGTACAGACGACCTCACACTTACAAGACTAAAATTAGCACTAAACTGCCACCGCCGCTTTCCGCGCAACACACGACACTCAACTCGGCTTTTACAGGTGACTCACACGATAAAGCAGTCTCGGCTCCCGCAGGACACCCAAGACCAACCTGGACGCGGAAACTCCTCCCCTAAGGCCTGCTCTCTTGAACTTCTAAAATAATAAAAGGAGCAAATAAAGTCCGGTCGACTGCATAAACCCATTTAAACCCATGTTCACGCAAGAACAGAGAAAGGAAAAATGGGAAAATGGACAACAAACAAAAAATAAATTCATAACACATCCCAAAGTTGTCCCGGGGTCGTTATCGGCCAGATGAATGGGCGGCCAGCCGCGTAATCCCGTGTCCTACGAGCGAAGGACACCGCAACAGCTGGGACGCCGCTCCGAGGGTGGACGCGCGCCAGGCCCTCCCTCCATCACCACTCGCTCTTCCCCGAACACCACTACGAGCCTGCCACGAACATTTACTGCGGTTTCGAAATCTGACTGGGTTTTCACTTTTTCTTCCTTCTCTCTCTCGTTCCTCTTTATCATCGCTTTATCCCTTTCCTTCGTTATCCATCCTAGTCCTTTCCTCTCTCTAAACACCAGGCATTCATCTCCTATGTTATGTCCTGTCCTGTCCTGTCCTCTCCCTTTCTCTCTTCTCCTCTCTAATCCTCTCTTCTCCTCCCCCTCCCTTCCTCTCCTCTCCTCTCCTCTCCCCACCGCAAGCCCTTATTACTCCCCGAGACACCCGCTCCCCCCACTCCATGGCAGAAATGAGAGATGAAAACATCCCACCTCATTTGCATACATGACACTCGTGTTCAAACTTATTATTTTTTCCAACCCTTAATTAATCTTATTTTTTCACCGTCTTTGGCTATGTGTTTGTTGATATCGTAAACGTTTGAGTCACTTGCAATACGAAAATAAGGAAACAAATATATATAC
>NW_028234431.1:17875937-17930937 GCF_977035675.1 Penaeus japonicus
GGCTGCGAATTGACACTGAAATTAAACTTGAAGGAGTCGGAGAAGGAGAACGATGGAGGAGGAAAACGAGAAAGAGAAATAGGTAATCACCGCCAAACAGCGAATGCGTTTGGTAGGGCGAGCGAGTGACGGGGAAAATAAAGAGGATATAACGGGATACGAGAAGCAGAAGGAGAAAAGGGCGAACGAACGGGCAGAAAGAGACAAGGGAAGAGAGAGAGACGTTCTGGGATTAACTCACCACTAGGGCCGGGCTTCGCGAGGGCTACATGATGGTTAAGGCTTTACATATCTTCGCTCTCCTGATCTGTCCTTTGTTTCCTACCTTGCAACTTTCTCACTTTCTCTCTCTCTCTCTCTCTCTCTCTCTCTCTCTCTCTCTCTCTCTCTCTCTCTCTCTCCATTTTCTTGCCTGTCTCGGTCTCTTAATCTCTCTGGCTTTCTTTTTTTATGGCGGTTTCTTTATCTCCTAACTTCTCTACTCTGAAAATGTAAAACTTTCCTTCCTCCCACCCTCCCTCATCCCCCTCTCATCTTCCCGTCTTCCCTCCCCTCCTTATCCTTATCTCCCCATGTAATCTTATCCTTAGGCTCTGATGCCACCTTCTTCCTTCTAATTTGCATACTTACTTTTGTCGGTCAGTTGGCAACCCTCTCCTTCCTTCACTCCTCCCTCACTCACCCCCACCTCTCTCTCTCTCTCTCTCTCTCTCTCTCTCTCTCTCTCTCTCTCTCTCTCTCTCTCTCTCTCTCTCTCTCTCTCTCTCTCTCTCTCTGCAACCGGAAGAGCAAGATGCAAAGAGAAATGAAAAGGGATAGAGAGAATGGGAGTAAACGGAGGACGAAAGCCATTAGAAACAAGATCCAACTGGAAAAGGGGAGAAGGAAAGGGATCAGAGGAACAATCGAGAGACCGCCCCCCCCCCCCTCCCGCCCTCCTTCAGAAACACTTCCACTTTTTTGTCTTTATAATTCTCCTCTCCACCCCCACACCCTCCCCCTGCCCCTCCCCCCTTCCTTCCTCTATTGCCTTTATCTCGTCATTTTTGCGCACCAGTTTCTGGGGACTCAAGCAGGGGCGTGCGTGTTTGTTCGTGCGTGCGTGAGCAATCTGTCCCTTGATGCATTCCCGCTTGAATGCTTGATTGGCTGACTATCCGCCCCTAATCCCTGCCGCATCATCTCCGTTAACTGGATGTCTCAAAACTGCCTAATTACCTGCATGGAGGTTGAATAATAGCACCTGTGCCTGGCTAATTACCTGTGCCTGATACTTGCTTCAATACATGTCTGCTTAATTGCCTGTCTTATTGATTATCTAACGTATGCCTGGATCCCTCTATTTCAATTCATGTTCGCTTAATTGCCTGGCTAATTACCTTGACTCTGCGGCAAATGTCTGCTCGGTTGTCTGTGCCTGATAATCTTTCTGCTAAATTACGTCTGCGCCTGATATCTCGTTTGCTTAAACGCCTTTCCCTTTTGATTATCTTATTTCTGATTACTTGTCTGCCTAATTAACTTCGTGCTGGAACACATGTCCGCTTCATTGGCTGCCTGTCAACCTGTTTCCCCGACTTCCCTCATATGACTGGCTGCTTGTAACCTTATCTGCCGACCTTCGCAGAGACAAACCCGCGCCGGCCATGGCCTAGCAACACCGACCGAGAACCCGATATAAAACACTATATCGTGAACTTCTCCCGCTTAGCGAAGGGGATATGAGGGGGGAGGCCGTGGGGGGGGCGAGTTCCTTCTTGGGCCACCCCCCTCCCCATGGCGCGCTTGCATACAATGCTATCATTAACCCTTCATGAGCACTCGCGATCTACGACCCAATAAACTAATAGACGTGCTAATCGCGGGCTCTCCTTACCCCTTCGCCCTCACCCGGTCTCCGCCGCCCCCGCACCCGCAGCCGCTGACGCCGCCGCCACGCCATATGGCCGAGTCTCCTGCCTTGAGGCTCGGGAGTGACGCCCTTGTGCTTGCACTGGTGCTTGAGTAAGGGAGAAGTGCTTGCGCTAGAGAGAAAAGTAAAAAAAAAAGGAAAATGTGAAGATAAAAGGAAAGGGAGAAAAGGCTTGACGAAGGAAGAAAGAAACATAATAGAAAAGAAGAAGTAGAGAGAAAAAGAGGGAATGAGAGTGTGCGTGTATGTGCAGACTACTTCCATGATAATTAGAGAGTCCGACTACAGAGGTCGCCGAGACAATGCACAAACACAAAAGCCCCTTTTTTTCTTCAACAGGATCGAGGAGCGAGGGGCACCTACCCCATTTACACAGTCATATGATGGCCAATACCTAACCCTTCCCTCCCCTTCCCCTTTCCCCCGCCCCCTACCCCCTGTCCCTCTCCCCTATACAAAATCCTGAACCCAAAATCCTTCTGTGAATCGAATAACAAAAGAAAATGCTCGGAGAAGGGAGTGTGTATGTGTGTGTGTGTGTGTGTGTGTGTGTGTGTGTGTGTGTGTGTGTGTGTGTGTGTGTGTGTGTGTGTGTGTGTGTGTGTGTGTGTGTGTGTGTGTGTGTGTGTGTGCGCGTGCGTGCGTGCGCTTACTTGCGTACCGACCTATGTGTTCATGATAATGTGCGTGTGAACTGCAGGGTATGAGAGTATTCGTACCAATTCATAGAGCAGAGGCGAGAGAGAGATCGAGCAGCATGAAGCAAAGAGAGCGAGAAGGCCGCCCCTCCCCTCCCCTAGGAGTCGCCCGCTCCCCGAAACCAATAGATTTCGGCCAAACCCCAAAACTGCCGCGCGGAGCAGGCCTTTTCCCACACTTACCCTACTTGGCCGCCTCTTGCTCAAGACACCGAGGGCGGGCAGCCTGAGCCCGCAAGTCAGAACAGCAGATGCAGAACTAGCGATTGCACAGGATTTTCTCTCGGCGGAGGCCGGGAAGGGGAAGGGGGAGAAGAAGACACTAACGCAACAACCACAATTTCACCACAGCACCAATTTCTTCTCTTCGAAATCTTCAGCCCAGCCGCTCAACCCCCCTCACCCGTTTCCCTTCCCCGCCCACCTCACCACAACGCGCTTTGGTTTTAACGTCACCATAATCTCAACCAATCCCAGTTAACGTTGTTCTTACTGACCCACTATACTTTGCGGGGGGGAGAGGGGAGGGGGTTGGGAGAAATGGGGGGTTAACTAGCCCCGGGATGGTCATTAGAGGAAGCGCAACGACCTCCGTTCGTTACCTCCTAAGCATCGCGGGGAACGTTGCAGGCTGTTGAAACTTGCCGTTGCGAGAGGCTTCGTGCAACCTCTACTTCCAACCATTCTGTTTAATGATGATAATAATAAAGTTGAAGTATATCTAAACAATCCATCTTACTGATCTAGCCATGGTTATTCACAAATGAATTTGCAATATCTATTCATTTCTCTCCGTTGCATTTTCTCTGCCACTGGCACTGCCCCCCTTCCTCCCTCTCTCTCTCTCTCTCTCTCTCTCTCTCTCTCTCTCTCTCTCTCTCTCTCTCTCTCTCTCTCTCCTCTGCTCCTTCCTCAAACCCCGTCTCAGTCCCATCGCCAGCCCCAGCCTTACGGCGTCGCCAGCCGGATCCCCGCCGTCAGCGCCTTTAGGGACGGGGCAGCGTGGTCCTCACCTGGCACACCTGGCCAATTAAGTCTTTAGCGAGAGCACGACGTCGAGCCCCTCAAATCATCCCTAATTAAACTCCCACTACTGCCTGGATTACAACCGCCATTGTTTTATTAATCAGGCACAACCTACGCGCGGCGCCCCCTCACTCCCTCCTAATAATGCCTCCCTGCACGCGGGCCTGTTTCGCATAAAGAAAATTAACGTCTTATCAAAGCTTTACGATATTGGTGATTATTGCGAATACAAGGACGGGATTTCGAATAAATCACCCGCCAAAGAGCCAATGCATGATTGGCTGAAATCAACAGCTACCTTTTTTATCCGGCCAAGTTAAAGAGATCAATTTACATCTTCATGCTTGCCTGCTTGCTTGTTAAGCTGTTTAATGAGCTTGATTATAATGTTTTACCCTTGCAATCCAACTGGCTAACGAGGGCTGTCGTTTATCTTTGCTTCGTTATTGCAGATAAACAGCAAAACCGACGCACACTGCGAAGAGTAAAAGAAAAAAAATGCAAAAAAAAAGTAAATTAGAAAACAAGAAAAAAGGAATACGATAAAATAAAATCGCAGACTTTATGCAGAATCACGCTGTCTACAAGGCTACCGTCCTTCGAAAGATAATACTCATTTTAATAAACATTAAAAGATCATTACCTTACGAAGCGACTGGATAACGTGGCACTCATAATAACCCCCCTCCCCCTTCCCACCCCCAGCTCAGCAGACACCTTCATCGCCTCAGAGTTTTAATTGTATCATTTCGATTAAACGAGCGAGATTTAAATTTCCAGATAGGATGGCAGCAGTCGGCACAATGACAGCTCGGAGGGGAGAGGTGCAAGAAAGAGGGAGTGGGGAGGGAAAAAGAGGGAGTAGGGACAGGGCCAGGAGAGAGAGAGAGAGAGAGAGAGAGAGAGAGAGAGAGAGAGAGAGAGAGAGAGAGAGAGAGAGAGAGAGAGAGAGAGAGAGAGAGAGAGAGAGAGAGAGAGAAGAAGAAGAGAGAGAGAGGAGAGAGAGAAAGAGAAGAGAAAGAGAGAGAGAGAGAGAGAGAGAGAAAGGGAGAGAGAGAGAGAGAGAGAGAGAGAGAGAGAGAGAGAGAGAGAGAGAGAGAGAGAGAGAGAGAAATAACAAAGAATAACACCCTCCCTTTGCTCGCTCCCCTCTCCGCAAGACTAACTAAAATCAAAGAACCCTTTGCGCAGAGGAGCCCCCCCCCTACACACACCCCAAATCATCTTCTATCACGATGTCACTTGAAGCCCCTACCCCTGCCCCTACCCCTACCCCTACCCTTACCCCTCACCCTCTTCCCTAGACCCCTACTTGCACATACTCTTCCTCCTCGTCTGTTTATTTTTCACTCTTCTTTTTTCCTCTGAAACAAATTACGTCTAAAACAACAACCATTGGGGAAACAACATGGCTGCCACATTTCACTTGATGCTTAAAACTAAGAGACAGAATAAGAGAGGGTGAGAGGGAGAGAAGGGAAGGAGGAAAAAGGGAGAGAAAACAGAGAGGAAGAAGGAGAGGAACAGGGTGAGAACGGGAGGGAGGGAGTGAGGGAGAGAGAGGGAAAGATAAGAAGAGATGGAGAGTAGGAAAGGGAGAGAGAGGGAGGGAGGGAGAGATAAAGGGAGGAGAGAGAAAATAAGAGAAAAAAAGAGAAAGAGAAGAGACAGACAAACAGACAAACAGAGAGTGAGATAAAGATAAAGATGAAGTCCAAAGAGAGAAAACCTCCCTCCCCATTCCCACCCCCACCCTGTCCCGTCGCCAAGACTGTACCTAGGCGCTCGTGACTCAACAACTTAAAAAGCTCAATTTGCTTAATGATCCGCCTGATCATTTGCATACGACTGTTATCCTCCTCAGCTGTTGGAAAATGCTACGGAGTAAGACTTCAAAGTGGAACGACAATGAGGATGTAGCGGCGCAGTACAAAGGCAGGCGAGGATGGGAGCTGGAGGGGGAGCTGGAGGGGGAGCTGGAGGAGGAGCTGGAGGGGGAGCTGGAAGAGGAGGAGGAGGAGGAGGAGGAGGAAGTAGAGGAAGAGGAGGAGGTAGTGAAACGAGAAGGAGGAAAATGGGGAAGAGGAGGAAGTAGTGAAACGAGAAGGAGGAAAAGCGGGAAGAGGGAAAAAATGAAGACGAGGAAAAGGGTGGAAAGGAATGAAAAGGAGAAAGAAAAAAAGAACGAAGACGAGGAAAGGGGGGGAAAGGGGAACTGAGGGAAAAAATGGAGACGAGGAAAAGGGTGAAAGGGGGGATGGGTGAAAAATGAGGAGGAGGAAAAAGAACGGAGACGAGGACAACGGGGGAAAGTGGGAAAAGGAAGGGAAGAGGGGAAGGGAGGGATGGGAGGAAGAGGGCAGAAGGAAACTTGGGAAAACGTTCTGGAGCGTCTCTAAAAAAGACAAAAGATCTCGTCTTAAAGTAGAAACAGAAAAAATAGGGATCAACCTTATTGACCAAGGAGGGTGGCAAGGAGAGGGATTGGGAGAGGTAGAGGGAGAGGGAGAGGGAAAGGGAAAGGGAGGGGCAGGGGGAGGGAAAGGGAGAGGGAAAGGGAGAGGGAAAGGGAGGGGGAGGGAAAGGGAGGGGGAGGGGGAGGGGGAGGGCGAGGGGAGGGGGGGGGGAGAGAGAGAGAGAGGGAGAGAGAGAGAGAGAGAGAGAGAGAGAGAGAGAGAGAGAGAGAGAGAGGGAGGAGAGAGGAGAGAGAGAGGGAGAGAGGGGAGAGGGAGAGAGAGGAGGAGAGAGAGAGAGAGAGAGAGAGAGAGAGAGAGAGAGAGAGAGAGAGAGAGAGAGAGAGAGAGAGAGAGAGAGAGAGAGAGAGAGAGAGAGAGAGAGAGAGCGTGTTACCGGCAAATCCCTGATGAGAGAGAAACACATTTTCTGACCCTTTCCTCGGCAGGAGGAATACTAATAAATCCCTTCCTCTTTCTTCCTCTCTTTCAATATTTATTTTCCTTATCCCTGCCTCCTCGCTGCTCCTCATCTTTGCTTCTTCCTCTCCTTCTCCTTCAATTCCTATTCCTTCCCTTTCCCTTTCCCTTCCCTTTCCCCTTCCTTTTCCTTTCCCTTCTTCCCCTTCCCCGTCCTCGTCCCCTTCCTCCTTTTCCTCTTCCCTTCTTATTTGTTGTCATTTTCAATGATCTCTTCCCTCTCCCCGCTACCTTCCTACCTTCCTTCTTCTTCTTTTCCCCTTCCCTCTCTTCTTCTCTCCCTCATCCCCTTCCCCTTACCTCTCCCTCCCTCCTTTCCTCCCCCTTCCCTCTCCCTCCCTCCCTCCCTCCGTCCACACACCCCAACGAAGGGAAAATAACAAACGAGCGAGGGCAGAGGGAAAGGAGATACGAGGAGAGAGAGGAGAGCAAAAGAAGGAAAAAAAGGAGGGGGGGGAGAGGAGAATGAAGAAGGAAGAAAAGAGGAGGTAGGAACGAATTACCCCCCTTCTATACCCCCCCCCCCTTTAGATTGGGCGTCCATTAGCGATGTCCACAACAAAGACGATCACATTTTTGGGCCGGACTGTGAAAGGCAGCCGCTGATCCAGGAGGAGGAGGAGGGGGGGGGGGGCAGTTACAACCGGCGTGGTAAGCCTTTGTGTGAAACTGGAGGAGGAGGAGGAGGAGGACGTGGAGGAGGAGGAGGAGGAGGAGGAGGAGGAGGAGGAGGAGGAGGAGGACGTGGAGGAGGAGGAGGAGGAGGACGTGGAGGAGGAGGAGGAGGAGGAGGAGGAGGAGGAGGAGGAGGAGGAGGAGGAGGAGGAGGAGGAGGAGGAGGAGGAGGAGGAGGAGAACAAGGAGGACGTGGAGGAGGAGGAGGAGGACGTGGAGGAGGAAGAGGAGGAGAACAAGGAGGACGTGGAGGAGGAGGAGGAGGAGGAAGAGGAGCAGGACAACGACGAGTTGGGAGGAAATAATCGTAGAAGGGGAAAGAGGGAGGAGGAGACAAGAGGGGATGGTAAGAAAACTGAAGGAGAGGATGCTGAGGAGGAAGAATAGGAAGAAGAGAAAGAGGAACGAGGCAAACACGAAATAGACGAGGTAGAAAATGAAATAAGCCGATTACACAGCCAGGAAAGAACCAGCAAATACAAAAGGCTAGAAATACGTGAAAATAAGCCACAGAACCACCACCACAAAAAGGAAAACATCTACAGTAATACAACCCCCGACCGACCCGCCCAAACACGTCTTTTCTATAGATACAAAAAGAAACTCTATAATCATTGGACAAAGGAATTTCCTCACTCTATTTAGCGGAAAAAAATCCCCGTCTGTCTGTCTCGATTAGACAGTGACGGGTGCGACTGCTCTCTACGCTCTCCCCCTCTTTCACTCTCTACGCCCTCTCCCTCTTTCGCTCTCTCGCTCTCTCTCCAAAAGCCTATTCCAAAGCCAAGCTTCATTTAGGAGGAACCATGCAAATTCCAACAAATATTATATACACCAGAACATTCCTAAGTCTTCCCAGGGGTACAGACTGAGAGCACTTCTGGCGATTCTGACATGAATATGCGTAAAACCTTCACAACACATCGTTTTCGCTTGGACGCATAAACACACACACACACACACACACACACACACACACACACACACACACACACACACACACACACACACACACACACACACAACACACAAAATATATATATATATATATATATATTATAATATATATATATATATATATATATATATATATATATATATATATATATATATATACATGAGAGAGAGAGAGAGAGAGAGAGAGAGAGAGAGAGAGAGAGAGAGAGAGAGAGAGAGAGAGAGAGAGAGAGAGAGAGAGAGAGAGAGAGAGAGAGAGAGAGCCCCGCAATACTAAACAACAAACTTCCTGAGCCCATGACCCCCACCCCCTCAGCCTGCTTACCAAGTACCCCGTCACAACAAGGGTGACGGATCACCCTTGCCCCGTCACCCGTCACTCATGACAGATGGAAAGTGGTCGTGGTCAATTGACTGGTCGTCCTGTTGCTGGTCGTGATTGAAAAGGGAAGGGGAGAGAGAGAGAGGGAAGAGGGTGGGGGAATAAAAAAGAAAATGGAAGAGGACAAAAGGAATGATAAAAAAAAAAGAGGATGGGAGAATAGTTGGAAAAATAAAAACAGAAGAGGATGGAGGAAATAAAATAAAAGAGATAGGAACGAAAAGAAACAAGACAAAACGGCGAGAAAGCGATGGGGGTCGAGGGGGGTCGAGGGGGGTCGAGGAGGCGCACCGGGAGAATCGTGACCACGTCTGCACTCACCGCAAAGCCCACCATTTTGGGCGGCAGCGTTCGGGCCATGTTGGTCTGGTCCTTACCTGCGGAGGAGGGAATAAATAGGCGGGATTAGAGACTACGATCACTAATAAAGTACGCGATTATCAAAAAATGTTTATGGATATCTCGTAAGTTCTTCCTTGTCTGTCTATGTTTCCCCTCTTTTAAATGACTCTCTCTTTATTGCTTTTATTCTATCTTTTCACTTTCGATATAGCTCTACTACAATCTTCTTGTGTTTCTTTCTTATCATTATCAGCGACTTACTTACTCCCTGTTGCTCTCACTCCTCTTTTTCGTTCGTTGTATCATATCTTATTCCATTCTTTCCCAACATATAACACACACAGAAAGACACATACACGCGCGCGCATACACATACTCTCTCTCTCACACACACACACACACACACACACACACACACACACACACACACACACACACACACACATACACACACAGGCATACACATACATACATACATACATACATACATACATACATACATAGACACACACACATACGCGCGCATACACATACATATACACACACAAACAAACAAGCAAACACACACACACACACACACACACACACACACACACACACACACACACACACACACACACACACACACACACACACACACACACACACACACACACACACACACACACACACACACACACACACACACGAGAGAGAGAGAGACCACAGGTGACGGAAACAGCACAATCAAGGCAGCACAAAAGGCCTCCCATCTGCCATTCCACGTCAACCCGGCACCAGCCAGCAGGCAAACCGCACTCTGATGACAATACTGCTTCGGGACGAGTAAGCGGACGAGGAGGAGGAGGAGGAGGAGGAGGAGGAGGAGCAGAAGGAGGAGAAGAAAGAGAGGGGGAAGAGTGGAATGAGAGAGAGAAGCAGGGGATGAAAGAGGAGTAGGAGGAGCAGACGAAGAAAGAGAGGGGGAAGAGTGAGAGCGAGAGAATCGGTAGATGAAAGATGGCAAAGCAAGAGAGAAAGTGACAGGTTAAGAGGGGAAGGGGGGAGGAATGGATGGAAGGTAGAGAGAGAGAGAGAGAGAGAGAGAGAGAGAGAGAGAGAGAGAGAGAGAGAGAGAGAGAGAGAGAGAGAGAGAGAGAGAGAAAGAGAGAGAGAGAGAGAGCGCAAAGCCGTAAAAATCCAGTCTTCTCCACCATGATACGGGAAGCGCAGTCCTATACAAACGTTGACACACAAACGTTAAGAGCTAAATCAACACAAGACCGATGTTACCGCTTCCCCGTCACTCCGCTCCTTCCCTCCTTCCTTCCTTCCCTCCCTCCCCTACCTCCGTCCCTCCCTCCGTGCCTTCTCCTTGCTTTTCTTCTGTACCCTAGTTCTCTTTGCTTTCCTCTTCCCTCTGCTTCGTAGGTTTCCCGTCTCCTTTTTCACTACAGTATCCCTCCTTTTCTTCCCGTTTCTCTCTTTCTTCTTCTCTATCTACTGCACCTTCGCCGAGGAATCACAAGCAAATGGGGGAGTAGAGAGCAGGGAAGGCGGGAGGCGGGAGGAGGGAAGAAGCAAGAGGCAAGAAGCAAGAAATAAGGGGTAAAGGGCAAGGGGGAAGAAGCAAGAGGCAAGAAGCAAGAAATAAGGGGTAAAGGGGTGCGCGGAAGAGGTTAGGGAGTAGGGAGTAGGGAGAAGGGAGAAGGGAGAAGGGGGAGGTGGGAGAGAGAAGGAGAAGGAGAATGGGAAGGGGAGGGCGTGTGTGAGAAAGGCTGAGTAAATCTTCGTTATAATCCTCCCTTCCGCTAGTCCAACTATGGCCATCTCCAATATAGGTAATAACAACCTCATTTACCGCATACTCTCTCTGACTCCCTTATTTATTTAAATCTATCTATCTATCTATCTATCTATCTTGCTATTTCCTCCTCCTCCTCCTCCTCCTCCTCCTCCTCCTCCTCCTCCTCCTCCTCCTCCTCCTCCTCCTCCTCCTCCTCCTCCTCCTCTCTCTCGCTCTCTTTCTTTCACTGTCTGTGTTTGAATCCCAAGCAATCAATTAGCTCCGCATCTGTCTGTCTGTCTGTCTGTCTGTCTGTCTGTCTGTCTGTCTGTCTGTCTGTCTGTATCTATTAGTTAACCTGGCTCAATGCCTGCTCACGTGCCTGCCTGCCCGCCCGTCTGCCTTCGTGCTTGGCCGCCCGCCCCCCCGCTCTGCCCGCCAGCCAAGCCAGTCCCGGGAGCACATGGGCGTAGCACCGGCATCAGGACAGGGGCGGCGGTAAGCGTGTGTTGTTCTCGGAGATTAATTCGCGCCGCCCACGAATATTTAGACATCAAGTCCCGGGCGTCTGGTCTCCTCGCCCGCCCGCTGGCCGCCTACAACACCTGTCATTACCTGATACCATCAGCTGCCCCACGCGCGCCCCGACGGTGCTGGTGCCGCTGGTGCTCTCCTTGTGATTAATCTACTGCTGGGTAAATACGCACGAAGGAGGGCTTGGGAGAGGGAGCGCAGAGGAGGGGAGGGGTGAGTAGGGGAGGGGAGAGGAGGGGAAGGGAGAGGAGGGGATGGGAGGGGAAAGGAGGGGATGGGAGGGGGAGGAAGGGGAGGGGAGGGGAGGGGAGGAGAGGGGAGGGGAGGGGAAAGGAGGAGAGGGGAGGGGAAAGGAGGAGAGGGGAGGAGAGAGGAGGGAAGGGGAGGGTAGAGGAAGGGAGGGAAGAGAGGAGGGTAAGGGTGAGAAGGGGAGAGGAGAGGAAGAAAGGGGGTAGAGGCCCTCACCTTCCATTCTTCATTCATTTTTTCTCGTTTGCCATTTCCTTATTCTGTCTCCCCCCTTCTCTCTCTCTCACTCTCTCAAAGACACAAGTGTACATAATACATCTCCAAGAGAGGGAGAGAAGACCCAGTTTGCAGAGAGGGAGAGAGGGAAGCTGAGACCATTTGTAGAGCCAGATGATGTGTGGAAGAAGATGATAGCAGATGTATGGAGCGAAAGAGCCGCACTGCGACGATGCAGATGGCAGAGATTTTTCGCATGAAAAATATCCGGGCCCGCCATGTGCAACATACTCGAGTCACCATGAAAAAAAATCGACGTGCAACCAGCCTGTCTGCATCCTGCAACCATCAATCCGGCAAGTGTCTTTGCCTTCATGACCCCTTTTGTGACTCGCTTGGGCTAGTGAACTCACTTCGCTCGCTTCAACTTATGCTCTATGGCTTTTCTCCTCACTTATCACCCGTAAATGCTGCTCTATATATATATCCCTTCCCGCAGTATATTTACTTTGCAAGACCCTTCATTTTGCAGTACTCCTTTAAAACCTCACTTCTCATAACTCTTTTAATCTTCTATGCTCATCAGGTCTCTAACTTTTTGAGCAGAAGAGAGGGATAAGGAAAAGAGATGGAAAAGGGGAAGCGAAGACGAACAAAAAAAAAAAAAAAAAAAAAAAAAAAAAAAAAAAAGAGATGAAGACGACTTGACACAACAAAACCAAAATAAAATTACAACAAAGAGTATACAATGAAACAAATACATAAACATTAATTTTCAAAAACAAAATGTCAGCACAATCTCCGTTTCTTCGAAGAGGAAAGTCCAACCTCCTGAATCCTGAAGGATATATAGACGCAACCTCCACCCCTGAGATTGTGGCGGCGTTGATCAGGTTAGATTTATTAGATTATTATTATTATAATGATATGTTTATTATAATTTATAAGTTATTTAATTATTCATTCATTTATTATATTCATTTTATATATTTATTATTTTTATTATTATCATTACTATAATACTTTTATCTGAACTTTTCAATTGGAAGCGAAGCGATTTTTATTTATTTTTCTAGGCCATCATTTTATAGTTTGTGAAGATCGAGGGGGGGGGGGGGGGAGCTCTGCACCTGCGTTTCTAAATGTCTCACTTTTTCTCAAATCTCCGTATGTGCCTCTGTATGTGTATCTAACGTAAATATATAACCATATAAATAAATTAATAAATAGATAAACATATACATGTATGTATATATATATATATATATATATATATATATATATATATATATATATATATATATGTATATCATATGTATGCATTTATACATATATACATAAACATATATGCGTATGTCTGCATGCGCACGTATGTGCATGTGTAATTTGTTTGTGTGTGTGTGTCTTTACATTGGTACGTACTTGTATTAATGTACATAGGTACAC
Source organism: Penaeus japonicus (assembly GCF_977035675.1). Taxonomy (NCBI): domain Eukaryota; kingdom Metazoa; phylum Arthropoda; class Malacostraca; order Decapoda; family Penaeidae; genus Penaeus; species Penaeus japonicus. Next base: position 17,889,073 of record NW_028234431.1, read on the forward strand.
ATGTGTGAGTTAGAGTATATGTGAGATTGGATATGTGCGCGCCTGCAACCCATTCCTATATTCCCTCATTCCCTCGTTCCCAGGCATCCCCCTTCCCATGCCCCCTCCCCCTCGGCCCCCATTAAACTCCCGGCCGAGTCGGATCGGGAGTGAGGCGGGCAACGTGTGCGGGGAGGATCAGCAGGAACTGACATGGATCTGCCATTATCAAGGCTTTTCCTTTCCCCTCTTCCTTCCTCCTTCCTTCGCCCTTCACTCGTCTGGAGCGGCTTTCCTCTGAGCGCCCCTTTCCCCTCTTCACTCCACGTCTTCCAGTTTCTGTTTGATTTCCCCCTTTTTCCTTTTGTTGTTTTGTCGTATTCTCTTTCTCTCACTTTTTTCTCTCTTGCTCTCTCATTTTCTCTTATTCTCTCCCTTCCTCCCCTTCCCTTCCTCCCCCCTCCCTTCCTCTCACTCTCATACAAACAAACGCAATAACTGAAATGGAAGTCGAGATCCCACTCAGTCACTCAGTCCGCGATGCAAAGAGACTTGACTGAAAAGAGGAAAAGCAAATTAGCCAAGCTCGAAAGGCGAAAAAACACCGAAGGGGAAAAAAGGAGGAATCATTCGATACGCGCTTACAAATACCTCGCGGGGTGCAACATTCTTGCAAAGTGTTCAACATCTTGCAATCTGAGCTTATGCAACGATCCAATGGCATATTCCAGAGGACACTCGAGAGCGCTCCTCCTTTGCCTCCTCTGATCCTCGGCTCGCTTTTCTTTACCTCGTTTTTTCTTCATCCTCTGCGTCTTCGCATTAGCCATCTTCGCTCTCACGACCTCCTCCTCTCCTTTTTATTTTACCTCCACTAACTTTTCCGCCTCATGTTCCCCTTGAAAATAATTCTTCACCCTCTGCCTCTGACTCTCTCAGGGATAGGCTGTTCATGCATCAAAAAGTGTGTCTTGTCCAAGATGATACACTACAGATATGCTCCACAACAGTTCATCTTACAAGGAGGCACATCTGTGCATGATAAACAAACGGGGAGGACGAAGGCATGAACGGAGGGCGGGGAGGATGGGGGACGATGGGGAGGATAGGGAGGATGGGAGAGGGAGGGAAGGAGGGAAATGGACTTGGAGGTGGAGGGGAAAAGGATGGGATGGAGAGGGAGGGGGGTAAGGAATGCAGGGAGAGTTGGATTGAGAGGGTATTGAGGGTGGGGGGAAGAGAGAGAGAGAGAGAGAGAGAGAGAGAGAGAGAGAGAGAGAGAGAGAGAGAGAGAGAGAGAGAGAGAGAGAGAGAGAGAGAGATAGAGAGATAGATAGATAGATAGATAGATAGATAGATAGATAGATAGATAGATAAATAGATAGATAGAGAGAGAGAGAGCGAGAGAGAATTTGTTCATCTTTTCCTTCCACACCCCACGCAGGCACAAGCAGGCGACCTGTTCCCTCCCTAACAAGCTAATCACCTCAAAGCAAACTGATCCATCAGCCTATCAGCGTCATCTTGGCAGGTCTCCCCTCCTGCCCTTCGCCCCCCTCCCCCTCCAACTATGCGCGGGGGTGACACTCAAGGCAAAACGAAGTGATAACATCAATCAGGGGCGGACACCCGATACCTGACGAGGGAACTAAAGACCTTAAAAACGATAAAGGAATCTCCCTCTGCTGCCACCGTCCCCGCGCAACATCAACTCATACAACACAAAATATATGTGTATTTATGCATATGTGTAAGTACGTACGTACATACATACATACACACATTAGGTGTGCGTTGTGTGTGTGTGTGTGTGTGTGTGTGTGTGTGTGTGTGTGTGTGTGTGTGTGTGTGTGTGTGTGTGTGTGTGTGTGTGTGTGTAATATATATATATATTTTTTTTCCTTTTTTTAAATCAATCTGTCTATCTATCTATCTATCTATCTATCTATACATATATATATATATATATATATATATATATATATATATATATATATATATATATATGACAAAAGAGGAAGAGAGACTGCATGCAAATTAACAAAATTATCACCAGCAATTGCATAGACAACTGGGGGAAAGACCTAAACGAGCAGAGCCTCCTCATGCATGCATAAAGAGTAAATCAGGGAGGGAAAAAGCACAAGTAACGCGGCCAGTAGCGCACCGAGCGCGGGGACGCCAACTGCTACCTCTGCTGTCCTGTTTCTCTTCATCCTCGTGCTATGGGCGGCGAGGGTGGGCGGCTGGCGCACTTGCAACCGGCTATTGCCTCTTCGCTCATTCTGATTTATCTTTGTATTTCTTCTTTTGGGGCTTTCCGGTCGTAATGTTTTGTCAGCTATGTCGCTGGCCATCAAGTTTCTTGAAAATTCACTCGTTCTGTATTTTCCCTTCGCTTTATAGTTTCTTTTGCGTTTTGTCTTTTTCTTTCTTCTTTCATGACGCTGCCAGCCCCCAGATTTTTTAGCGAGGACTTGCAATACTTCCGTATAGAGATGCTGCTCAAGGTTGCCTCTACAGCTTCGAGCCCTCAAATTAGGGATTTTATCTGCTATCCTCATATATCTCTCTTGTTCCTCCTTATCCTCCTCACTATCCTCCTTCTCCTTCTCCTTCTCCTCCTGCTTTTCCTTCTCCGTCTCCTCCTCCCGTTCCTCCTCTACCTCCTCCTCCAGCTACGGGTGCGGCATTGGCGGCAGAGAGGGTTATCGTAATAGCATCAGGGTGTTGCGAGTTAGGAATCAATACCGGCGGGCAGGAACCGCCGGTTATCAGTCCTGTCTTTGTTGTTCTTGTTGTTCTTGTTGTAACTGCTGCTATCCCGTGTACACCCAACGCACTGGAATGAAGTTTTCATTACCGCCACGGAAGGGAAATCCACCCTCATGGCCCTCCGCCACAAGAACCAGAATGGTGAATGAAGTTAATAAGCGAATGTTGAACGGCAAGCTACAAGAACCAGATCCCCCTCCCCCCTCCCCCTCCCCTTCCCCAAACGCGGCTGGAGCTTCGACGTGCTTGCATCGTAGAGACACTACATTGCACATCTTACATATATCAATTACTTAGAGCTATATCTCTCTCTCCTCCTTCCCTCTACCTCATCACCACACTCATCTTCACCATCATAAGCCTCGCTAGCACAACTAACATGAGGAGTAACGAAGAATCACAGTTATTACAATAAATAAATAAAAAAAACACCACATTTCCGACAACAAGAATCAGCGACAATAACTGAACCCAAAATATTCTTTTAAAATAATAATTATTACAACGAAAAAAAGCGCCGAGTTTGCCTCTTTGCTTGGCTCTATCGACAAAAAGTCACGTTTCCAATACAATGGTCGAGAGTGAGAAAGAGGGACGGCGGGAGGAGGGGAGGGAAGAGGAGGGGGAGGGAAAAAGGGGAGGGGACCAGAGGAAGAACAGAGGAGAGTGAGAAAAGGAGGGGGCGGGGAGAAGAAAAAGGAGGAGGAAGGGGAGGGGAGGAAACATATATAGAACAGAGGAGAGTGAGGACAGGAGAAGGAGGGGAGAGGGGAAGGAGGGAGGGAAGGGAGAAAGAGAAAAAGAGGAAAAAGTGAAAGTGGAAATAAAAGGAGAAAAAATGACAGCGTACATGGTTGACAGGAACGGGGGAAATAAATGAAAGAAAGAGGGACAACAGACAAAGATAATACAGACAGAATATGACGTCGAAGAAAATGTAGAGATGGAGAGCGGAAAGTTGCAACACGGCAAAAGAGAGATATGCATTATGAGAAGGAATATCAAAGAGAAGTTAAGGCAAAAATGAAGAACAAAAAAACACGATGAGTAGGAAGAAAAAAAAAAGATATAAAAATGCAAAACATAACAATAGTAATATAACAAAAAAAGATAAACTCAATAGCGCCAAAAATTACGACAATCATTAAAAAGAGAAAGAGAACACAAGAAAGGGAGAAGCGAAAGAGAGAGGGAAAGGGGAAGGGAAGGAAAGAGTGGCGACACTTTACAAAGTTAAAAGGGAAATTATGAACGCGAGTCGACAAGTATGGTCCGGAGTGTCAACTTTGTCGGGCTAAAAAATAATTATTTACACCCGTCGATTTTCAAGGAAGGAGAGGAAAGGGGAGGGGAGGGGAGGGGAGGGAGGGGAAGAGAGGGGAGGGGAGAAGAGAGAGGAAAACAGGGAGAGGGAAACGAGGAAGAGCTGGACTGGAAGAATAGGGTATATCAATAAATGTAAGGAGGACCAAGGTAAGCATACGATAAAAATAAGAACACATCTATAGAAAGAAAAATAAGTCAGTGATGATAAAATAGAAGGAAAGGGGAAAAAGAGGCATTGGGAGAAAAAAAGGGGGTAGAACAAAGGGCAGAGGAGAAGGAGAGGGAAGAGGGGCAGTTGGGTGAGAAAAGGGGGAGGGGGAGGGGAAAGGGGGAGGAAGGAGGAGGAAAGAGGAAGGAGGAGGAGGAGGAGGAGGAGGAGGAGGAGGAGGAGGAGGAGGAGGAAGAGGAGGAGGAGAAGAAGGAGAATCAGGAGAATGAGAAGGGGGCGGAGGAGGAGGAAGAGGAGGGAGCCTAGGGCACGAGAGTCGATCTCCGCCAAGCTGACTGACTCATCAAAGTCAACTCGCATATTGTCTGCGAGCGAGTTATGAGTCACACCTTTCAAGACTCATCTCTATTCATGGGTTACAATAGCAAATATCACGCCTACACGCACGCACGCACGCATGCACGCTCCCGAGGCGACGCTGATGTGATTTTTGTGACGAAGAAAGGGGGTGGAGGAGGAGGAGGAGGAGGAGGAGGAGGAGGAGGAGGAGGAGGAGGAGGAGGAGGAGGAGGAAGGGGAGAGAGATTGAAAAACGGGAGAGAGATGGCGAAGGGAAAATATCATGAGGGGAAAAAAACATCATGGAAGAAGGCAGTCTGATGTTTTTTGGAGATGGGAGTGAAATGGGGAACAACAGGGCAGGAAAATGAAGGAAATAATACAATCGACGTCAGACAAGATGGGGATGAAGAGGGACTGTGGGAAGGAGGAAGGATGGAGAGATGGAGAGATGGAAGAAGGGAATAATGAAAGAGGAAAGGAGGGGGGAGGGAGGTAGGAAGAAAGAATGGATGAGGGAGGTAGGGAAGGAGGGAAGGAGGGAAGGAAGAATGAATGAAGAAGGTAGAGAAGGAAGGAAAGAAGGAAGGAAGGAGGCATAGAAGACGACGAAGATACAATCTATGCTTTGAACTCAACAATCCGTGCGTGAAGTATTGCCGACTTTGAAGTGTATATTGTCTCAGTGGCGGATACTGGGGGAGACTAAACTAAGTTACAGTCGGGATGGGGCGAAATCTTGGGGAGTGGGGGTGGGGAGAGGAGGGAGGGTCGGAGGGCGAGTGGGGAGGGGGACTCGATGGAAGTTGGGAGACAAGGAGGGTACGCAGTAAACAAGGGAAGGGCGCCGGCGATAGAGATGAGATACGGAGGGGCGCAGAGAGACAACAGATACAAATCGAGCCAACAGATAAAGTGAGAAAAAAAACACAAAATACATATGATTCCAGCGGATACTCTATCTTCCAGTCTATAAATATCAGAGCATGTACAGCAGGAGACCCAATAAAAATTAATAAGCAACAATAAAAAGAGGTAGTAACAATTTCAAAAAAAATAAAAACGAAATAAAAGTGAACACCCTTACCCACAAAGAGGACAAAAAAATAACAATAAATAAATAAATAAAAATGATCAAAGGCAGCTGCCGTCCCAAAATAAATTTCTCCTTAAAAACACCACCACTCTTAAAAGACTATATAATAAGGCATAAACAACCTCCGGAGCCGTGTAAAAAGACCAATACGGACGATAACCTGCATTAGCCGATCGGGGCGGCGGCGTCGAGGGACGAAAGGGGAAAAGGGGAGGACGGGAAGAAGGAGGAAAGGAAACAGAGAAAGGGGAAGAGGAGAAGGGAAGATGGGAGGAAGTGAGAGAGAGAAAGAGGGAAAGAAAGAGGGAAAGAAAGAGGGAGAGAAAAATGAGGGAGAGAAAGAGGGAGAGGAGGAATAGAGGAGGGAGAGAAAGAGGGAGAGGAGGAATAGAGGAGGGAGAGGAAGAGGGATAGGAGGAGGAGAGGAGGAGAGGAGGAGGAGAGGAGGAGGAGAGGAGGGAGAGGAAGAACGGCGAATGACGTCTTACTATTTCGTGGCTTGACACCATCTCGTCTCTACTATTGCCACTTCCTGCAAAACCCCTTAACAGGTGATCCGTTTAAGGAAAGGGACAACAGTAGGAATAACAACAGGAGAATAGTAGAAGACCCAGAGATCAGAAAATCCTGCGAACAGAAAAAGAGACGAGTGTGAGGAGGCAAGGGAGAGAGTATCCTTGGGGTTCCTTCGCCATGTGGGTGGCAAGAATTTTGATGTCTCAGGGATATCGGGCAGCGACTTGACATTAACGTCTTGGGCTGGCAAGACGCGCGTACGTCAAGGTGAGAGAGGGGGTGGGGGAGCGGCCGGGGAGCCAGGTGGGGGGAGGGAGGAGCAGCCGGGGGAGTTGGAGGTAAGGGGAGGAGCCTTCGCTGTCATGGGGCAAAGTCAAGAGACAGCGTGGGGAGGGTATACAATTATAATCAAACGAACTGCCTAATGTACGCTCACTCACACTCACAAAAGGAAACACGGGCGCGCACACAGGTGCATGTACAGAAAATATAAATTCGCACACATAACAAATTATCAATAAGACAACAAACAAATATCAATACAAACACATACACAGGCACCTATACATAAAAAAACTCGCACATATTGCAAATACGAAAGACAACAAATAAACATCCATACAAACAAACACATACACAAAGAACCCTCACAGAGTACGAAAAAGTTATATAAAAAAAAAGTTTCTCGCAAACACTAACATGCAAGTAAGTTCTGAGCGCAACCTTAAAGTCTTCCAAGAAAAAATAATTACTTTACTTTAAGAATATTTCAATCTTATCCTTGGCTCTTCCTTGGCTTTTCCTTTTTCCCAAGAAACAAGAAAGTAGGAAAACAAAGCCTACGTTAAGCGTGATGAGAGAAGTTTGCGTTTATCTTGAAACGCGGCATCGAGATAAACATGACAACTCACTGTATCTAGAAGGAAAAAATATACATTTCATTATTACAGTGAAAAGGTAAGTTTGTTTGTTTATTGATACCGACGACGGTGTTGCTGACCAAGGATGAATCATTACCAAACATGGTCGAGCTCGAGACTGAGAGGGGGGGGGTGCCATTGGGAGAGACAGGCAAAAACCGTAGACTTGAAAAAAAAAGTTTCTTGGTAAACATCTGTTTGATAAGTTTGCTGCTCAGTATACAGTGGGAGGCCTGCAATGAAGACTGGCACGGCACACGTTTTTGTCAGTATCTGTCTCTTTATCTGTCGCCTTCCACTTCCTCTTTTCCTCCCTTCCATCTTCCTATTTCCATCCCCCTTTCCCCTCTCCTCCTCCGAAGCTCTCCCTTTCCCTCGATGCCTGTTGCCACTAACTGGGGAACAGGCAAGGAGGACACGAGGGCCAAGACCATTTAGGCGAGACGGACTGAGGAGCAGGCGTGGGGAGCACAAGAGCTCAACCGAACACAAGGCGAGAACACCGTAAGTACGACCATTTAGCTAAGACGGACACCATTTAACCCCCTTTGTCCGTGTACTTCCTCTCCCGCCAACCCCGGGAGGCCTTCCTCCCCGGCGTGTCGAGATAGGCCTACACACAGAAAAGGTCGCCTCTAAGCTGCTCCTCCTGTGATTTGGGCCCCGAGGATAAGATCCGTGGAGGTGCCGTCGTCATTACGCCACACCTTCCGCCCTCATTCTCACCCTTGGACTATAAACTCTCGCCGTCTCTCTCGCTCCCTCCCACTTTGCAACGCACTCGAGCAACTCATTTTTCGTTATCATTATGTGCGCATGCTTTCAATATATCCTAATTATTAATATCATTCGCGTTGCAGTTTCATCTCGCTTAGTATTACTGCATTCTTAGTATAAATCGTTCCCCATCTCGATAAATCGTTCCCCATCATCCCTCGTCCCTCCCTATCCCCTCCCCAATAATCTTCCACATCCCCTTTCGCCGGTTACATCCTGCCCTCCCCCTTCCTCCCATCCTTATCACCTCCGTTTTCCATCATATAGAGAAACAAAAACAACAAACACACGCATACGCATCCATCCCTTCCCCTTGCTCCCTTCCTCCCTCTCCCCTACCCTTCGACTTTTTTCTCTCCTACCCACTTCTTCTTCTTCTTCTTTTCGTTCTCCTCCTCCTCCCCTCCTCTCATCACCCCACCTACTGCCCCCACCCCACCCACCTACCACCCATCAGGGCGCCCACTCGTACGCTCTTCAGACGAGCAAAAATCGATCCAGGTGAAACAGACTCTAAATGAGACGACGCTGCCACCTCTGTAGGTTCTGGGAAGGGGAGGGGGAGGGGAAGGGGGAGGAAGGGGGAAGGGAAGGGAGGGGAAAGAGAAAGGGAAGGGGAAGGGAAGAGGAAGGAGAGAGGCTGCATTGAAGGGGAAGGGGAAGGATAAGGGTTGAAAGGAAAGGGATGGGGAATGGACGAGAGGAAGGGGAAGGATTGAGGCAGCGTGAAGGGGAGGGATAGATGGAAAAGGAAGGGGAGGGGTGAAGAGGAATGGGAGATGGTGAAAGAACGGGGAGAAGAAAGGATGAGAGTATGTAGAGTAAGAAGGAGAGGCAGTTATAGAGGTCAAGGTGGGAGAGACGAAAGGAGGGCATGATGGAACAGCAGGGATGAGGGATGAAAACAGATGTAAGGAGAGATAACACTGGGAGATAAAAAGTAAAAATAGTCAAGAAAAGTAACTTAGGGAATGAATGACTGACCCTTCAAGTTGCCTCGTATTGAAAGAATCAGTAAAACCGATCATGGCGGCAGGTATGACGAGTGTCCGTGCGCGCGCGCTCACGGGTCACTCATTAGCGACGTAGAATATGATTGAGTTCACGTTCAGGTAATGACTCTACGGTGCAGATAATACGACAATGAGGAAACAAAGGAGAAGCAAAAACTAAGGAAGTAAGGAAGTAAGGAAAACTAGGCGGAGCATAAGCATATCTCCAATCCCTCCCCCCCCCCTCTCTCTCTCTCTCTCTCTCTCTCTCTCTCTCTCTCTCTCTCTCTCTCTCTCTCTCTCTCTCTCTCTCTCTCTCTCTCTCTCTCTCTCTCTCTCTATCTCTCTTTCTCTTTCAAAGCCTTTTATCAAAATCTACCATTTATATATTTCATTAAAGTTCTTTCGTCCACCCTTCCCTCTCTCCTTTCTCTATAAACATTTCCATTCACTGCTGCCGTTATTCCATCCATTTGTTTCATTTCTCGGTTTTCCCTTTTGACCACTGTTACTGCTATATTCTTTCTCTTCTCCCCTACATTCTCCATCCCATTTCGATTCTCCCATTCATTCCCTTCTTTGTGCCTTGTTTCCCTTCAATTTCCTATCCTTTTCGCTTACTTCCCTAATTCCTCATACCAATTTTCCTCTATTTTTGCTCAAGTATATTCTCTCCGGTTCCTGTCTTAATATTCATCCTTTATTCTTGTCCCTCGACTTTCTGCTCCTTCACTAACATACTCTTTCCGCTCACTCACTCTATCCCTCTTTCCTTCTTATACTCCCCACTCTCTCTTACTCCTCTCCTTCCCTCTTCTTCCTCGCCCCGACCTTTTTCTTTCCCTAATATGAGACCGATAGAGTAAGAGGAGCGAGCGCGAGAGAGAAAGGGGGGGAGAGAAAAGAAGGGAGGGAGGGAGGGAGAGAGAGGGAGGAAGATGGGGAGGGAGGGAGGGAGGGAGGGAGAGAGAGAGAGAGGGAGGGAGGGAGGGAGGGAGAGGGAGGGAGAGAGGGAGAGAGAGAGAGAGAGAGAGAGAGAGAGAGAGAGAGAGAGAGAGAGAGAGAGAGAGAGAGAGAGAGAGAGAGAGAGAGAGAGAGAGAGAGAGAGAGAGAGGGGGGGGGGGTACGGACTTGGTCAACCATTCATCCTCGTTAAAACTATCTCCCCGAAACTTACGACGGCTCTCCCGTTTGATTAATCGCACGGCCGATAGCACACGACAAAACACTCACCTCGACAACTCCTAATTGGTGGACCTCCATAAATTTCCCTCCTCTGTAAAATTAATCGCTGGGGTCGATACAGTCAACGTCACTATCCTCTCTTATCCCTGGGCATCCCCCCCCCCTCGGATTCTCTTCTTTATCCTCGTCTTCCTATCCTCGTGCGCCTTCTGCATTCCCGCCTTCTGTTCCTCCTCCCGTCTTCCTTAATTCTCCTCCTTCCCCGCTCTCTTCTTCCTCCTCCTCTTCCCCCAAAGTATATAAATTTTCACAAGATCCTTTTTTCTCTTTCCTCCAAAGGGAAAAAAAGCTCAGTTTTACATGGCTATCATCTCCAGCCAGGACCAGGTCGGAGCTATGGCGAGGTCAGCCCAGGTCATTATAAGATGGCTGATCCGACAGGTGGTTAAACAGAGCAAAGAAAATGTCGGAAGAAAAAATGCACATCAATTAAATGATAACGTTGAACAGGAGAGAGAGGGAGGGAGGGAGAGAGGGAGGGAGGGAGAGAGGGAGAGAGGGGGAGAGAGAGAGAGAGAGAGAGAGAGAGAGAGAGAGAGAGAGAGAGAGAGAGAGAGAGAGAGAGAGAGAGAGAGAGAGAGAGAGAGAGAGAGAGAGAGAGAGAGAGAGAGAGAATCTCAAAGCAGTCTGAAATAAGGTCAAACAATACAAAAAGCCTAAAGCTCCACCGCGCATGCACGCAAGCACAGCCTCGCGCCTGTTCACGCCCGGCTGCCGCACCCGAGCACAAACTTGGGCCATAAATCCCTTCTGTGCCACTCCGACCTCTTGCAGTCACAACCAAGCAATTGCACGCATATACGCATTCCAACACATGAGCCCCTTCCCCTCATAATTCTCAGTCCTTGCTCAATATCTCTTAACTCTCTTTCTTCTCCGCTTTGCTTTTCTTCCCTCTATGTTTTCCTTTTCCTCACAGTCTCTCTATTAATCTTTATTCTTCATCAGATTTACCCTCTTTTTTTCCCTTCCATCTTTCCCTCCCATTCCCTTTCCCTCCTCCCCCTTTCACTCGCCCTCCCGCACCTTCTTCCTTCTCGCTTACTTCTCCCAAGAAATATATAAATATAATTCCTCCCCTCAAGGAAAAAACGCCAACATACCCAACATTCCCTCGACCTCATTAAACATTGAAGCACTAAAAACCTCCTCACTATACCTCAGGATATTCGACCCTCCGTCACCACCTCTCTGCTCCCTCTCCTCACTCAACACCTCCCTCTCTCTCTTCCGCACTCGCACTCGTACTCACTCCCACTCCCTCTCGCGGTCACCCCCACTCCCAAACTCACTCGTACTCACTTCCACTTCCACTCCCAAACCCACTCGCACTCACCCCCACTCCCAAACCCACTCGTACTCACTTCCACTTCCACTCCCAAACCCACTCGCACTCACCCCCACTCCCAAACCCACTCGTACTCACTTCCACTTCCACTCCCAAACCCACTCGCACTCACCCCCACTCCCAAACCCACTCGTACTCACTTCCACTTCCACTCCCAAACCCACTCGCACTCACTCCCACTCCCAAACCCACTCGTACTCACTTCCACTTCCACTCCCAAACCCACTCGCACTCACCCCCACTCCCAAACCCACTCGTACTCACTTCCACTTCCACTCCCAAACCCACTCGTACTCACTTCCACTTCCACTCCCAAACCCACTCGCACTCACTCCCACTCCCATACCCACTCGCACTCACTCCCACTCCCATACCCACTCGCACTCACTCCCACTCTCACTCCCACTCCACCCCCTCCCTCTCCCTCTTATCGTGCGACTCCATTCCATAACCACGGCCTCCCTCTAGGCCTTCATATACAGGCTGAGTTTGCTCCATTCAAAGTACCCAGGTCTTGGCGCTAGGCCTAACAACGCCTATTAACGAAGAAAGAAATCGGTAGAAGAGAAGGTATAGTAGGAGGAGGAGGAGGCCGTGAAGAATATACTGGCTAAGTAGCAACAATAATAACGAGAGAAAGACAAACACAAATGACGAAAAACTAGGAAGTGGGTGAATGTAATAAAAAAGTCATACACGTTGCAACCTCCACGATAAATTCTTAGGATTCAGAGTCAAGGTGAAAAATACATATTGATTAATAACAGGAGTTACGATGGTATCAAGAAAGCAAATATAACAGTTAGACTTGGTGTGTTTCTTATTCTGTCTCACTTTTTCAATACTCGCTCCCGCACACACTATCTTGCTCATTCATTCATTCGTTCATTAAATCTCTTTCTCTTTCTCTCTCCCTCTCTTCTATCTCTCTCTTTCCTCCTCTCCTCCCCCAAACTGCCCTCCCTCCCTCCCTCCCTCCCTCCCTCCCTCCCCCTCCTTCCCTCCCTCCCAAGGCTCCAGGTCGCGCATATTAAAGCTGGCCCTCCCATTTCTTAAGACTATATCAGAGCTTGGGAGAGGTAGATTATACAACCTTCCCTGTTGACGGCCCGTCTGGCTGGCTGGCTCTGCTCTAGCGGGCTCTGGAGGAGTGAGGGGATGGGGGGGATGAACTCTCCCCCTCCTCTTCCTGTGCCGCCTCCCTCTCCCTCTCCCTCTCCCTCTCCCACTCCTCCTCCTCCTCATCGTCCTCCTTCACCTCTGCCTCCCCTCCCCCTTCGGCTGCATCCACTGATTTTGTTTCTTGTTTTTGAAGTGACGCAAAATTTCGGCGTCAGCGTTTCGCTCTCGTATTTAGTTTCCACTCTTTCTCTTGTCCTCTTTTATTCCTCTTCGCTTCACACTGGAAGGAAGAAATGGAAGCCTACTTTCTTCCATTTCTTCCTTGTCTCCAAGTTATTTTTTCGCTTTAATTCCCATGTCTTCTTTCCCATTTTCTCTATTTTCAATATCTATCTATTCCTTCTCAAACATTTAGCTTTCCTTCTTTCGCAAAGCCTCTCATTTTCCTTTTTTATCGTAATACCTCTCTTCCCTATCATCGACAATCTTTTGTCTCTCACAGTCTGGTCGCGCTCTATGGCCCTCCTCCTTCCACCCTCCTCTCATTCTGTCTCTCTCTCTGTCTCTCTCTCTCTCTCTCTCTCTCTCTCTCTCTCTCTCTCTCTCTCTCTCTCTCTCTCTCTCTCTCTCTCTCTCTCTCTCTCTCTCTCTCTCTTTCTCATTTCTCCTCTCCTCTCCCTCTCTCACCTACTGTTTTCTACCTCCTCCCCTTCCTTCCTCTCTCCCCCTTTCCCTCTCCCTCCCGATATTCTCCAACTCAGACACTCAAAATGCTTATCCCCCCTTCCTCGCCCTCTCTTCAACCCCCCTCCCCCTTCTCCTTCTTCATGGAAAACCTCCTTATTCCAGGCTACTGCCGCTACTTCCTGGAATAGGCTGCTCGACAGCCGCATGTAAAACCATGTGAAAAGGAGGAAAATAAAATAAATAATTATAGAATTTAAAAATCAGCTATTGGCAGACATGCAGATGGAGCCACATACATACAATACAGACACACGCACTCTCTCTCTCTCTCTCTCTCTCTCTCTCTCTCTCTCTCTCTCTCTCTCTCTCTCTCTCACGCACTCATTCACTCACCGACCCACCCACTCACTCACTCATTCACTCACTCTCAACCACCCACCGACCCATCCACCCACCCACGCACTCAGTCACTTACTCACTCTCAACCATCCATCCATCCATCCACCCACCCACTCTCTTTCTCTCTCTCTCTCTCTCTCTCTCTCTCTCTCTCTCTCTCTCTCTCTCTCTCTCTCTCTCTCTCTCTCTCTCTCTCTCTCTCTCTCTCTCTCTCTCTCTCTCTCTATCACTGCCTCACTCACTCATTCATTCACTCACTCTCAACCATCCACCGACCCATCCACCCACCCACGCACTCAGTCACTTACTCACTCTCAACCATCCACCCACCCACCCACCCACTCTCTCTCTCTCTCTCTCTCACTCACTATCCAGAGGCACACGAGGCCCGAGCCGCGGAGCACATACAAAGAGCGCGGCGGAGGCTGGCGGCGAGGCGGCGACTGGAGCGGGCGCCTGCAAGAGCACTCCCTTCCTTGCACGGGCCTCGGGACAGCTCGCCCGGCCGCCCGCCCGCCCTTACCTGCAGTGCTCGAAAATCACCTTTTTAATGACTCACGCCCGAGTTCAACGCCTTGCCAACTCACCTGTGGGAACAAGAAACAATTCATTAGACTGGAAGAAACTATTAACATATGTATAGAAATATATAGAAATACATATACTCGAAACAGGCCTGTTTCATCATCCACAAAAATAATGTAATCAATATATAGGCTGAAACTTGTTAAACGAACCCCAAAAAACAAATTAAAATGCAAATGAATTCAAAACAAATCTATAAACAATATCGCCCAAATAAAAACGATAATTCAATTAATAACACGAAATAACGATCAATCAACAAAATAAAAATTGCAATTCAGTCCTCTGCAAAAGAGAGGAAGGGGAGGGGTCAAAACACTTGCAATTTCCATATGCAAACCTTCTCTCTTTGTCTATCTGCCTACCCGTCTGTTTTTTGTTTTTTGTTTTTTGTTTTTTTCTCCTTTTTTGACAAACATAAAAAAGGAGTCCAAACTAAGTAGGCTGGATGGACGAACACACAACCAACCTCTTCCCCATTCTTCGTCCACAACAAACAGGTAATGCCAGGATACACTCCCTCCCCCTTTCCTCCGGCTACTCCACCTCTCCCACCCACCCGCGGTACTCCACATCAAGTACATAAATAATATGAGTGTCAATAAGCTGTCCGGCTGAGTAATAAGGTGCTCCGAGCCCTGCCACGGTACACCAACACCCTCACTGACACAAAAGCGCGTCCTAAAGCAGAAAACCGGAACAAGCTAGACAGCATATATAAATAAGCGAATGTACACTCGAATACAGAAAGAAATGAAGAAACCGACAATGCAAAACAATAATAATAAACAAAGAAATATACAAAAACTGCCACGACAACAATCTAGAATCCAGTGCAGAGCGGGGGCGCAAAGTCAAGACACAACGAGACAGCCCTAATACAGAATTGAGTCCAGTCAAGATAAAGCAAGACAAATTCAGCCGACATCGCAAGCATGGCGGCCTTGCGAAGGGAAGTCAGATAAGCGCAAGAACAGGAAAGCGGAACGCGGGAAGAGGAAGGAAGGGAGGAATGGTGATTCAAAGAATCAACTGGGGGAAAGGGGCGAAAGAGAAGGAGGGGAGGAAAAGGAGAGGTAAGAGAGGGATGGGGAGAGGGAAGAGGAGAAGACGCAGACGAAGGAAGGGAGTGAGGAAGCGATGGAAAGGAGTTGAGAAAGAAAATAAGAGGGGAAGACGAGATAAAAACGGAAGTGGGGAGAGGGGAGACAGAAGGAGAAGGATGCATTGTCTGAGGTAGAAAATCCACTCGTGAGGACAATATAGCGCCGCGCTGAGAGCCCACACATGGGGGACAATGGCGGGGCTTACGGAGAAGTACATTCGGCAGAGGTGGAGGAGGAGGAGGAGGAGGAGGAGGAGGAGGAGGAGGAGGAGGAGGAGGAGGAGGAGGAGGAGGAGGAGGAGGAGGAGGAGGAGGAGGAAGAAGGAGGAGAAGAAGGAAGAAGAAGAGGTGGGGGGCGGGGAAAAAGAAGAGGGAGAGAAGGAGGAGGAGGAGAAGGGACAGGAAAAGCAGGAAGGAAGAGGGAAAAACACAGCGAAATCAGACTGAGAAACCTCTGGCACTTGCACCACACTATGACAAACAAAAACAAAACAAAAGATAAAAGACAGCAAGAATAAAATTCTGTTGCAGAGGCAGATAGGCTGCAGGGCCGGACAAGCGAAGAGGAAGAGGAGGAAGAGGAGAAAAAGTAGGGACGAGGAGGAAGCTTTGTGCTGCAGAGCCACGCAACCGGTGCAAGAAGAGCCACGAAGTCAACGTGGCTCTCAGAGGTCTCTGCCATTTCTATCTCCCTCTTCCCTTCGTTGGCTCTCGTTCTTCCCACCTCTCTCTCTCTCTCTCTCTCTCTCTCTCTCTCTCTCTCTCTCTCTCTCTCTCTCTCTCTCTCTCTCTCTCTCTCTCTCTCTCTCTCTCTCTCGTCGCTCCTCCCCCGTCGCATCTACATACAACCCATTCTCCACCCCACCCCACCCCACCCCACCCCTTTGAAAAATTCGCGAACGCTAAAGATAACATTTCTCGTGCTGTCTAGCGGCACCTGGATAATGGCCGCCCCCGAAGGAATGCGAAGCTCTGGGATAAGACGGTTTCTTTTGTGCCTGTGTATAAAAAGACCAATCCGAAAATACCTTTTGAATATCCTTTTTATGCTTTCTCTCTCTCTCTCTCTCTCTCTCTCTCTCTCTCTCTCTCTCTCTCTCTCTCTCTCTCTCTCTCTCTCTCTCTGCCTGTGTCTGTCTCTGTGTCTCAGTCTCATTTTATATCTTGCTTAAATTGGTAATATCTCGTGTGCTTGGATATTCCCATATTGCGATATCGTGAATATAATCTATTCAAGAAACATAAAGCAGTTGAAAGGATTGCAAAATCAGCATTTGATTTGCATACAGATGAAAGAAAAAAGGGAAAGGACACAAATGTACGAATAAATTTCATCCCTTTTCGATTTTTGTTTTACCTTTTCTATCTCTAACTCCTTCTATGGGATCAGGCAGTCTTCACAACCTCCTCCCCCAACGCGTCTTCTGTTGAACGGCACCTCCCCCCCCCCACCATCCGCCCATCTGGCACTGGCACCCCACTCAATGAATTACTTTCGCTTAAAACCCCTAAAAAAACTATATATACATAAAAAATAACCCCAACATGTACCTACCCCACCTGCCCTCCTAGACTCTTCCCCCCTCCCCGCCCCTCACTCTTTATGAAGCGGCCTACTACCAACCTCCCCTCTCCAGCCCACCTTCCCCTCACTCCCAGTGTATGCAAATGATATACCATATTTTTGCCCCATTTAGAGTTTCCCTTGCAAAGGACGCGCGACCCGTTAATTAAGCAGCCGGGCATAAGACAGTCGAGGGTAAGGGAGCTGCGATGGGCATACAGAAGGCGTGGGGTGGGGGTGGGGGTGGGGGTGGGTGGTAGGTGCTCTTTCAGCCGCTGATTTTCCTCCTAAGGGCGTGCATTCATTAAAGCCCCCTTCCCCCTCACCCCTTCACCCCTTAGGAGCTCCTGGAGGAAGTCCTGCAGGTGTCGTGTTTGGGGGGGGGGGGGGGTAGTGCTTACTCGGCTTTTTGTTAATATCTATTTTTCCTCTATTTTTCTCAATTTGCTTTCAGTTCCATCAACCGGTTTTCTTATCTTATGCTTTTCTTTACATATTTTTCATCGTTGTTAATTATTGCTCCCATTCTATGCACCTTGTCTGTCCTCTTTCTTTCTATTGCCCTCTCCTCTCTACTAATCTCTTCCACCTTTTCCCTTCTGCTTCCACTTCACTATCCTCCGCTTTCATATTCCTCTTCACTATGAACATGGAGGCAGAGAGCGAACGACAGCAGAAGAACGACCACCGACGACGCTTCCGTTACAGTGCCCCTGCCACAAGCCCCGGGGAGGAGGGGGGGGAGGGGGAGGGGGAGGAGACCCTGGCAGGAACCATCATGCAACTCCCGGTCACGCAGGGTATAATGACAGCTTCTCATGGCATGTTCGCATTAATGCATGGCACGATTAGACAAGTTAATGACAGCCTGCGAAAAGCTGCTGCTGCCTGCCTGCCTGCGTGCCTGCTTCTCTCTCTCTCTCTCTCTCTCTCTCTCTCTCTCTCTCTCTCTCTCTCTCTCTCTCTCTCTCTCTCTCTCTCTCTCTGTCATAAGCAAGTTCCATGTCCTTCAATTCATTCCGTCTCATTATTCTGCTTGTCTCATTGTCCATTCTGTCTGCATGCCTGGGTACGTGCGTATGTGCGTGTGTATGAGTGTGGATGCGTGTGTCAGCGTGTTTGAGTGTGTCACTGTGCGTGCGGATACGTGCGTGCATTAACTCGAGTGCATGTATCTGTCTGTATCTGTGTCGTCTCTCCCACCTTTAACCGATCTGGCCCTCCCCCCCTCCTCCCTCCCCCAACACGCGCAAACAATGTAAACATCATCACTCATCTCGTAGACGAGCTGGCAAGGTCCTTGTCGGCGGTGGCGTCAGCGGCCCTGCGTCGTGTGGCATAAGGTGGGGAGAGAGGGGGAGGAGGGGAGGCGTATAGATATAATGTTGCGGATACTAAGAAGAGAAATAGAAAAATAAGACGAATATCTGAAACGCACATAACGATCAACTTGCCTCTCTTCAACCGCCACCTACCTCAGCCCATGTTCCACCCCCACCACTACCCTCCACACCCACCTCCACCCTACCACTACAATGCCCCGCGATGTGTCATGTCGTACGACCAACGACCTGCGTAACAGCGAGAGAATCACCTTTAACAAACGCGTCGCCCTCCTACATTACCCTTTGCCACCCTGCGCCCACTCCCTCCATACCTCACTCTACCCTCCCCCTCCCTGCTCTTCCCTCCCTCCGGCGTGCCCTGCCCTTCTCTCCCCTCCCCTCCCCTCCCCCGCCCCGACGGTAGGAATGCGGGGAGGAGCGAAAATAAAAATAATACGGTCATGGGGACATTATCTTTTTCTCGGGCGCGGTGGCAACAGAGAGACACAGAGAGGATAAGGGTTCGTATGATAAGAGGCAAATAAAGATCAACAAAAGTCAGTAGGAATGAAAGAAAGAAAAAAAACTCACTAAACAGATTGAGTAAAATAGCCACATGACGACCGTTAACGGGGTAAATTGCCTGTTCACGCTCCTCACACTTGTGACCGAAAACGTGCAATGTTGCTCGCCCTCATTCTGTCCTTGTCCTCGATTCTAGGCATTTGCCATAATACACCGTTACTTTCAATAACACGCATATGTGTGTGTGTGTGTGTGTGTGTGTGTGTGTGTGTGTGTGTGTGTGTGTGTGTGTGTGTGTGTGTGTGTGTGTGTGTGTGTGTGTGTGTGTGTGTGTGTGTGTGTGTGTGTGTGTGTGTGTGTGTGTATGTGTATGTGTATGTGTATGTGTATGTGTATGTGTATGTGTATATGTGTATGTGTATGTGTATATGTATATGTATATGTATATGTATATGTATATGTATATATGTATATATGTATATATGTATATGTATATGTATATGTATATGTATATGTATATGTATATGTATATGTATATATGGATATGGATATGGATATGGATATGGATGTGTATGTGTATGTGTATGTGTATGTGTATATGTATGTGTGTGCTTGTGTGCGCGTGTGTGTTTGTTCGTCTGTTTGTGTGTGTGCAAAATAAATAGAAAAGAAGAACGGGCATCGGGTATGAATACGGTGCACATTACAGGTAGTGGGGTAGATCGCACATTCTTCCAATCACTCTTCGAAATGCCTCAATCGAAATTTAGAAGTTAGTTCCTCTTAGGAATAACATTTTTTTTCTCCTTCCAAAGTGCACCGTATCTTTTCCTCCGTCCTTCTCCCTCGCCATACACTTAGTGGTACAAGGCTTTCCATCTCACAATCAGTACACAGCCGCGCGTGCTCCAGTAAGGCCCTCCGCCAGACCGCCCTTCTCCACTTTGTCTACCCCCTCCCCCGCCCCCTCCACCCTCCTTGTTAGCTACCGTGTAGGTTCTAAAGGAGAGGCTAGCATCGGGTCACATTCCCCCCACCCCCATCACCTTCCCCTTATCCTCCCCTATCCGCATCCCTTCCCCCGCCCACTATCCAACCCCCATCCTCACCCCTTCCCCTGTCCAAAGCGCATCCCCACCCCTTCCCCTACCCCCTATCCCCCCTCCCCTGCCCCCTCCCGCCCACGCGATCCACCGATCCATCAGCCCCGTCCAGGCTATGCAAACACCACGCCAGCGAGACCGCCCGCCCCTTCCCTCCCCTTCACCCTCCGCCCTCTCTCGCTGCTCCCTCGTCGCCGCGGTCCACGTCGTCGTGGTCCTCGTCTTCGTCATCGACTCCGTCATCACCCTCGCCATCGACATTGTCACTGGCATCGCCGCCTCGCCTCTCTTCTTCCTCTCACATCGATTCCTTTCTCTCGATACTTATTCCTCGGATGAAAGCGAAAGAGAAACTGCCGACAAACAACGAGAAAGAGGGAGGGAGGGAGGGAGGGAGGGAGGGAAGGAAGAGGGAGAGAGAGGGAAGGGGAGAGGGAGAGAGAGGGAAGGTGAGAGGGAGAGAGAGGGAAGGTGAGAGGGGGAAGGAGAGAGAGAGAGAGAGAGAGAGAGAGAGAGAGAGAGAGAGAGAGAGAGAGAGAGAGAGAGAGAGAGAGAGAGAGAGAGAGAGAGCGCTTTCTCATTTACATGGGAGCTCGGGCACTGCCTGGTGTTGGCGATCTCACTAATCTAAAATGTCTTCTGGGGATCCATCACTCGTGAATCCATGAGAAAAAAGATTAAACCCCGAAAATATTCCATATTAAGAGCACGTCATCTAATGGTTTCGCTAGTCACGCGAGTGTTGTGGGGGAGGGAGGGGGAGGGAGGGGGCGCTGTGTAGGAATGGAAGGGGAAATCAAAACGCAAGAAAGAGAGAATGTACAAAGAAAGAAGGAGAGGTTAAAGGGAGGGCGAAGAAGGAAGGTGGTGGAAAGGAGGTAGGAAGGGGGACAGACAGAAGAAAGAAGGGAGAAAAGGAGAAAGAGAAAGCGGAATGAAACATATCAAAGAAAAGAAAAGAAAAAAAAGAAGAGCCTAATCGTCTAAAGATTTGTTGTCAACTCCCGCAGACCGATATCAATTCAGTTACAGATCAGTTCAACATGAAAAAAAATCACTTAAGAAGCCCGCGTCCCGCCTTACCCTCCCGCCAGGCACCGGGAGCCACGGAAAAACCACAGAGAAAGGCCCTGCTGCCCCCGCCCCCGCCCCGCCGCCTCCCCAGACGCCCAGCTCGCATGACCGCCACATAACCGCCTCACGACCGCATGCATGACGACCAGCTAAAACAAAAGACCGCACGAAACCTGGACAACGTGAGCTGACCGCCGACAATCCTCTCCCAAAACCAAAATTGGATGAGGGGGCGAGGGGAGGGGGAGGTGCAGTGCTGGGGGTCTAAGGGGAAGCGAACGGGAGGATGAAGAAGGGGAGGGAATCAAAGGGGACGGAGAGGGAAAGACGGAAGGGGGCAGCGTGGAAAGGAAGCCGAAGTATTGGTAATTGGGTGATTAGGCTGCTATTGGTCAACTGGGACCTGGAGGCACCGGCGGGGAGCTCTGACCCTAAGGAAGAAGGAGAGAGGAGGGGGGAGGGGGAGAGAGCGACCCAGTAAAAGGGAGAGGGGAGAAAACACGAGGAGACAAAAGACGTGGCAACCGACCTCCTTCCGCGGTGTAATCTCCTCACATTCTTCTTCAGTTTCCCTAGATTTACGGCACGTACGCGACACCAACGCCCCCCCCCCCCACTTCTCTCTCTCTCTCTCTCTCTCTCTCTCTCTCTCTCTCTCTCTCTCTCTATCTCCCCTCCCTCTCTCTACCCCCCTCTCTCTTCTCTCTCTCTCTCTCTCTCTCTCTCTCTCTCTCTCTCTCTCTCTCTCTCTCTCTCTCTCTCTCTCTATCTCCCCTCCCTCTCTCTACCCCCCCCTCTCTCTCTTTCTCCATCTCTCGCCCCCCTCTCTTATTCTCTGTCTCTGTCTCTATCTCTGTCTCCGTCTCTGTTTCTCTTTCTCCCCCTCTCTCTTATTTTCTTTCTCTTTATCTGTATCTCTCTCTCTCTCTCTCTCTCTCTCTCTCTCTCTCTCTCTCTCTCTCTCTCTCTCTCTCTCTCTCTCTCTCTCTCTCTCTCTCTCTCTCTCTCCCTCTCTCTTATTTTCTTTCTCTGTATCTCTCTCTCTCTCTCTCTCTCTCTATCTATCTCCTTCCCCCTCTCCCCCAAGCGACTTCATCTCTTTCAGCTGCATCTAATTTCTAATAAAACTGATTTCCTTTTGCGATCTCCCTTTCTCTCTCCTCCGCCTCTTCACTCCTTCTCTCGTTCTTCCTCTTCCCAATTTTCATTCAGCTCCTCCAATATGCAGAGATTTTCTAGCAATCTGTTTTGATTACCCTTTTAGTCTCCTCATTTCCTACTCTATTCTGTGCCGTTTCCCTTTTCTTCCCTGTTATTCTGTCCTTACTTCTTATTCTTCAAACCTTGTCCACTTTCCCCTCGCCACAAAAAATCTACGCTTCATCTTTGGAAGCTTTATCTCTCCATTTCGCTTACTTTGCATTTTTCCCTCTCTTTGCTTTTTCTTGCCTGCTTTTTTACCCTTTGTAATTCTCCTGTGCTTTATTCTCTCTTACTTTTCGCTATCATCCGTTCATCTGAATTCTCTCTTTCCCACTTTTCCTTTTCTTTCATTTCTTTCGTTTCCATCCGTTATCATTGTCATCGCCGTCGTCGTCGTCGCCATCGTCAACATCCTCTTCCTCCTTCTCCTGGTCCCCCTCTTTCTTCCTTTTCTTTATCTTCGCCTCCTCCTCCTCCTCCTCCTCCTCCTTCATCTTCCCCTCTCCCTCTCTCCTCGCGGCCTGCCAAGACGCGCCAACTTCTGGCATCTTTTCCTCACCTTCTTCATTATCACACCGGTAATTTCCCAAATGGCAATCTCATTTCCCGCGCCCATCGTCTCATTCCCAAAGTTATTCGACTTCCGTGATTCGCTCCTCTCTCTTTCTCTTAACTTCTTCGCTTTCGCTGCTGCTGTCTCTCACTCTCTCTTTCCCCCCTTTCTACCTCTGTGTCTCCTCCTCCATTCCCACCTCCTACATCTCCGCCTGTCACTACTCCCCCCCCCTTCCTCTCTCTCTCTCTCTCTGTTTCTTACTACACCCCCCACTCTCTCTTTGTCTCTCGCTATCCATCACCCATCCCCCTCCTCCTCTCTGTATTTCATCGACCTAATCTATCTCATTATTCCTTGCTCCTCTCCTCTCCCATATTCCTCCATTCTGATTCTTCTCAATTCTCATCTCTCTAAACTGAACTCTTTTTATTTAGTCGACCTTCACCACTCATTCGGCCATTCCCACTTCCCTTTTACTCTCTACCTCGTTCCTTATTTCCCTTACGCACCTTACTTCCTCTCTTCATTTCCGTCTCTGATGTCTACCATTCTCTTTGCTTTCCATGCATTTCTTTTTTGCTTGTTCGAAGTTGTTGATCTATCTATCGTTATCGTCGCGCGCATTACCATCATTAAAATTCATTATCATTGTAATCATTACGATTATGCCCAGTCCCTCCTCGCCCTCCCCCTTATCAACAATTACCTTCGCAGGTTAATTAAGATCTGGCGCCGGTAGGGTACGGGAGGTGAGTCATCCAACAACACACGCGAGGCAAAATAAGGAGGACGATGACGACGCGGGGAAAGAAAGTTGATATAGGAGAGAGAAAACACACACACACACACACACACACACACACACACACACACACACACACACACACACACACGCACACACACACACACACACTTACAAAATAAAAAAACACTAACACAAACGCGCCATTATATTTCTCGTACAAATGCACGTCTATGTGTATCCTCTTCCCGATCACGCGACAAAATACATACAAACAAACAGTGTCCCCTCCACCCCCCCCCCCCCACACACACACACTCAAACACAAGCCCCGACACACGCGTCCAGCGCAGCATTATCACCCACGTCCAAATTGCTCCAAAATTAAACACCAGCAAGAAACCAATCCGCCCCAGCGTTCCTGTCTCATTGTTCGGCGCAGCATCGCGGGATCCGTAACCACACCGGACAGGACAAAAGATCTTGCCTCCCCCCCTCCACCTTAACTCTCTCTCTCTCTCTCTCTCTCTCTCTCTCTCTCTCTCTCTCTCTCTCTCTCTCTCTCTCTCTCTCTCTCTCTCTCTCTCTCTCTCATCCATCCCTTTCTCTCTTCCTCTGCCTTGCGCCCAACTCTTACTACTTAAAGACAATTCCCACAGCCCAATTTTTTACCTCCCTCTTTTACCCTCCTTCAAAGCTCTGAATCTCTCAATACATTCCCCCCCCTCTTCTCCTCTCCATTCGCCCTCTCTCTCTCTCTCTCTCTCTCTCTCTCTCTCTCTCTCTCTTCCTCTCCTTCAGACTGCCTCTCTCTCTCTCTCTCTCTCTCTCTCTCTCTCTCTCTCTCTCTCTCTCTCTCTCTCTCTCTCTCTCTCTCTCTCTTTCTCTCTCTCGCTTTTTCCTCCCAGCTTTCTTTTCTCTCCATCCAACGGGAGTAAAAAATATTACCGTTAACTCACTAACAAAATAACAACACGAGGGGGAAAAACCCCTGTAATATCGAAATGAAAGAGTGAAAAAAGGCAATGGGGGAAAAAAGAAGCGTGGAATAAAGACGTACATGTTCCTCGCAATAACACGCTACGTCACGCAACAATCCGTTTAAAAAAAAAGGGGGGACAGGCGGGGGGGGGGGGGGCGGGGGGTGGTGGAGGAGAATGAGGAACTAGTAGTGGTCGTCGTGATGAAGGAGGAGGAGATGGAGCTGGTACTAGTCAAGGAGGAGGAGGATGACATGGAGGAGGAGGAGGAGGAGTGGGGAGGAGGGACAAATGAATTAGAGGAGGAGGAATCGGGGAGGAAGGAGTAGCTGGAGTAGAAGAAGGAGCTCTCTGTATGGACCAATTACCTCCTGAGAGACAATGCAGTCGCCTGATCACCGAGTCCCAACAGGCAGGTCAATCAGGCACGCAGGCCTTCCACTCGCTGCCCAGTCACTCGCCAGCTCTTTTTTTCTTGCCGTCTTCCAGCTAACCTCCCTCCATTCATCCATCCATCCATCATCCCTCTCGCGCTCTCTCTCTCTCTCTCTCTCTCTCTCTCTCTCTCTCTCTCTCTCTCTCTCTCTCTCTCTCTCTCTCTCTCTCCTTCCCCTCTCTATTTCTTCCATGTGTGTCACTGCCTAAGGATACTGATTGTACATTTAAGAAGCAACTGCTTAACATCAATAAATTGTCCCGAGTGGAACCTCGCTCTGCGGCCGCCCCGACACGCAACGCTCGCATTACACCCTCGCACTGCGGGCGTGTTGTAGCACCCTCATGCACTAACTATGGCCTCAACCCCATGACCTACGCCCACACGATGATGATGATACATCCTTCCCGCCTCTAACCGCGGTAAATCACGCCCACTTGGATAACCACTGTGGCCGCCTGCGCAAGTGTACTCTACCACGCTATCCTTACCCTCCTATTCCACTTTACCACGCCCTCGACCCCCGCCCATCACAAACTCGTATGCAAGTCAGCCTCAACCCCATAAATAACCCCAAAGCCCCGCCCACAAAGCTTGTCCACAATCACACAAATCCATCCCAAGAGCAATTCCACCCCCCCCCTCCTATTCCCCCACAAAAAATGCCCACAGTCATCTAATATCGTTCCAATTTCATCTTAAACATCTAAGTCATACTCGACATCCTCAAGGTCCTACTCGATCAAAATCCTCCTCGCAGGATTATTACTCGAGGCTAATTTCCTGCGTCTCCAAAAGTGTAACTTGCCTCGGGATCTGAAGCCTCATTGGCATTTGCTTATTCCTTGTCCTTCTTTTCTTTTTCTTCGCCCTTTCCTTCTCTCTCCAGTCGTGATGAAATTCTTCTTGCAAGTTTCATGCTCTTTCATTATCTCTGCATATCCTATCTTACCTTCTCACGTGAGGTTTTTATTTTTCCACTTCCATCCTCCTTTCTATTTCTGTTGCTAATCTGCTGTATCTTATTTCAATCCCTATCCACTTCCCTTTCTCTTTCCCTACTTTGAACCCTTCCTTCGTAATGCGAAAAAAATGAGTCAAGGGAACAGTGTCACGCCAACACACAAAACAAAACAAACCTTATGCCGCCCTTGCAGAAGGACCTCGGGGGATAATCCTCGACAAGTTTTCCCTTCGGCTTCTCTAGAACAATGGGGGAGTGAGCTGAAATGGTAGGTGGGGAGGGGGAGGGGAAGGTGGGCGATACCAAGTCCAACGAGAGGGAAAATCTGTTAACAAGATCCTTGTTAGCAGAAGGAGGGGTGTTGACGCTGTTTGCCGTGCGGGACATCACGCATTTATAGTCAAACGATCACTCGTATGATTAAGAATAAACTCGTCATAAAAATGGGAAAAAACGCCAAAGGACTGCAGGAGCAATTAAATGCATGTTTTTATCCAGTGTATTCAATATTTTAGTCTCAGTCACTTAGTTCTAAACCTTCCTAAAAAAAAAATTCTTTACATGTTACTTTTTCTCATATCCATCTTGTTTTCAGGTCAATCCGTGCCAGTTGACGTTATCACGCGAATAGAGCTGTCCGGGTACTGAATGTGGCAGGGGAGGGAGAGGGGGAGGCGGAGTGGGCAGGGCAGGGCAGGGCAGGGCAGGGCAGGGAAGGGAGGGGAGGGATGGAGGAAAGGGAAGGATCTGCTTCCAACCACGGCCATACACGTAACAGGAGCAGCGTGGCCACCTATCCTTCCTGTCCACTGACAGACGCCCTCCTTTCATCACTTCAGAGATCACCGATCTCTCTTCCATCCTTCTACATCTATGTGATTTTCTTTCCATCAGTGTGAATATCCCCCTCCCCCTCGCTATCGAAGCCATCGTGGTTCCATCCTTCCAGGGATGCCACGTCTTTGCCTCGCGTTTCTTCCCCCGCCGTAATCGCCCAACATGACTTCGCTGAGAGCCCTGTCTCTCTGATATCCTTTTAAATCTGCGTGTAAGACCCTGGCCACTCCCCTTCCTCCCATACAAAACCGCTATCCTACGGCGACCCCTTTCTCCAAATCCTTCCAGGGACTCTTTACATCCTCCTCCCGCGCCCACCAAGGGCCAACGACACTTACACGTCACTCTCCTGGCAGCTCGCGTACGGCGGTGACCATTAAAAGGTGGCCTTAGTAAGAGATTGCCCATTAAATGGATTAGGAAGGCCCAGCTCTTGGGAGGGTGATGACGTGACACGGGGTCGAAATGGGGGGCGGGGTGCAGCTGAGCGGTAAATGTTAATAAAAGAAGGAGACGAGGAGACTGGAAAGAAAGCAGCCAAACAGGAGGCAGAGAACAACAATAAAGCAAAGGAGGAGAGGGGGATACACGATATGATGGACGGCAGAAGAAATCGTGAGATGAGGTGGAATGAAAAACGGGGGAGAGAAACGAGAAAAAAGGGGGAATTAAAGACGAAAAGAAAGGGTAAGCAAACTGAACCAACGATAAGGTTGAGTGTGGGAAGGCGCCTGATAATGAGGTTGGTGGAGCGGGGGAGGCGGTCAGGTACAGGTGACATCCGAGACAATAATGGACGAGACTGGAACCACCAGATACCCTTACCGAACCGAACCGCTCGTCCCGCTACCAACACGCCCGCCGCTCCGCTACCAGTACCCGCTACCAGTACTCACGCCCCCCCCTCCCAGCCTCTTCCCAAGACCTTCCGAGACAAAGGCTTGATAAGCTGATCCAGGTTAAGAGGAGGAGGACCCGCTTGCCTAAAGGCCGAGACTCCGGAAAACAACAAAAAATAATTCAAAAAATAAGATTAAGGCTCTCAACAGTTCAGATTCTCACGACCAACTCGTAGGATCCCCCAACCTGACCGAAAGAGGGCGGGAGGCAGGCTGAAGAAAGAAAGAAAGGGAACACAAAGAGAATAAGTAGGGAAAAAGTTGGAGATAGAAATGAAAGGAAAGAAACAAAACAGGGTGAGTCGAAGGACAGTGAATAGGAATATGAGGGTAGGAGAGGGAGAGAAGAGAGAAGGGGAAAGGAGAGTAGAGGGAGGTGGGAGGGCAGGCTTGGCCAGACAAGGCCACGTACACGATATAAATTTGTATTGAATGACACTAAAATCTGATTACACTTATAATCTCTTCTGTAGCCCGCCCCATAGCCCTCCCCACCCCCTCTCCCCTACCCCTAAGGCATCTTAAGGAGCTCAGTGAGATCCCGATGAAAACCTTCAGAAACTAGATTTCTTTATCCTTTCCTTTTTATGATAATACCATAAACATCATCTCAATTATCCAACGTTTTTACGATAATAACTTCACTTTCATGGGAGTTACGTTACCTTTTTGTATCACTAATACACAGATAACGATGTCATCAAAACAAAGTTTGTTTTTTATGCTGACAGAGAAAAGTTATCACCCTTATTATGCTGGAATTATTTCCTATTTCTTTCCTCTCCCTCGTCACGTCTGCCCCGTCCTATCCCTATACATTTTGCTCCACCATTTTACCTCAAACATCCACCTCTCCCTTCTAACCTCTATCCTCTATCCTTGTGACTCCCAGACCATTTTTGCTACATTATGTTTATATTTTCGTTCCTCTGGTTCTCCACTCCTCTCCTTCCTCCCTTCCTCTTTTTTTGCTTTATTTTTTTACATCCTATCCTTCCTTTGCATCAATCTCCCCCTGCCCCCCTCCGCAGCCCAGCTAAAACAAGCCGAAGTGTTGGTCGGGACAGCCGCCGCGCCTGACGATGGCGGCGGCGATGCTGCCAGGGAAGTTTTCAAAGTTTGGCCCCAGAGTTGTGCATAACAACAGCAGCAGCGGCACCAGGCGTCCGGCACACAAAGGGGCACTCGCGAGGGGGAGGGGAGGGGAGGGGAAGAGGGAGGAAGGGAAAGTGTGAAGTGGCACACGCACCTGCAGAAGGGGGAGGGGGAAGGAAAGGGAAGGGAAGGAAGAGGAAGGAGAGGGAGAGGGAAAGGAAGAGAGGGAGCGGAAAAGGAGTTGGAAGAAGAATAGGAAGAGGAGTAGGAGTAGGAGTAGGAAGAGGGAGAGGGATAAGGAAAGGGAGAGAGTCGAAAACAAAATAAGGTAAAACCTATGTATAAGCGGACAGCTCTCAGAAATTCTAAATAACACTTTATAAAACATACCTTACAAAGTAAGGGATATGCTTCTTACTATATGGAAACAACCACTAGTTAAGATAATAAAACAATCCTTTATCTCCCTCCCTCTCTTACTCATCTTTAGCCATCCTTCCATCTACATGTCTACCCATCTATTTACATAAGTGTCTACCAATCGATCTATCTAGACATCCATCGACCCAAGTATCTACCAATCGATCTATCTATCCTTTTACCAATCGATTTATTTATCCATCTACCAATCGATGTATCAACCCCCTATCTACCTCAGTGTCTACCAATCTACTTCCTCCCTCCCTCCCTCCTTTCCCACACCCCCATCTCCCCATCCCCCATCCCCTCTGCCCCAGTCACAGCCGCCTCGACCGGTCAAGCCAAAGCGCCTCGTTAACATTCTAACATGTATGAGTAAATGAATAAAATCCAAATGGCTTTAAATTAGCCTCCCGCGCCTGCAGCGATGCGCAATCATTTCAGAAATGGAGAAGGGAAACAAGAGACCTTAAAGAGAGACATGGGAGAGAAGAGGACGCTGGTGGAAATGGAGGGCGAGACGGAGAGACCAAAGAAGTTTTGAGGAGAAAGAAAGGAGGAGAGGCGCAAGGAAGATGATAGAGATGATTGAGAAGAAAAGAAAATCGGAGGATGAATGATAGAATAAGTCTTACGAACATATGGGAAATCATGGAAGAGTGAATTTAGAGTACGAAGAGGCGTGTGAAAATTGGAAGAGGGAAAATACGAAAGAGCGCGCAGCCGCAGGAAGGCGAGGCGAAGGCGCCCTAGCTGAATCTCGCAAAATGGGGGCCCGATGGGGTCGCGTCGGGCATGATGAGAGGGGGGAGGGGCATGGGGGATCGCAGGAGGGGCGTGGGGGGGTCACAGGAGGGAGAAGGGGAAGGGGAGTGGGGTATGTCAAGAGTTGGTTGCGGGAGTAAGGGGGCGGGAGGAAGGAGGGGTAGAAGGGGATGGGGGGAGTGGCAGGGGTAGGGGTAGCGAGGGTCCGCAGGGGATGTGAAGAATTCATACAAAAACTGCGGGGTCGAGTTCCTCCTACCTGGGGGTGATCTGGCTTATTTGTCACCGGTGTGTAAACATTTTCAGAATATCGCGTCTGCCAGCGAGTGCCATTAGGGGGCCTAGATTGAACGATCCGCGTGCTGGAACGAGCGAAGTCATGTGGCCGATTGTCTCGCGCGTTTTCTTACTCTGAGACGTCGGTACACGCTTTAATTATTTAAATTCTCAAAATACATTCCAGCGGCGCGGGCTGGAGTAGCGGCCACAAGCGCACTTCTGGGCCGCGGAGAGGATTCGCATGACCCGCTGTCGATCAAGAGTCGAAAAAATAAGCCTACGAGGAGAGGAAACGAGACAATAACTTTATTTGCAGCGGATGATGAGGCGATGGCAAGATCTATCCCACCCGCCCCTCCGCCAAGCCACTAGCGCCACCAGGGACGCAGCGGCGAACTGGGCAACTACTGCGGGTCTTCCACTGTGAAACACAACTCTTATCCGCCGCCCAAGAAGCGCTGGCGTCGACCGCGTCCTTTAAGATTGAAGCGAGATTTTCCGCCTCTTCCTTCTGAGAGATTCACTTTATTGAGGGAAATAAATATTTGAAGTCTAAACCAAGGGAAGATGGACGGGAAGGTGAGGAACACCCGTGATTCTTTTTTTCCTCGGTGTATGTGTTTGAGTGAGGAGGAAACCCACTCTAGTTTGTTTGTTTATTTATTTGCGGAATGAAATGGATACACTGAGAATCATGTGTGAAAGGGGATAGGAAAGGGGGGGGAGGACTCACCCCTGGATTAGACTTGAGACCGAAAAAAAAGAAAAACATGACTTGCAACTCAAAATATGTATCTTCGCCAACAAACTTGACACTATTTTCTGGACTTCTTGAACATTAAATAAAACAATACAAGACGCAACACACGAACATGCTCTCCTCACCTTCCACTGCTCATAGATGGTTTCAACTTACGATTAAATAGACAGCGATGGGAAGTGGGAAAGAGAAGGCTGAGGAAGAATGAACACAGGGAAAACGACTGAAAAAATACAATTCTTTAGGGGGTGACTGAAATAGAAGAAGTCTAAGACAAAATGTCAAAGAAAAAGGGGGGAGGGGGGAGAGGGAGAGAGAGAGAGAGAGAGAGAGAGAGAGAGAGAGAGAGAGAGAGAGAGAGAGAGAGAGAGAGAGAGAGAGAGAGAGAGAGAGAGAGAGAGAGAGAGAGAGAGAGAGAGAAAACGAAAAAATATATATATATGAAAGTCTCCGCTCCCTTAACTCTCCCACTACCTTTGCTAACAACACGCTGCTTCATGATATTTCAGTCAGCGAAGTGGGCGAAGAAGGGGTGAGGGATGATCGCGACCCCCAAGCACGTTTGTCAACAACTGCACCATAACATAAGAGAGAGGGGGGAGGGGGTAGAGGGGAGGCTCGAAAGGGCCACCTGGTCCCCTCGAAAGCTACCTGGAATCATCGAGAGCCATCTGGAGACACTGGTCGTCGCTGATCAATATCTTCTTTCTCTTTTTCGTTTGCTCTTATTCT
The DNA here is from genome assembly GCF_977035675.1 of Penaeus japonicus. Lineage (NCBI taxonomy): Eukaryota > Metazoa > Arthropoda > Malacostraca > Decapoda > Penaeidae > Penaeus > Penaeus japonicus. Next base: position 17,920,712 of record NW_028234431.1, read on the forward strand.
ATACGGAGGAAAGAAAGAGAGGGCAGGGAGAGGGGGGAGGAGGGAAGGAGGGATGAAGAGGGGAGAGAGAAGAAAGAAAGAAAGAAACAAAGAAAGAGAGAGGGAGAGTGAGAGAGAGAGAGAGAGAGAGAGAGAGAGAGAGAGAGAGAGAGAGAGAGAGAGAGAGAGAGAGAGAGAGAGAGAGAGAGAGAGAGAGAGAGAGAGAGAGAATGAAATGAGAAGGTTAATGAAGGACTTGAGAGGGGGAGGTCAGTGGCCTCACGAAGGGGAATAAGGGGACTGGAGAGCAACAAGGGCCGAGAGGACACGTGGTTGAGTAAGGGAGAGGAAAAATTAGCTCGAGAGAACGGACGGATAGGGGGACAGAATGGAGAGGAGAGGAGAGAGGGAACAAAAACATATTTTCATTGATAATAATTACAATTACTTGAATAACTACCAACAGTGGTTGTTTCTACACGAGTAAAACGACAAAAAAACAACTGTGCAACAATAGCAACACCACTCAAAGCAACAACGGCCCTGGAATCCGTCCGTCCTTGGGAGCCGAGGCTCTCGACGCCCGGCCATGCCCCCGCGCCCGCCCTCGACACCACTCGGGCGACGCGTTCAAGGCAGCCAGAAAAAGCGGCGCAGGATGTCAAGCTCGGATTCCTTCTCGCTCCAACGTGGCAACATCGTCCTCGGGCGAGCACCGACGGGAGGACAAGCGCGAGGACAACCCCGGCGTGATGGATGCGTCGCTGTAATAACTGTCTTTCATTTCTCTTATCTCTCGCTCTCCCTCCTCGCGATCACATTATCGTCCGCGCCGATAACGATCGTACATAACCATGAGAAATATATCGTACGGGCCACGAGGGCGATCGGGCGGAATTACGGTAATTACCGCGGCCGAAAGTGACACTCTCCGCGCCTCAAATTGCACGGATTCTAACGCTTCTTTAGATACAATTTCTCGATGATCGCCATCTCCACGATGGGTGGAGGCGGGGGGAGGGAGGGCCGATGGGGCCTCCCCTTCCTTTTCGTCGCATTTCTCACACTCTTCTATCCCTTGCCCTGGGGGACTCTTTTGCCCATTTATCACACACCCTTTTTCAAGATATCAACGTTCCCTTCAACTCTCAATAGCCCTTCGCCTTAAATCTCTTTCGTCACACCGCTCACGCTCCACGTTACTTTTCCTCACCCGGCTCTTGGCTGTCCCCCCATCAAACGTTACTGTCTGGCGACCAAGGGAGTTCAAAAGGGGATGGCAAGACGAGAATCTGGGGAAGGAAACGTAAAATGGGAGTGGTGAGTGGAAGGAGAAAGAGACGAGAGGTGGAGAAAATCGAGAGAATCGAGGTCATCAAAGAAATAAAGTTGAGAAAGGGGAAGAGAAGAAGAGTAAGATAGAGGGGAGGAACGGAGAAGAGTAAGAGTAAGGTTAAGGTAGAGGGAAGGGTGGAGGAGAGGGAGGAAAGAGGAGGAGGGAGGGAGTAAGAGGAGGGAGAGAGGGAGGGAGAGGGAGGGGAGAGGGGAGGGAGAGGGGAGAGGGAGAGGGAGGAGAGAGAGGGAGAGAGAGGAGAGAGGAGAGGAGAGAAAGAGAGAGGAGGAGAGGGGAGAGGAGAGAGAGGAGAGAGAGAGAGGAGAGAGAGGAGAGAGAGAGAGGAGGGAGGAGAGAGGGAGAGGAGAGGGAGGGAGGGAGGGAGGGAGGGAGGGAGGGAGGGAGGGAGGGAGGGAAGGAGGGAGGGAGAGAATATGGAGGGAGGGAGGGAGGGAAGGAGGGAGGGAGAGAATATGAAGGAAGATAAGAAGAAAGTAAGAGAAAACGCGAGATAAGGAGAGGAGCAAGCCTGCCGGATGCACATTACCCATTGGTCACGGTGCACACGGCCCGCCACTGTACAACTGTTGCTCCTCCTGCTTGCTGCATCTTCTCCTCGCATCCCTCGCCTTTGATCTATACATATCTTACTATCTCTCTCAATCTCTCAATCTCTCACTATCTCTCTCCTTCTCCGGTTCTCTCCTTGCCCTCGCTTCTTCCTGCTCCTCTTCCTTCGACTGCACCCACATTACCCCTTCCTTCCTATTCCGTCTACGCTTGCTTTCTCGTCCAACCTGGCTAATCCCGCTCACTGTACTACCGCAGACAAGCCGTCCCCTCCCCTGTACCCCATGCCCTCGTGCCCTACCCGTCGCCGCCATCCGTCTAGCCAGCCTTCAATCAGTGGCCACTACCGGAGGCGTCCATCACTCCCCCGCCCCTTTCTGTTGCCCTCCTACCTCCCCCCCTCCCCCTCCCCATCTCTCATCCCAGTTTCTTCTTAATACTCGTCCTATCCCTGTCTATTCTCCTTCGCTTTGCTTGCCCCCTCCAATTTGGTGCCCTTTCGTAGGTCTGTTCTTCATCCTCTGCTTCCCCTCTTCACCCCTCCCCCGCCCTCCGCCCCCTCGCTGCGTCCCCTTCTCCCCTCATCCCTCTCTGCGTCCCTGGAAGTACTCACGGCGGGGTTCTGGCCGGCCGTCTGTAGGGGAAGCAACGCCCACATCCGCGCCACGTACCTGTCAAGAGGGAAGAGATTGTTAATTCACATCCACGCTGCGGCCCGCAGGCCAGACGCAGCCTTGTGCTATTGCCTGATTAAAAGCCGTGTAAACATTCTGATTTAAAAGTTGTAGCAATAACAAGGGAATGAGACAAGAAATAACATAAACATTCCGATCACCATAAAGGAATGAATCCGGATGTGACAAAATAATTCTTAGAAAACAAAATAAATTTGAAGACCAAGATGTGTCTGTCTGGATGGTTGACAAGGGCATCCACTACCGACAGCAAGAGCAATCGGCCCAAATAGAAGCAACCATACAATGAGTAAAAGAAGTAAGGAAGGAGAACCCGAAAAGGAAAAGGACGGCGCCGCTAATCCTCGCCTGACCCTCGTACAATACTAATGGCGTTAATGACCTCTCAGGAAGCACAGTCGCCGGGGCACTCTCCTGGCACTCTTCGCCTGACACGCAGATCAACGGCTCGCCACATCTCATCACGGCTTCTTTTCCTCCTCTTCTTATTTTCTCTCTCTCTCTTTCTCTATTTCTTTCCTTTTCTCATGTACATCGCCTCCTCTCTAAGACGTTAGGTAAGAAAGAGCGTCGAAAAAACATCACAAAGAATATAAAATCTCGAAATTAGGCTGAGCGACAGATGCTTAACGGTGGCAACCAAACCAAATGAGCAACTAAACATTGGGGGCGCGGAGCAGGAGGGACTACCGTGGGAGAAAAGAATACATTAAAGAACGAAGGAAAAAAATCTTAAACAGATTAAGTCTCAAAAAAATATGTGAACCTCGACCACAAAAAAACAAGTGACGATCTCTGATCCGACAAATCGGCCTGAGAGCTTCGCCGGATAAGGCAGAGAAAAAACGCAAAGGGTCGTCGAATAACTACGTTCTCTGTCGTCTTTCTGTGACATTTGTTCTCACAAATTCTGTTTCTCTTTCGCCTCTCCTCCCTCCTGTTCTGTTTCATCTTTTCTCTCCTTCTATTCGCGGATCCTCTTCTCCCTCCTCCTTTTTCAAGCGTCTTCTTATCCCTCATTCCTTTTTCCCTCCAACGTCCATTCTCCTCTCTAGCCTAAGGCGGAGAGTGTAAATAATGGCCAGTGTTCACATGGACAAATGGGCGAGTGGCAGTAGCCACGAGTTCCCTTGTCACGGAGACATGCAGTGACGGCAAAACTCATTTTCAACAAAAGGGGAAATATAATCACCTTTTAGTTAATCCTGCATTCATTATAGTTGGTAGAATATCTTTGCTATTACGAATAAGTGAGTGAGTGAGTGTGTGTGTGTGTGTGTGTGTGTGTGTGTGTGTGTGTGTGTGTGTGTGTGTGTGTGTGTGTGTGTGTGTGTGTGTGTGTGTGTGTGTGTGTGTGTGTGTACATGTACATATATATGAATGTATGAATGTATGTATGTATGTATGTATGTATGTATGTATGTATGTATGTATGTATATGTGTATATATATGTATGTATATATATATGTATATGTATATATATATATATATATATATATATATATTATATATGTATATTATATATATATATATATATATATATATATATATATATATATATATATATTCATAAAGAACCGTTGATGGGGCCAGAGTCGGGGAGGGGAAAGGGCAAATGGGGAGGAGGAAAAGGTCGTGTTACCTGATAACCTGTATAGGGATTATACGCCCCCTCCCCTTCCCCCAACCCCCTCCCACTTCTGCTCCTGCTCCGCCTCCCTCCCCCTTCTGCTCTCGCCGTTGTGCCTCCGCTTCTGCTGCTGTCGCGCGCCGCCCTTTCGCCTTCGTCTGGGGTGTACTAGTAGTGGCGGGAGGGAACGGAGGAAAGCGAAAGAGAAGGGAGAGGGGAGGGGAAGAGGAAGGAAAGAAGAGGGAAAGAGGAGGAGAATAGGAGGGGAAAGGGAGAATGAGGCTCGAGATGCATAAGGATTCTGGGTGTGGTAGGTGGGGGGGGGGGGCAGCAATATAAAACGCTGGACTGTGACATGAAAGACTTTAAATAGGAAAAGCGAAGAGAAAAGAAAAGCACACACGCGGTGCGTTGATCGCTTCTTCGTTTCCGTTTTTCTGTATGTAGTTCTACCATCCCACTTTTCATTTATTCCTTTACTTCTCCATCCACACGTGTTTAAGTGACCCCCCCCCCCCACACCGAATTCCCATCCTTCCTTCCTCTCTTAGAGGTCCTGGGGGGGGGGCATATTTAGGCATTGCCTTAATCGACTTTCCCTCGAAAATGGGAGAGAATGGGTAGGAAAGGGAGAGAGGGAGAGGAAAGGAAGAAAATGAGACGAGAAGGAAGAAGGTAAACAGAACAGGAGGTGGGAAGATAATGAAAGAACGTGTAAAAATAAAGATAGCAAACAACCATGGTACATTAGCTATCATTAAAAAAGGTCCCTCTAGCTTTAAGCCCCATTCCATCCAGACCCCAGCCCAAGATCCCAACCCCTACCAGAAAGAGAGAGAGAGAGAGAGAGAGAGAGAGAGAGAGAGAGAGAGAGAGAGAGAGAGAGAGAGAGAGAGAGAGAGAGAGAGAGAGAGAGAGAGAGAGAGAGAGAGAGAGAGAGAGAGAGAGAGAGAGAGAGAGAGAGAGAAAGGAGGAAAAAAAAAAAAACGAGCATCGACTCAGCCCTGGACTGCCTTACACGATTCGCATTCAAACCCTCATTAACGCAGCCGGCATTATGCCTGGCGTCGTGCAAGGCGTCTGGGATATCACGTAATGAGGCCGGGAATATCTCGAAAGCATTTGGAACATCTTGAAAAAGGGGGGAAGTGGGGGAGAAAGGGGCATGTGTTAAAAAAAGGTCCAACGACATATCTTTCTGTATTTATGATTCTGATATATTTATTATTGGCTCTCTCCTTATTCTCTTTATTTTCGGGGAGGATGTGCATAATTATAACAAAAGATTAATTGATAGGTAAAGAGAATATATACAAAGTGAAAGAAAACCAAACCACAATCTGTAAAGAATGTTTAAACCTGGGAAAGACGAATGGGGGAATAGAGGAAAGCGCTAAAGAGGAAGAGAGCAGAGGAGCCAGAAGGAAGAGGAGGGCGTGTGTATGAATTTCCAGTCGGCCCAATTATCCCAGCAGTGTCTGTGTAATTAGTCACTGATGAGATAATCAAGAAAGTGATTACCCCGTTATTGCACACTTGCTGCTTGGCACTGGTGGCGGAGGCGCTGCGGAGGCGCTGCGGCGGCGCTGGTGGCGTGCGGCGCGGCGGGCGCTGGGCTCGGATGTGTGCGGGGCTGATAAGGAGGGGCTGATAAGGAGGGGCGGCTGCTCATGCTATGATGTGCGCGTGCTCCCTCCTCTGTCGTGTGTGCGAGTGTCTATCAGATTGTGTGTGTGTGTGTGAGCGTAAGAGTGAGTACGCGAGTGTAAGAGTGTGAGTGTGAGTGTCTGTGTGATGGAGAGCGGTTGGGAGCGCAAGAGTGTGTATGAGTGTTTGTATGTGCGTGTAAGCACAAGAATGAGTGAGTGAGTGAGTGAGTGAGTGAGTGAGTGAGTGAGTGAGTGAGCGAGCGCGTACAGGCAGAGAATGAGACTCGGGGGCATGGGTCAGAGGACAGTATTTAATGCAGAGCGAGGCGAAGAAGGGCATGGGGCATAGGGCAGGAGGCGAGGCACTAAAAAGCCGCGCCGGGGCATGGGTAGGAGGCAGGAGCGGGTCTCTTATCGCAGCCCACTATCTGGGGCAAGGAGCAATAAAACCGTAATGTCAAATAAACGTCTCCATAAGTTGCGTTTAATCAGATGCTCCTTCCATGACCGCATCCTAACCGCAAGCAAGAAGGCCCACAAGCTTTATCACTAAAGGTTGTAATGCTCTTGTGAATGAAGCTCTTACTCGCCTTCTCTCCCCCTCCCCCCTTTCCCACTGCCACTCCCCTTCCCCTCGCGCGTAAACCGTCAGTAAATCCGTAAAACAAAAGCAAAAAAAATGAGATACTTTCAGAAAATGTATTAAAATCATTATCTACCTAATCTCCATTTTATATGAAGACGTTGTTGAATTTTAAGAGATATTTAATCTCCGGGAAATTGCCAATCAAATCCTAATTGTTGTGATCTATGGGACCCGACTTGACAGGTAATTGGCTGCCACGACACCTGTAAAAATTTTGTTGTTAGCCAATGACAGCCGAACACGTGTCGTCATCAGTCGACCAATCGTGGTCCTCCAGACTCCAAAGCTCCACTAATGGTATTTTTGTTTCATAATCGCCTCAACCAATCAGCGACGTGGGACGACCCCTCGTGACTCCGCCCCTCGTTATCACGACTAATGGGGAGGTAACGACTTGTCTCATTAAGACGGCGGGAGGGTTATCAACCCATGCAATGCTGTGTCGGTGCAACCTCCGCAACCCACTCAAACCAACCCCACTATTCTCTTCCATTTTAACTCGCCTTTCCTCCTAACTGTCTATGGGTCGCCATGTCTCCCTGCATCGGTCTCCCCCCCTATCCCGCCCCCGCCAACGGAGTGTAACACCTTGCAAAAGAGGAGCAGGTAAGGAACCGAACAAAGTAAGAAGCTCCGTCAGCGAGAAAAAAGAAACGTTATCAAATACTTTACTTGGACACGACACCATCGACAATCTGTTAAAAGACTCTTAGAGGATAACAAGATAACACCAACTTGGCCAACATGTCCAACAGGTGTCGACAACAGGATGCACGGAAAAAAAGATCAGATTACGCCACTTTCAACTCCCGAGAACTTTATCGTTACCTCTTCATTATCTCGAACCTTCGCCAGCATCACCCTACACTCACTGCCGATACGACAACGCGCCACCGCCCTTCTTTCTGCCTGCTTGAGCTCGCACACGAAAAGGACCCTGGTTAATGGCAGTCTTGAACATTGAGATGGTTATAAAACTGACAGTACAAGGAAGAATATATATCCTTTTCACAATATCCCCTTGCTCTAGTGACACTTTCCTCCTCTCTTCTGATCCAAGTTGATGAACAGAGGCAAGACTCGGTGGATTTCCTTAAAATCTGGATTCAGCGCGAAAGTTCAGCATGGCTCTTCCCCAAAGGAACTACCTGACTAGGTTCTCCCTTCTCCCCAACCCTCTTAATATGTAGATGAAAGTTACCAAACCTACATAGGTTTAGGCTTTGCCGAAATAATAACTAACTTCTATCCGCATTTCTTCATAGCTATTCTTTCTGTCTCTCGTCCACGCCCCTTCGCCTCCACTCAGCCCCAGCCCCCTCCTCCTGGACATCGCCGCCAATAAACACTAAAGAACAAGACTTAAAGGTCAATAAAGATCTCGGTCTGGTTGGACAACTCGATGAAGTTATCCCACTTCCAACTCCGCCCCCTCCCTCTCCCTAACCACTCTCTCCCTCACCCTCCCTCTCTCTCCCTATCCCCATCTCTCTCTCTCTCCATTTCTCCCTCTTCCATCCTTTCTCCTGGCATATTTACGTTCCTTCCCCCTTCATCCACCCTCTCCGTCTCCTTCGCTATGCCTGGCCAGTCGATGTGTGCTCATATCTGGGTCTGCTTGCGTGCGTATCCCTCTCCCTCTCCCTCTGTTCCCGCTTGCAACTGACCTGCGTCTGTGTGCGCTCATGGCTGCGTTTGCCTGCGTGCGTCCAGCGGCCCCTGCCTCCTCTCGGCCCTCCACCCACCCGGAACCAGGGCACGAAACGGCCGCTCCGTTCGCTCGATGGTATCGTGGTCTTCGCGGGTCCCGCCAGTGCCCGCCTCGCCCGGCCGACCCCGCGATGGTATCTTCGCCTCGGGCGGTGGTACCAGATGGTATCTCGAGCCGCTAAACCAATAATGCATCGATCCGGTAATGACGGACGTGAAGGCTTGGCCGGACGCCACCGCCGAGCCTTCTTTAGGCCCCACGCCCCCTTGCTCCCCGGCTCACTTCTCCTCCTCCGGAAACTCCACGCCCTCCCTTTCTCTCCTTACCCTTCTTACTTCCCATTTGCTCTTTCTCACACTCTCTTTATCTTCTTTAAAAAATATAAAATCATGATTCAAGTGATAAACAGCGCAAAAGAACGATTTTTTCTATTTCAAATGTCTATGTTTTTCAATTAATTCTTTCACATTCATAAATCCCATTCACCCCCCCCCCCTTAGGCACGACAGGTTGACAGACAAAACGTCCCTTCCATCCAGGATCCGCCTCGCGTCCTGCATCAAAGCGAAGGAAGGGGGCGGCGATTAGGTCGAAGGAGTGAGGGAACGGGGAAGGATCGAGAGAATCCAGAGAATCCTACAGGGTGAGAGGGGAGAAGGGGGAACAGAGAAAAGGAAGAAAGGAGAAAGGGCAAAATGAGAAAAGAATTGAATTCTGGTGGATGGATCGAACGCTAATGCCAGGGTTATACAATGTCGCGGCCAGCAATAGATGGCTCGACTCCTTACATGCTTATCGCGGACCTGCGCATTAATTATGTCTTCGCCTCCGACCGACCCGCACTGCCGCTTTCTGAGGCTCTCTCGCGCTCGAGAATCAATTGAGTCTACTTTTTATTTGCTACTTCCCGCGACTCCCCTTTCAGATAGCCTCGCTGCTATTCTTTATTATATATCTCAACTCTCCTACCTCAATGCGCCATGTTTTTTTTTTCTTTTAAGTGTCTCTCCTTTTAAATCATTTTCTTTTCTTTCCATTTCATTTTTCCTAGTACTTCCTCTCTTCTGCATTCTCTCTCTCTCTCTCTCTCTCTCTCTCTCTCTCTCTCTCTCTCTCTCTCTCTCTCTCTCTCTCTCTCTCTCTCTCTCTCCTTCTAGAGGTAGAGCTAAAGCAGAGGATGACAATTACTCTCCGCCGCGGTGTCCCGCTACGGCGCCTTGATGTTCTGATTGAGACGAGCGATGTCGTTTAAGACCACCATAACAAGGGGATGCAAAGGGCTTAAAGGAGGGAGAGGGGAGGAGGGAAGAGGAGGAGGAAGAGGAGGAGACAGGAGAGAAAGAGAGAGAGAAAGAGAAAGAGAAAGAGAGAGAGAAAAGAGAGAAAGAGAAAGAGAGAGAGGAGAGAGGAAGAGGAGGAGAAGAGAGAGAGAGAGGAGAGAGGATAGGAGAAGAGAAGAGAGAGAGGAGAGAGAGAGAGAGAGAGAGAGAGAGAGAGAGAGAGGAGAGAGAGAGAGAAGGGAGAGAAGAGAGGAGAGAGGAGAGAGGAGAGAGAGAGAGAGAGGGGGGGGGGAGAGAGAGAGAGAGGGGAGGGAGAGGAGAGAGAGAGAGAAGAGAGAGAGAGAGAAGAGAGAAGAGAGAGAGAGAGAAGAGAGAAGAGAGAGAGAGAGAGAAGAGAGAGAGAGGGGGGAGAGAGGGAGAGAGAGAGAGAGAGAGGGAGAGAGAGAGAGAGAGAGGAGGGAAAGAGAGAGAGAGAGAAAGGAGGGAAAGGGAAAGAGAGAGAGTGAGAGAGAGAGAGAGAGATAGAAAGGAGGGACAGGGAGAGAGAGAGAGAAGGGAGAGAGGGAGAGAGAGAGAAAGGAGGGACAGGGAGAGAGAGAAGGGAGAGAGAGAGAGAGAGAGAGAGAGAGAGAGAGAGAGAGGGAGAGAGAGAGGGAGAGAGAGAGAGAGGAGAGAGAGAGAGAGGAGAAAGGAGAGAGAGAGAGAGAGAGAGAGAGAGAGAGAGAGAGAGAG
>NW_028234431.1:17948437-17983437 GCF_977035675.1 Penaeus japonicus
TGCCGCCCGGCCTTTTTATTGCCGCTGATTGGGAGGAGAGGGAACGCAGGAGGTGAGGGGAGAAGTGGAAGTGGGCAGAGGAAAGTGGAGAAAGAGAAGGTGTTAAAAAGAAAAGGAACCACGTGATATATAATGAACAAAACAGGCTAAAAAATATACAAGAAAAATAATTGGAAAAGCAGGATAGGAATAGACAATGAAGAAAAGAGGACGCCCCCGTGCGAGTCCGCGTAAAGAGTCCGACCCCTAATAAAGTCTTCAGTTTGGTCACCGACCCGAGCCGCCATCAGTTACCACAACCACACAAAATTACTCCCCCTCTTTCCTTCTTCCTTTGCCCTCTCCACTTCCTTTCTTCCCGAGCTCCTCTCTATCTCATCTTCTCTTTCCTTCCTTATCAGGTCCCTATCCTTATTCCCCTCGCTTTGCCTCCGATCTCCCCTCATGGGCCGCTCTTCGTCCGCCGCCACTCAACGACGACAGGGCCAATACCAACGCCTCTCGTTCTTCGCTACGACGACGACCGCCAGCGTAACTTCTCGTTCTCTCCCCTCTATCACAGCGAAAAAAGACGACGAAAAGTAAAGAATAACAACGACAACGACGACGACGTTAACAAGAAACGCCCAATCGCCTAACGACCACAGCACAACGACTAGCACCAAGTAAGTCACGTCGAGGTCATCATGCACCGCGCGATCACCCGCCGCCGCGCACCTTCGACCTCAGGCATTTAGCGCCGTTTTACAACTTTCCCGAAGGATTTTCTCTTGTTTCTCTTCCGTCCAACCTTTAGCCACATTCACCATGGCATTTCACCGAGCTGTCTCTCACTCACGCGCGCCGAGGCAATAAAAAAAGAAAGATTTGCCCGTGCGAGACTTGGAAAGGGCTACGGAGATGGTCCCAGAAGAGTTCAACCGCCAAGGGAGTGCGGACGCAAGGCAATTTACTGCCAGAGAAAAAGAGATATTTAAGAGACACTACGTGAATAAAGCAAGAAAATTACAAATGAGCAACTGCCTCAATAATAACAACAGCAATAATACTAATACTAATAATAATAATAATAATAATAATAATAATAATAATAACAATAATAATAATAATAGCAATATCATTATCGTAAAAAAAGTCGATAAGAAGAAAATCTAAACAATGAGGATAGAGAGAGACTCGCCCCTAAAATAAACACAAGGCAAGCTACCATCCCCCGGGGTGGAGTTGACAAGCCCTGAAGCGAAGGGGGTCGGCGCCCCCCGCAGCCCCCCAGCGGTGACAGATGGCGTCGAGAACCTCAAGGTAATATTTCGTCCTCGCCCGCCGGAAAACCATGATCTGAAGACCCGATGGCGCTGCTTGCGACTAATGCCTTTTCCTCTTTGGGATCGACTGCGACTGTGCAAGGATCCCGTGCCGATAGGGGATCGTGGCAAGGAGGGGGAGGAGGAAGAGAAAGAGCAACAGAAAGGAAATAGAGAATGGTAAAAAGAAGAAAAAGACAAGACAACAAGTAGAAATCAGCGCGGCAGCCAGGAGGGGGTGGAAGGAGGGGAGGGGGGAGTAGGATCTGGCTCTTCTGCCGCTACTTCCACCGTTACTATAATGGCGCCCAGAATGGCCCAACAATCACGGTATTTTCACCATGCTCCCCTTCCCTCCTACCCCTCCCCCACCCCCACTTCCACTCTACCCCTTCTGTCTTCCCGAATGTTTTCCTCGACGTCTTGTAGCCTGGGGTGGTGGTATGAGGGAGGGGGTGGGGTGGGGAGCATGCCAACAAATAGGAGGGAAAGTCTGAAATGACGATGACTCCGACATTGTACTGGTGGGGAGGGCAGGGGGGGGGGGGGGGGGAGAAGCCCCGCAGCCAAGTATATTGCTGTGCGTTGCTGCGGGCTGGATGTGTTGCCCTCAAGGCAAAACGGAGGAAATAAACGAAAATCAGCTATTTAGAAATAAGGAGAAATCGGCCGTTTTGAAAATAAATGACAGAAGTCAGACCAGTAGACCTTTCCTCCACTGGTAGCTATAACCAGGATAGACGACCCTGGTTATGACACCATATGTAGAACAGGAGCATACCAATTCAATTCAACGGAGAGGCATGTTAAACCTCCCCAGAAGCACGCGAAATCAACCGTGTAGAATCCGCGGGGAAAATTCCTTGACCGGCGAAGAATTAGGCGGGAATGTCTCGCGGCTGAAACAACAAGAAATGAGAAGAAAAGAGAGAAGAAAAAAAATCCCAACGGTTTAAGGAGTGCCGAGAATGACTCCTCAAGTCACGCATAACGGGGAGCCTTACAGGGCAAGACAAGTGTATCACAAGGCAGGCGAAGGGGGGCGAAGAGGAAGTATGTGCGAAGGGATAGGGGAAAGGGAGGAGAAACAGAGAGAGAGGGAGAGAGGAAGAGGGAGAGAGAGGAAGAGATCGAGAAAGAGAGAAAGAGCGAGAGAGAGAAAGAGAGAATGAGAGAAAGAGCGAGAGAGAGAAAGAGAGAGAGAGAAAGAGAGAGAGAGAGAGAGAGAGAGAGAGAGAGAGAGAGAGAGAGAGAGAGAGAGAGAGAGAGAGAGAGAGAGAGAGAGAGAGAGAGTGTGTGTGTGTGTGTGTGTGTGTGTGTGTGTGTGTGTGTGTGTGTGTGTGTGTGTGTGTGTGTGTGTGTGTGTGTGTGAGTGTGTGAGTGAGTGAGTGAGTGAGTGAGTGAGTGAGTGAGTGAGTGAGTGAGTGAGTGAGTGAGAGAAAGAGACTCGCAGAGGAGGAGACAAGGAGGAGGTAAAGCAAGGGGAGCAAAAGGCATCGTATTCGCCCGTGCAAGCGTGCAGGCGTGACGACCGTCCTGGGTGAATGTCACAGCGCCGGGGCTAACGGCTAACGGCTTGACAAGGAGGTCAGGCGGCCGACACGCACCCCATCGAACTCCCGCCACGGAAAAGGCCGCCAAGCTTTTAGTGATGAATAGCCAGGGCGACTATCGACTGTTCCGCCGCCACGACGCTCCTAGTCCTTTTGATATTACATTCACCTACTCTCGCCTACAGCCCCCCCCCCACCCTCGCCCTCCCACCTGTCACTGTCATGGGGCGGGTCGTTAAACTTGCCTTCGTACTTCTACCTGCGGTGCGTCTACGTGCAAGAGGGAGGTTAAGTGAGTGTGAGTGTGAGTATGTGAGTGCGTGAGAGTGAGTGAGTGAGTGAGTGAGTGAGTGAGTGAGTGAGTGAGTGAGTGAGAGTGTGTGTGTGTGCGTGCGTGTGTATTCGTGGCTGCGTGCGTGTGCGCGCGCGCGTCTGTATACGTTGGTGTTTCAGCATGTGTTTGCCTATTTGTGCCTTTGTATTTATGCGAGCAAGCGTATGTACGCATCAATGCAATTACGTTAGCAAGTACACGCTTATGCAAATGGCGGAGCGCATATTAGCGCGAGCGAGTAAATGAGCGTACGAGCATGCAAGTAGTACGCACGTAGTACACGCCGCGCCCGTGACCCCGGGTGTCGGGGCAGCCTGCACAGATCCGCGGCTCCGCAATTAACCTCCGCGCCGGAATTTCGCATGCGGTTGCCGACGTGTCATTACCTGGCTAGAATTATACCGCCAACACATACGTCATGAGGTGTCGGTAGGGTGTGGGAGGAGGGGGAGGGGAGAGGGGGTTTAAGCCTTCTGCTCTAGCGATTTACTGACGCTGCAGGAATTACTTCTGTGGCAGAGGAGGGGAGGAGGGAGGCTTCAGGGAGTGAGGAGCCCTCAGGAAAGGAGGGGTCGAGGGAAGGAGAAGTAGAAAGAATGAGAGAAAGAGGGGAGAGGAGAGTGAAACGAAAGAAACAGTTACTGGGAGACTCACCAAGAGTCACCAAGGTTGATCTATAGGCTCAATTACGGATCGACAAGGATGACCTCAATTTCTGCCTTCCACTCATCGTCCAGGAGGGGTGGAGAGAGGGAGGAAGGGGAGGAAGAGGAGTTCTAGAGGAGTTTTAGAGGAGAAGGAAGTGGAGGAGGAGGAGGAGGAAGAGGAAGAAGAGGAGGAGCAAAAAGAGGATGAGGAAGAGGAGGAAGAGGAGGAGGAGGACGATGTACTGGTAGAAGGGAGGGCGGAGGTAGTGGTATAGAAGGAGGATGGGAGAAAAAGGCGCAGGAGTAAGTGGAGGAGGAGGTGGTGGTAGAGGGAAAAAGAAGAGGAAGAAGAGGAAGAAGAGGAGGAGGAGGAAGAAGAGAAAGAGGAGATGCCTGTGAAGGAGGATGAAAGGATTAATGACGGAGAGAATGCACGTAGACAAAGGATGATAACATGAAAAGAGAAGAAGCCAAAGCCAGTTCAGCCAAGCCACTATGAAGCCGGCGAGGAGGGCCGCCAAGACGAAAGGGTCTCTCAAAGGGGACAGCGAGGGAGGCTTTGCCCGGGAGGACCGGACGGTGGGAATAAAGCAGTGTGTAATAATACAGTAGTGACGAAGTATGTCGTTTGTCACGCTCTCTCGCCCCGACGTGTCGCGGAGGGTAAGGAGGGAGGAGAAGGGAGTGGCGTGGGTGGGGAGAGGGAGGGAGGAGAGGCGGGAGAAGGGATGGGTCGGAGGGGGCTGGGGTGGGGGGGCATGAGGAGGATGCCCCGGAGGCTGCGCATTTCTCGCAGACCAGGTGAGACCTCATATCTCATTGCTGAGGCTCCTCTCCGGCTCGCTGTCTCTCGATTTCTTTCCCCCTCTGTGTGTGTGTGTCTCTGCCTCTGCCCTTGCCCCTGCCTCCCTCCCTCTTCTTTTCTTTTTGAATATTAGATCTGATTGAAGTACTACATTGAAGCAAAAAATAAAAGTAACGAACCAAATCGAATCCCAACACAATCAAAATAAAGTCATACTCATACATTTCCCAAAATCTATTTCGTCTAGACGCTTGAGATCTCCCGCATAACAACCAAACAAACAAACAAACAAAATATATATATCAAACAAATGAAGAAAAAAAATATATATATACATAAATAAAGCAGAAAATAAACAAATCAATTAACGAGCTTCTTACATCTCAGAGGAGCCTCATAACAAACAGCTCCTGAATATTCATCAATTGAGGCCAACTACAGAACATGGACCAGGGTCCGGTGCGGGCGCGCGAGCGAGCTGCCAGAACTATTATGGAGTACTTTTATGATGGTTAATTGGCGTCCTCGTCAATAAAGGTAAGAGTATGTTTAGATAATCTACATAACAAATTAACTTCCAGAGACTCACTGGGAAATACGGCGCTCGCTTTGGTGGCTCGGGAGATGGATGGCGAGGGGGGAGGGGGGAAGAAGAGGAGGAGGAGGAGGAGGAGGAGGAGGAGGAGGAGGAGGAGGAAAAGGAAGAGAAAGAGGAGGAAGAGGAGAAAGAGGAGGAGGAGTAGTGGAGGAGGAGGAGGAGGAGGAGTGGGGGGGAGAATGGGGAGAAGGAGGAGGAGGAGCAGGAGCACAAGGAGGAGGAGGAGGAGGACAAGGAGGAGGAGGAGGAGGAGGAGGAGGAGGAGGAGGAGGAGGAGGAGGAGGAGGAGGAGGAGGAGGAGGAGGAGGAGGAGGAGGAGGAGGAGGAGGAGGAGGAGGGGGGGGCGTAGGCGGACCTGGAGCAAGGGGAAGGAGAATACGGTCCCCCCGGACACAAAAGGCCAGAGAAGAACCTCTACATCCCACCGCGCGCCCTTATCTCTCCCATCGGCCTGGCGAAGGAGGCAAGCGCAGGAGCAGCGTCAGGATGGAAGGATCGCCCGCCGCAGCATTCCTTCATCTCCGAGATCCTACTTGTCGCCGGCGATTACAACCGCGGTGATCGCCCGGCCGCTTTATTGAGCTTAATTACTGTTCTCCCATTCAATTACCGGCGGAATCGAGGTGAGGCGACGGCGCCCCCCCCCTCCCACTGCGGCCCCCAGCCCCTCCCAATGCGATCGTATCGGTCTCCTGCACGATGGAATTATCCCGACCCCGAGCCTTCATCGCAATGCAAAGCAGGTTTTCTTCCCGCAATTGATATACTCGGCGAAAGATTTCAATTCTGAGCCTCTCTTATTTCCCCGGCATTGTTTAGTGGCGGGAAGGGGGAGGGGGAGGGGGCGCCGCGGTGGGTCCCTCGCCCTCCGCTCTGCCTGCTGCTGCCTCGCCGCCGGCGCGATCTCGTATATTTCCTGCCGATGAAATGCACGCTCGTCAATGTTAACCGATATACTAACTACCGCCACCTTATCGCCCCGATCATCGTACATCAGCGCGAAGATCATCGAATGAGATTGCAATAATTATCGAGCATCGCCATCCCGATCGGCCGTTCGTCATCACACTTGACTATATCGTACGTTACTGGCCAAAAGTATCGTATGTTCACCCCGTCGCTCTGATTACTCCACATTACAAGCCCTCATCACACTGCCACTCTAATCATTCCACATTTCCCCCTCTCTGATTACTGCCCATCAACGCCCTAATTAAAGTACGTCGCAAATTTGAACATGGAGAAACAACACGCATAATGTTTTTCCCGCCATCCGTGCTTGCCACTCAAAACTATCGTCGTACTAAAAATGGTGGGGGAATATCGTACAATAAACCTTTTACAGGCTTCGAACACGCCCATTTGCAGAACTTCTATTACAGATTGCGAGCCGAGGGCCGCCCGCGTGGCCGTGCTTGCGGCCTGTGTTTAAGTGCCATTCGGAATTAGCGTGGCGGCGGGACCCACCCAGCCGGCGCAGCCTCTCTTCTTGGGCCTCGTCTTCCGCCTTGGACACACACGGGCTGCCGCTGATGCCCCGGCGATGCCGTTACACCTCCAGCGATACACATCTCCTGGTCGAGGTGGATTGCGGCATGCAAGCGCAGCATGCAAGCACATCCTGAAATGCAAACCTGCACGACAAGTTATTAGGATATTCCTTTGCAAAATCCATTTCTCGCCTTTCGCCTTCTCATTTCTCGACGCAGATAATGCAGTATTATTCTTATATAACAATACGGTTAATAGTATGAAGGTTTTCTTCACCAAAGAGACGGTTTCAATCAGGCTACACAAGTAGCAGCATTCCGTTCAAAATGCCACTGACTTTCAATTAAGGTCGGGGAAGGTCATCCTGAAAGCCCCGCCTCTCCGGCGATGTATGATTCAGTGATCGGCAATTATCTCCTTAAGGTCAATGGACGTTCTGCCAGATTTGAAACGCTGAACGTCATTCTCTTCTTTGCCGGAAAATGTCGACTCCTGCTCAGAAACTTTTGTCGTTCGGCCAGCCAGTGTAAGCGTTCAATTTACTATTTTCTTATCTTGCGTCTCCATCAATTATCTTCCTTTCAATCCATGCTATCACTTTCGCCGTGTTCACTCCCTCCCTATCTCTCATTCCCGCTCTTGTCGATTATCGAGCTTTTCATAATTCAAGCTCAGTAGAATGTTGTTGATGATGATGATGATAAATATAATAGTGATGGTAATGCAAAAATATAAATAATAATAATAATAATAATAAAACAGTCTCCATTACTGGAATTTACTTCGTTACCAAAAATGAGGTGAAAAGGAATGGAGAAGGATGAAAGAAAGCAAACGAAATGAGGCGGCGCGGTTTGGCGACGTCACAATGGAAATCTGAATATTCGCGGCCAAGTCGGGTCAGGACACTGAGGGAAGCGGCCAGGGAGGGACGCCGGACAAAATAACAGGGAAGCCCATGAACATGAAGGAAGCACTGCGGCATCAAGTGCCGTTGGAAATAACGGAGGTAAGCCATGCGGTTGACTGAAGTATGGGAGGTGAATGGAAGGGGAAATGAACCCATTGCTTTAAGGAAGGATGTGAATGACGGAGAGCTCAAAGCGCGGATGAAAAAAATCAGTGAAATCAGTCCCTCTTTCGCCAATACTCCGATGGGCTGACAAGGTTGTGTCACCTCGTTCGGCACTATGCCAGGAGTGCCAGTGTGTAGGGGATCTTTTCACCCACCAGAGGGAGGCAAAGGGAAGTGGAGAAGAGAAAAGAAAAAATAGATGAAAGATTAACAGATGACTGCCTTTTCCTCCCTGCTTTCAAAAATGTTTTCAACTCCTTCTCAAAAGCACCTCCCTCGCCTCAGCTCCACATGCAACCACGCCGTCCACACCCTTACACGCCGCCCTACAACCACCTGCCGCCCATCCATCACGTCACGTCGCTCTCTCACAACGGGCTGTCTAAGTGACGCCTTCGGGGCCCCCCACGCCCACGCACTTCCGCACGCCCACCAACGTCATCGACATAGCAAGACCGTGGTACATTTGGAGCAGAGCAAGAGAGAGGTTGGGAGTTAAGAAGGCACTGACGCTGGCATGGGTGATGGATAATCCAAAGAAAGAAAAACAGTAAAAGTAATGTTAATAATGATGATGTCAACAGCAACAAAAGTACCTACAGTAAAAACGTTACTACTAATACTGATGATCTCATAGAAATAGAAATATATCATGAATACTAATCATACGAATGGAGGCAGATCTTGCAACCGTCATCCTGCGAGTCTTGGCGCAAGTCGAAAAACACGGCGGTCAACCGCGGCTCCTTCGGCAGCCAGCGGTACAGCGGTAACGGTAGCGGTGACAATGCCAGGGTGAAGAACGACCTACATTCTACACAAAAAAACACAAAAGAATGAAAGAGTCACGATGAACCATCGGGGTCGGGGGCACTGATCCCCCCTGCCAGCCTCCCTCTCGTCTCCATCTCCCCCTGGGGCGCCTTGACCGACCCCTGCGCAGCGATGACCCCCCCCAACCAACCCCTCACGCGCAGGGTTGACGACTTTTCTTGAGGCGACCACGGTTCCCCCGAGACCCAAGGGCGCCTCCACAAACACTGTCGCCAAACCCACTACGACTCCGGAACGATCTCAACAACAAATGAACGACCTGACGCCTTCCCCAATGACCACTACGTCTTTCCAAGGAATAACGACTTTCCTAAATGTCCTAATCATCCCCCAGGGACCCCGTAGCACAACTGCGACTCCCCGAAGGAGGATTCTGATGGCTTCCTAAACAAGACGAATCCCTCCCGGGGGCGGAGCGGCTGCTCGCCAGGGGGCCTCCCCTTAAAGGGACTCAGACACCACATTTTAACCTGAAAAAATAATTATCAAAAGAATAAATCCCATCCAAGGAATACATTGGTATACTCGTTCTGACTGTCCTCAGAGAGGCGGGAATGATGTAAAAGATATGGCGTTTCATAGAATTTTGATAAGAAAGACAAATAAAGTAACAAGTGGACATCCTAGTTTAGTGATAGTAACCAACCGACAAACTCCCTCCCTGCCCCCCGCCCCTTCCTCCCCCTCTTGCCACACACTTGGAAGGGCGTATCATTTAAGGGCGCGACAGCTACAACGACCATTGCCCATGTCTGACAGCTCACATTACCAACCATACACTAACCATCTTCTTCCCATGTCTGTCATCCTCTCAACCCCCCGCTCTCCCTCTCCTTCTCCTTCTCCTTCTCCCTCTCACCCCTCACCCCCCCCGCCCCCCTCTCTCTCTCTCTCTCTCTCTCTCTCTCTCTCTCTCTTCTCTCTCTCTCTCTCTCTCTCTCTCTCTCTCTCTCTCTCTCTCTCTCTCTCTCTCTCTATATATATATATATATATATATATATATATATATATATATATATATATATATATAATGATCCCGTGCCTCAACCCCGCCAATGAAAAAGTAATCTCCAAATCCAACGGAAACACACTCAAAAACAACCCAGTAATCCCCCAAGGCAAAAAAATCCCCTGCGTAATCCTTAAGAGCATTAAAAAAGAAAGGGAAAAGGGGCACCCCGGAGCGACCTACAACATCTCGACGTCCTCCTTGGCACTCAGATCAAGCCATCGCCAGTCTCCTGGGGATTCACACCAGCTCCTTCGCATCCGTTTGGCCCGCCCACGTCCTCAATGTGCGCCCGTGCCCTTACTCTCTCCGCCCGAGCCCTGATTAGCTGATCAAGCAAGCACTAATTTCCAACGCCAATTTGTGTGGGTCGGTGCGCTTGTGTAGGTAAGTGCGTGTAGGTACATTTACGTGCTTGGTCCATCATGAAATTACAAAGACAAACTAAGTAAATCAACTTGGAAAAAATAAGACATCGAAAACAAAAGTCACTCAAAAATGAGCATGAACCAAAAAAAGGGTAAAGGAAAAATACCCAAACACCAAAGATTAATCATAACGATAGAAAGGAAATCAACCGCCACAGCCCGCACTCCCTCACAATCAGAAATACCTGGGCGCTAATAACTACGGAGTCGTGAAGTCACCTCAGGTAGAAAGATGGACATCGTGAGTTAAGGAAGGAGCGATGGAGTTTAATGTGGGGCACCAGTGACACGTCCTCACATGCCATTCTCGACTCTATGTCCCGGAGTCTCGAAGGCTCATTGTCCCCGGCCTTCTCTCAAGCCAGTGACACTTTGAACCTTCCCGCAAGCCCGTCGCTCTTATGCCGGGTGTAACAAGGCTCACATCTGCGTCACGAATCGTCACTTACAACCTGCAAAGGAGTGGGGCGTCGATCTTCCATTCTCGACCTTCTTACCAGGTGCTTCAAGGGTGATAATGGTCACAGAAATTCCTAAAAAACGGGAGTGACTGCGCCCTGGCCACGCGGGCTTGACAAAGAGTTAAGTGGGAGCGTTCCACAAGTTGTCCAAGCCGCTTAAGAATGTTATTTCTTCCTCTCTTTTCTTACTTTGGCTCTTCCTCCTTCTTATTTTTCTTCATACCCCACCCCTCTCCGTCTATCTGCCATTTTACTGTATTTCTTGAAAGTGTTTCTAACATTCCCCTTTCATATCTAAGAATCACATCGTTCTTCTATTTTCTTTGTCTATTTTTTTCAATTTCCAGCGTCATTACGAGTTACTCCTCATCCTAGAGATGCGCCATTTACCTTCGCAATTCCCAGCTACAGGAAGCCTTCCTTTTCAGGAGTACCGTCTTTTTCATTTTTCCCCATCTCCTACGATTATCATCCTCGCTTATCTGCAAACATCTCTCCTATCCGCTTAGGGCATTCCTTAACCGGCTACTGTCCGCCCATGTCCCGCTCCTACCTATTCGCCTTCTCTTCCATCCTTTTCTCACTTATTCGCCTTCTCTTCCATCCTTTTCTCACCCATTCGCCTTTTCTTCCATCCTTTTCTCACCCATTCGCCTTTTCTTCCATCTTTTTCTCACTCATTCGCCTTCTCTCCCATACTTCTCTCACCCCACCATTTCCTGTCTCATCCTTCTAGCTTCTCCATCATCTTCCTCCATTCCCGCCTTTATCTTGTGTTCTTACGCTTTCAAAATCGTCTTCCCTCGATTCGATCCTTCTCATCCGCTTCCCGTATCCTTTTTTTTCACCGGTCCCGCAGCCTTCTCGATCACCCAACTTCCTTCTATAAGGCTTTCCATTTCTCGCTAATATCCCTTATCCTTGCGACTTATCCCTAACCTCCTCTATCGTTTCTTCTTCCCCAAATAAGCCTGTAATCCCCTTGAATCGCCGCCGTTCCCTAAATAGCCTCCTATCCCTGTGCACAAACATCTGTCCCCTTTAAATAGTCCCTCACGCGATACAGTACTATTTAATTCCTAGAATAGTCACTTGGAGAAGGAAGCGAGGGGAAGATATTAAACTAATTGATAGAAAGTGGAAGGGGAGAGAAGGAGAGAGGGGGAGAGTAGGATTATATGTGCGTGTGTGTGTGTGTGTGTGTGTGTGTGTGTGTGTGTGTGTGTGTGTGTGTGTGTGTGTGTGTGTGTGTGTGTGTGTGTGTGTGAGAGAGAGAGAGAGAGAGAGAGAGAGAGAGAGAGAGAGAGAGAGAGAGGAGGAGAGGAGAGAGAGAGAGGGAAAGAGGGAGAGGGAGGTAGGATGGGAGGGAGGAGGAGGGAGGAGGAGGAGAGGAGGGAGGGAGGGAGGGAGGGAGGGAGAGAGAGAGAGAGAGAGAGTGTGTGTGTGTGTGAGGTTGTGTGTGAGTTTGTGTGTTAGAGAGAGAGAGAGAGAGAGAGAGAGAGAGAGAGAGAGAGAGAGAGAGAGAGAGAGAGAGAGAGAGAGAGAGAGAGAGAGAGAGAGAGAGAGAGAGAAAGGGGGGGGGGAGAGAGGGAAAGAAAGAGAGGGAAAGACAGAGAGGAGAGAGAGGAGGGGATAGAGAAGAAAAGGGAAGAGCAACTACGCATTCTATGAAAATCACAACAGAGCTGAGAAGGAGAGGTCGGATGAGGGGATGGGGGAGGGTGGCGCCTCCTCCAGCTGGTCAGGCACGTCCGTACACGGGAAGGGCCTCATCTATCCGCCTTATCCGCTTCATCTGGAAATCTCATATATCCGCATTACCATCCTGACCCTCCTGACGGCGGTCGCGATGCCTCCGCACGACTTACGCTTTCTGCCCCCCCCCCCAGCTCCCTCCAGCCTTATTTCGATACTTTTATCATTGCTTTTGCTTTGCTTTTCTCACCCCGTCGCCATCACCACCTCACCTCACCTTACCACACCACACCACCATTATTACCATCATCATCTTCCCTTCGCCTTCGCAGTGACGTCCCCCCTCCCCCCTGCCGATGTCTTTGATGGCGTCCGATTCCTCACGCGCCGATCAACCCGTGGAGTCTTACGGGCGTATTCCGATCCGACACAATAAAGCCAACATTAATATACCATAGCGGTGGGGAGGGATACGGGATGGGAGTGTAGGTGGGGGGAGAGAAGGGGGAGGGGTAAGTAAGGACGAAGGGAAGGAAGGTCGAGGATAGGGGAAGGGGAGGGAGGGGGAGAGAAAGAAGAAAGAGAGAAAAGAAAGAATAATAAGAATGATAGTTATGAATGATATAAAAGTTTGACACAAGCAGCCCAGAAGGAATGCTCATCGAGGAGGAGGAGGAGGAGGAGGAGGAGGAGGAGGAGGGGCAGGAGGAGGAGGGGCAGGAGGAGGAAGAAGGATGGGTCTGGGGACACGGGAGACAGTTTGAGGTTTATTGTTGTGACGTTGTTACGCAGCGGGCGTCCTCCCGGGCTCCGAGTCCGGGACAAACATTACAAAATCCGGGAATTCATACAGGACAGATATGTATCTAGCCTACTTGCCATCCTTCTCCATTCTCCTTCTTCTATTCGTTGTTTCCTTCTCGTCATCCTTTCTCATACCCCGTAGCTTCCTCTCAGCGGTTCCTTCCGTTAATTCTTGCTTGCTCTGCTGACATATGGAAAGGGTGACGCGAGATAAAAGAGGCGAATAAAAGAAGGAGTAAAGAAAGGAGGAAATAAATCGACAGGTGAATTACCCTCTGGCCATTACCCTTTATCTTATCTATTACTTCTCCGATGTAATGCCGTCGCCGCCACCATCATCATTACCATCGCTCATCTCTGTCCATTTCCTTACATCATTACCAGTCATGAAAACCCTCTTCCCTTTTTATTCGGGAATTCCCGTCCTCGATCACCCCAGTCTCCTCGAAGCCGGCTCGATGTTCACAAACTGTACCCTACATAGTTGTAGACATCCGCGCAAGATGCGATCACCATTTACGAGAGTTGGCTGTGTGATGTTTATGCTGTTCACGGCTTGTAATCATCTGCGGGATGTATTTCGTGTAAACCTACTTGAAATCTGACAAAAAAAAACATACAATAACCTTTTCTAAGTCTATGCCTAGACTTATTCTCCCGTCACGCGGCGCCAAGGATAGCTACCACTGTCGGCGTGACGCCACCTTAACCGGCGTTGTTTATACTTTGTGATAACTTTTATAGGTCCCCATCGCACCCCTTCCACAGCTATGGCTACAAATTCACCGGTGTTCCGACAGCCCAAACGGACACAAAAGCCACAAACAGTCCTATCCACGCCAACTACCATTACAGCCTGTAACAAGTCTCCTCGCTAACAATAACATTGTCGCCTGTATCACCTCGCGGGGCTACACGAACTCGCCTTATAAATGTCTCCTTCTTCTGCGCTTTCCTCCCTCCTTCCCCCAACCAACACCTCACACTACTCAAGTGGGTGCAGAGAGTGGATGGGATACCCACCTTTGTGTCAGAGAACCCACGGACGAGATCCTTTGGTTATGTAGGCCTACCGACGAGTTGACCTCCCGAGTCTTCTAAACGGTGAAGCTGTCCTTATCCTGCATCTATCTGGCACGCCTCCCTGTGTCGCGTCTACCCTCTTTTCTTTCCCTCTCCCTTTTTACTACTCTTCTACACCTCCTATGGATTTAGTCTTTTTCGCTTTGCCTAACTCCTCCCAATACCATTTACGATATCACTTATCTCCGGCGTCCGGCCAGCCTTGCTCCTCTTCTCCCCAGTTCCGCTACTCCAAAACGTTACATCTTCTCACTTTTCTTCCTTTTCAGCAGCAGCTGGGAGTAACAAAAATAACACAACATCGAATAATAGCGCTAAACGACACAGAAAATGCTCATAAATCACAGAGGAACACTATAATTTAAGGAATATAATAAGTACTCCCGTATTCCCTCCGATGTCGCGTCCGTTAAACATTTCCCATCCGCTGCTAATATAACACCGGCCATAAATCTGCATATTACAGGAAGAGACGCAGCTGAATTTTCGATCAGCTAACATCAAATATTCGTAAGGGTTTCCGGGGAAGGAAGAGGAGGAGGAGGAGGGGAAGAAGAAAAGGAAGAAGAAGGAGAGAGAGAAATTCCATAGCGGTTCGCGTGTCACTTCATTCCCTGCTGATACAAACCAGTGACCAGTGGCCAGTCAAGAGGCTATGTGCAGCGGGTGGGGTTGAGGGTGGGGGTCAGATGAGGGGGTTATGGATGACCGTGACAACAAAACAAGCCGCCATGTGTGTGACAAACACTCGAGAAAGCGTTCTTGCTGGGACCTTCGAGGAGTCTGGTGGAGGCAAGAATAGGTCTGGACACGAATTAGAGAGAAAGGTCATAAAAGGGAGAAAGATAGAGGGTGAGGGTGTGTGTGTGTGTGTGTGTGTGTGTGTGTGTGTGTGTGTGTGTGTGTGTGTGTGTGTGTGTGTGTGTGTGTGTGTGTGTGTGTGTGTGTGTGTGTGGGGGGGGGAGAGAGAGAAAGAAAGAGAGAGAGAAAGAGAGAGAGAGAGAGAGAGAGAGAGAGAGAGAGAGAGAGAGAGAGAGAGAGAGAGAGAGAGAGAGAGAGAGAGAGAGAGAGTGAGTGTGAGCGGGGAACCCCAAGAGTACCCTAACCGGAGGGGAGGCATCAGGGTTCGAACCAACAAGACAACAAACACACAGGACGCGTCAATCATACCCTAAAGATGGCCAGTACATCCTGCCAGGCACTCACAGGCACCCACTTGACCCTCCGGTGCCACCCACAGCTGCCACTTGTCCACATACCTGAGGGAGAGAAAAAGATACGTTAGATACAATGGTAAACGTAGGAAGACAGACACAAAACGATGATGAAAATACATGGCATAATAGTAACACTTACTATCCCTACCTCCACATTAATAATGAGCAAAAAACAAAAACAAAAATAAACGGAAACAATACACTCCTACGAAAAGCACAGCGAGGGAGACGCAGCAGCAATCATTCACAAAAAATCTGACGAAATATTCCACGTCAAAAATAGCGAGACAACAAGGCCAATTTCCAACGACGCAGAACCACGGCATTATAAGAACTCGTCACATTATATAAAAGGCGAAACTAAACAAGGGCAAAAGAGTGGAAGGACGCAGGGGAGGGGAAAAAATAACTAAAAACAAACACGTCAAACAAGAAACAACACGGAAAACCTCGATGCAACATTTCAGTTAGCCTGCACAAACATGCAAAATAAAATATGAAACGCGAGCTCTGATGCGATCTGGTAAATCTACAATCCTAAATTTGACTAACAAATTGGATATCATCATTCGAATACTGCCAGCTGATCCTGCCGACGGATTGAGTATCATTTAAACAAACAATAACATCTGACAGAAATGCCGCCGTTGATTCACTTAATAAACAAAATAAATACCAAGAACAGTCGGTCTCGAGATACATACAACGCTGCCACGAGTCTTCTTCACACTTTGCGTCATGTGTCGTCGTGGGAGGCGTCCGTACTTGTTTGCCTTTCCCTTATTCTTTTCTCTTATAGAGATTAAGAGAAACGAATGGATGAATGAGAAGTGAGGAAGAAGGGGAGAGAGAGGAAAGGAAAAGAGAGGGATGGAGGGAGGGATAAGAAAGGAAAGGAAGGGAGGGAGAGAGGGTGGGGGAGGGTGGGGAAGAGGGAGAGAGGGAGGGGGAGAGAGAGGGAGAGAGGGGGAGGGAGGGAGGGAGGGAGGGAGGGAGGGAGGGAGGGAGGGAGAGAGAGAGAGAGAGAGAGAGAGAGAGAGAGAACGACAACAAATCAAATCCATTAAAGGCAGATTCGCCAGCCGGCACACAAGCGATTCCCGGCCGATAAAACCGACGATAAAACACGCTCTCAAAACACAAGCATCAAAGGGTTTATTTTCGCGGTCTGAAGCCGGGCAGCCACACACCAATGTTGACACGACCTGTGACGACCGGCGACGAACGGGGACAGAACGAAGGGCGGGCGAAGGGCAAGAGAAGAGAGTGGGTGAAGAGAAGAGAGGAGATGAGAGGGAGGAGAGAGAGAATGACGGAGGAAGCGAGGGAAGAAGAGAAAGGCGAGAACACAAAAAGAATGAAAAGAACAGAAGAGAGGAAAATACACAAATGAGAGAAGACTGAGAATGAACGTGGGAGGGAGTGAGGGAAGTAAAAAAAAAGTAGAGGTGAAAGCAAAGGCATAGAAGAATAACAAACAGCCAAAAGGAAAGAAAGAAAGAGAAAAAATGAAGACAGAGGATCAACTTAAGAAAACAAAGACACGTCCACATCAACCCGGCGTCAAATAAACACACATCCACACGCGAAAGACGAATTATTACGTGAAACTTAATGCTGACATTATATGGGGTAGGGGACAGGGAGAGGGGAGGGGAGCCCAGGGGACAGGGAGAGAGATGGAATAGGGAAGGAGGGGGGTACCAGGAGGAGCTAAAGTAAACAGATGACAAAAGTAGTATCATCACACGGTCAATATTTGCCCTGATCCTTTGTTACAATATAGGGGTCGCGAGCGTTAAAATAATTATTGAGAGTCCCGGGGATTAAAATATCACATCGTGGCCCTTCCACTTGAGCTCTATTGCAAACAAATCAAATGAACTAATGCGCGTCTGACTGGCTGGATAAACAGATATGAGAGTGGCTGCGATAAAAAAAAGCCTCGGGGTTTCATGTTGGGGGGAGAGGTGAGTGGCGGGGGTTGAGATGAGGATGGCTTCCTGTGACATGAGGATGGGGTTTCATCCGTCATGCGAAGGAGGCTGCGGTTCCTTGTAAGGAGCGTCAAGAGAGGTTTGAGGTTTTGTAAATGAAGGGTTTGTGAACTGGGCTTTCTAATTCAACAAGTGGGGCCTTCTCCGACTACATGCAAGGACTGCGGGCTATTGATTCGAGGTAACTAAAAAAAACTTTTGTAACTAAGAAAAAAACAGCAACGCGAAAATAAAATTGAAATAAAAACAAAATGTCACTAGTCCATTCTTCCTTAAATCCTTCCTTTGGTTTGAAAAAGAAGAAAAACGTGTTAATCCTCCATTAACTCTTCAAATCTAGGTTTTTCCGACAGCCTAATCCTCGTTTTTTCGCCCTTCTTTCCCGCCCTCCCCCTTTTCGGGGAAAAAACAGATGGCCGTCACAACAGATGAACCCTTTTAGGACACCGAATCCTCCTCAAATGGGCATATGGAAGGACACCGCAGGACTGGCGGCCGTTTCTAAAGACTTGTTTTTCTCTTTGCTCTTGTTCTTTCTTTCTTTTTCGGTTTTATTTTCTCCCTTTTTCTACAGAAAAAAAATCTCTCTCTTTCCCTTTCTCACTCTCACTCTCCCTTACACTAATTCACACACACACACGCACATACACACGTCGCTCTGGTCCCTCCGCCTCGCAACTGTTTCAAGCCGCCCATTTAGCAACAGCGCTTTTTTGTGGGCGTGTTTACAACCCTTGGCCAAACACCGTCATTCATAGCAGCGTGGCGGCGGCGAAGGCAGAAGGATGAGGCTGAGGAGGTGTTGGGAGTCCGAACTAGTTAGCTGGGGAGACGTGTTTGCTTAGACACACTTGGGGGATGTGTGTGTGTGGGGGGGGGGGAGGAGGAGGAGGAGGAGGAGGAGGAGGAGGAAGGAGGAAGGAGGAAGGAGGAGGAGGAGGAGGAAGGAGGAGGGAGGAAGGAGGAGGGAGGAGGGAGGGGGAGAATAAGGAGTAGGGGAAACACAAGGTGAAGGTATATTGGCATTGTTGAAACCAAAGTTAGCGTTTACTTTCCATCGTTAAAGTAAACTTCAAAAACCTCTCACACCCTCGAAGTCCAGAAACATCGGCCATCAGACCAATCTCTTTCCTTTTCCCCCATCCGCCTTTTCCCCACCAACGCCGCCCTTCCCTTCGGCCCCCACTCATCACCCTGAAGAGCACAAGTGGCACCGTGGACGCCTCAACGCCTGGGCGCAAGGGCCGTGACCCCTTCTGACCCCCGTGGTGCTCCATTACCACCTGGCGGCTCTGGATCATGTCACTCCACGTCACCTGGTGGAGAGGACGCGGTGCTCTACCTCGATTCCCTCACCTTTTCTTTCTCCCCTATTTTCTTCTTTCTGACGACAACCAATTTTTCTGGCTTCCACTTACCCTTACTGCTTTCTGTCTGCGCCCACCCGTGACAGAAGAGCAACAACGATACACACACAGAAAAAAAAACATAACTGGCTCTGAAAGGCAAACGACATGCATAGAACCTCGTTCCGTTTTCCAACAGTGCGCCCTGGGTATCAATTATCGCTCGGCAATTATTCCCTCTGCATTCGCTGTGGCGAAAGAGAGAGAAGGGAGAGGGAGATAGGAGAGAGGAGAGAGGATAGAGGTAGAGTGGAGAGATGTTGAGAGGAGGAGGGGGAGAAGGAGGGGAAGAAATAAAGAGAGAGAGAGAGGTGAGAGAAGAGAGGGAGGAGAGAGAGAGGAGGGAGGGAGAGAGAGAGGAGGGAGGGAGAGAGAGATAGAGAGAGATAGAGAGAGATAGAGATAGAGATAGAGAGAGAGAGAGAGAGAGAGAGAGAGAGAGAGAGAGAGAGAGAGAGAGAGAGAGAGAGAGATAGAGATAGAGATAGAGATAGATAGAGATAGAGATAGAGATAGAGAGAGAGAGAGAGAGAGAGAGAGAGAGAGAGAGAGAGAGAGAGAGAGAGAGAGAGAGAGAGAGAGAGAGAGAGAGAGAGCAGCTCGGAAGCCTTTGCCCGTCCTCCCTCCCATCCCTAAACACTCACAGATATAATTTTATGCATCACAAATGCCACGAGTGCCAGTGCCACGCTCGTTGACTCTGGCTAATGGCGGGGCATCTCCTCGCTTGTCATATGTGGCGAGAGGTGACAGACCAGACGCCAGAGGAGGAGAGAAGGAGGAGAAGGAGGAGGAGGAGTAGAAGGAGGAGGAGGTGGAAGACTAGGGTGGGGGTGATGGGGAGAGGGTGGGGGTGATGGGGAGAGGGAGGAGGATATAAGTAAGAGGAGGAGGAGGTGAAAGACGAGGGTGAGGGTGACGGGGATGGGAAGCGGAAGGAGGAGGAAAAGTAGTTGTAAGAGGAGGAGGAGGAGGAGGAAGGGGGAGAAGAACAGGAATAAGGGGAAAGAGTAAAACGGACAAATAAGAAGAGTGAAAGGGAGAGAGAAGGAGGAGGAGAACAAATCCGAAAAGAGAGAAGAGGAGGGGGAGGAGAGGAGGAAGGGGAGGAAGACCAAGAAGAATTATGACCATTATTCGCGTCATTAAAACTAACACCAAATTAGCTCTCAGGTTCATTACGGTTTAATTATGTCGGCGTGTAAGCCTGTGCTCTGATTGTTCCGGGATTCGCCTTCCCCATCACCATTGCCATTACCATCACCCTCCCCATCACTATCACCAACACCATCTTCATTATCCATTACCATCGCTTTCACAAGTATATCGTTGTCGCTTCACCTTCACCATCATCATCATCGCCATCACCATTACTATCACAATCGCCTTCACCATCATCATCCTCACCATCGCCATCGCATCACCACCATCACATCATCACCATTGCCATCACCATTACAACCACCGTCATCACCACATGGACAGCAGACCCTCGTCAAATCGTCGCCTTTGGAAGGACTAGAAGCCATCCGTGAAGGACATCCTGTGCGTGCGTGCTCCCGTGCGTGCGTGTGTACGTGATTGCGCGTTTAATGTGCGTGTGTGTGTGTCATCTTGAAAGGAAAATATATGCGCCACTATGATGGTCGAATAATACGGGAGGGAGAGAATGAATGGAGGAGGTGAGAGAGAGAGAGAGAGAGAGAGAGAGAGAGAGAGAGAGAGAGAGAGAGAGAGAGAGAGAGAGAGAGAGAGAGAGAGAGAGAGAGAGAGAGAGAGAGAGAGCAAAGAGCGCAGAGGGGGAATCAACAGCAGCAACTTCATGGCACTCTCACCTGGCTCTCCCCCCTCCACTCTTTCCTTCCCTCCCCCATCCCTCCACCCCACCACCCCCCTCCAGAGCGGCATTAACCGTCCTTTCACGCCCCAAACTAACTGCTGTTTCAGCCCTAATTGCCTTCTGCGCGAGGTGATTTATCTCGGGAAGGCGACGGCTCCGAGCTCATTTAAATGTAATAAAAAATAACCTTCTTGGAGGAAATTCTTATCTCTCCAAAGGGGGCGGGGGGAGGGGGATTTACATCTTCCTAGCGAGAAAAAAAGTAAAAATGCGCTTAAAATAAATAAAATATTCAAGATGAATATATAATGAAAAGATGTTGGGGAGGGGAGGGGAGGGGGGAGATGGCGATTACCTCGGCCATTTTATATACTCGTAAGAAGAATGAAAATATACTATGTGTTGAAATATTAAGAACAAGTCATAATCGTATATCACTTAAAACTAGCTTAACCCAAATTTAGTTACTCGTGTTCCTCCCACCGCCTCCTCCTCCAACGCCAGCGGGGGCGGGGGTGGGAGGAGAGAGGAGAGATGAAAGAAGGGAAGAGGGGACAGAAGGGAGAGGGGGGAGGGAGGAGAAGGGAGAGGGGGGAAGGGGGGAGCGAGGGGAGTGTAGGGACTTCTACCCTACTCCCTCCCCTCTACTACACTGACATATGCCCGCCACCTCATTCATTAACTTCTGCTTTTCCTCTCACTACCTCACTTCTTTTTTTTTCTTATTTTTTTCGGAGGGGGGGGGGGTACTCCTTTACTCGATTCATCTACTCTGTCACTTCCTTGTTTCATGCATGGATGCTGTCACCGTCTACGTCAATTTTCCTTTCGAACTCGCTTCCTCTATGCAGCAAGTTGAGAGAGAAAGGAAGAAGACAAGAAGAAAGATAAGGAGGATGAGGAGGGCGAGAAAGAAGATAAGGAGGAAGAGCAGGAAGAGGAGGTGGTGGTGGTGGAGGAGGATGAGACTAAAGAAGAAGAAGAAGAAGAAGAAGAAGAAGAAGAAGAAGAAGAGTAGCAACCGCACGAGGAGGGGAGGAGCGGGAGCCGAGGCGGCAATTTTGTCATCCTCATCAACAGGTCCTGCTGGGTGGGATGTCGGGATCCCGCTGCGTCCTTCCGTCCATCTCTCGCCTTCCCTCTTTCCTCCTCGGTGTTCTTGAGTCGCTCTCTCCCTCTTCTTCTTCCCTTCCTTTCTCCTCTCCCCTCCTTTACTTTATCTCCTTGTCTCCGACATTCTTTACCGTCTCGCCTCCCCTTCCGTCCGCAGAAGAACCCAATAAAAGCACACCGAGAAAGAACAAATGACACAAGTTTGAGGGGAGGAAAGCAAGGGAGAGGTAGAGAGAATGAGGAGGAGGAGGAGGAGGAGGAGGTGGAGAAGTAGGAGGAGGAGGAATAGAAGGAGGAAAAGAAGGAGGAGGAAAAGGAGAAGGAGGAGGAAAAGAAGGAGGGGGAATAAAGCAGAAGAAGAAGAAGAAGAAGAAGAAGGAGAAGGAAGAAAAGGTGGTGGTGGTGGAAGGGGAGGAGGGGGAGGAGGAGGAGGAAGAAAAGGAGGAACACGAGATAAAAAACACTTAAGTCACCGCAACATTAATTTGCCGGGTGTCTTGAGGGGAAAACTAAGAATATTTTAAGCGGTCGTTTTTGCTCCTGTTACTCGGTTACTGGAGTCCCGAGGGGGAGGGGGAGGGGGTGACAGATAAATATTCTGCTAGAACTTTTTAGATTCATTTGTGCATTGTCCTGGATAACAAAGAATGAGATGGTGGAGGAGAAATAATAATGTGAAGATAAGGAAGAAGAAGAGCAAGAGGGAGAGGAGGGAGGAGGAGGAAGAGGAGAATGAGAGGAAAATGGAGTGGGAGTGCGAAGAGCGAGAGCGGGAGAAGAAAGAGAGGGAGATGGAGAGAGGTTGTTACAGTCTTCAGCGAAAATACGACACCTTTAAAGATTCTAATGCAAGCCTTTTTAATTACCCTAATCATCCAAGACCCGCAAGCAATTAGCAATAAACAATAGAGCTTCCGGTTGCTTTCTCTCTCCATTTCTCCTCCATTTATTACTTTTTTGTGTCTTCTTCTCCAGCGTTTTACACCGTTTTTCTGCCATTTCCCTGTGGAAAAGTCTTCACCCTCATCCAACGATGGTTCCACCCTCGCACGTAATCCCTTCTCTTCTTTTCTCCATCTTTTTCTCGTCTTCCCATCTCAACTTTCCCCTTGCTCGGACATCCTCCCCCCCCCCTCACAATCATACCTTTCCTTTCTCTGACAGTCATTTCACCTTCCTCTGAACTGACCAATTTTCTGATCTTTCACTTCCCTCCCGTTTCCCTTCCTTTGACATCAGTTCATCTTTCAATACTACTCTCCTCTCCCCTCTTCTCTTACGTCATCTCTTCTTTCGCCCCCCCCCCTCCCATACCCCTCCCGTTAATCCCCCAAAGGGGATTTGATGCTCCAACTCAAGGAGAGGATTTCAGATTCATGTCTCGAGTTGTCTTCTCCCTTCATTGATGGCGATAAACAGAATCCTCCGTTGCCATGACAACCGCCTCATCAAAGTAGTAATCAAACGATCAAAGACACAGGTATTGCGTCTCAGTGTAATGACCTAGAAGCGATTACAATGCTGGAATAATTCACTGTGAAATCTGTCACAAATCGACACCAAGAAACCGCACCTTAATTACAAAGGAAATCAGTCGCTATTCAAAATTCAATAATATATCGCCTAACACTGACAACTGATACCAGTTATGAAAATTAGTTCTGCCTTTTAGAAGAATTACAACCCCTTTCTTATTATTTTCCTCATTCACTCCAATTCTATATTTCATTCCACTTCCCTTCTCTATAGCGCTCTCCTACACATCGACCTTTCTTTCATCTCCCTCACGCCTTTAAGTCCTTCCACTGCTGCTGCTGCTTTCTCTTCCTCTTCCTCTTCCCACATCTTCCCACCTCGTCCCTCCCGCCACCCTCAAACCTCCTTCTACCAGCACCCCACCTCCCTCCCTCCCTCCCTCCCTCCCTCTTCCTACCTCCCTTTACCCTCCTCCCACCTCCTCTCGGCCACCCTCTTTCTCCCTTCCAAGACACGTAACGCGAAACAAAAGATCACACGAAGGACGGAGGAAGCAGACATACGAGATACAAGGGGAAATGTGTGTGTGTGTTTAGAGAATTCACGCGGTGGAGATTCCTAAAAGCAGGGAGACAAAAACACATTCTAAATTTCCAGATGGGAGGAGGAAGCTAAGAAGCGAAAGTGAAAGGGAGGGAAAACAGAGAGAGAGAGAAGCTGAAGGGAAAGCTCAAGAAGAGAAAGAGAAAGAGAAAGAGAAAGAGAGAGTGAGAGAAAGACAGAGAGAGAGAAGGGGAGAAGAAGAAGAAGAAAAGGAAATGTGTAGCCTGAGGGGACGCCGAAAAATGAATGACCGAGAAAAACATAAATAGAAAGGAAAAATACTGAAAGGCAGAGAGGAAGGGCGAAAGGAGCAAAGAGAGAAAAGAATGTGAAGGAGCAGAAGGTAACTGGCTCTGGGCATTTTACTCGTCGCTTGAGGAATGGAAGTCTCGTAAGTGGCCGAGGAGGATCTTTATGTCGTACAGCTAAGGCAGGAGACGTGCGAGGAGGAGGAGGAGGAGGAGGAGGAGGAGGAGGAGGAGGAGGAGGAGGAGGAGGAGGAGGGAAGGAGGAAGTGGAGGAAGGAGGAGAATAGGAGGAAAAAGGAAGGAAAAAAGAGCAAGGAAGGAAGAGGAAGAAGACGACGAAAACGAAGAGAAGGGAGGAGGCACTAGAATAGAAGAAAAAGGAAAATCAAACGGGAGCATGAAACCAAACAAGGGAAATGGAGACGACGGAGAATCAAAACAAAGCCAAAAAGAAGAGTATGAACAAACCAAAAAACTAACAATAGTAAATGATGAACTTGAGCGAATTAAAACTCGAAATGCCAAAAGGAACGGCCGCTCCAACTGCCATCCTTGCGTAACTCGATATCACTTCCTGTTAAACAGCTCAGACGATAAAACCACCACCTCCTCCCCTTCCCCCCTCCCTCCCCCCTAACCCGTAATGACGAGTTACTGTCTCATTAACGTTACCCAAGGGTGCCTCCGATGCCCGGTCTCTCCTCACTCGTCATTCCCGTCTTCTTTATCTCTCTCTGAGGTTCTATTAACTAATTATTCCTTTTCTCTTCTCTTTGTATTTCCCTCTATGCTTCATTTTCACTTCTGCTATTCCCACTTTCTATCCGCTTTCGGAGTAATGCGTCCGTTAGCTCACTTACCTTCCTATATCCTCCCTTTATCTCACTTTCCCCTTTCCCCCCTTCTCCCTCTCCTCCAGCTCTTCTTTGTACCCGGTTCCACTTCTTCTCCTCTTTCCGCTAACCCCTTGATATAAAACACACGCTGTTACCTCCAAGTATGTGTTAATTAGAGAGCCTTCTCCCCCCCCCCTCTCCTCTCCTTGCGAGGCGCTATTCCACATGTACATCTTACCAAATGAGCCATAAAGGATCCCATTCCGGTTGAAAATTCTGGTTGTTCGTATCTCCGAGTTATAAAGTAGTTATGATAAAATAAGTTTCCCTCGGAAGAAGTTCCTCGCCCCTTTTCCCACTGCCTCTGCCCCTCCTCCTTGTCTCTCCTTCTCCTCGATTGTGCCAGAAGTTTCTTTTCGAAGTGAGATAAGAATGTGAAGTTGTTCCTCTTCTGATTTTGAAAATTTGTACCAACTCGCTTATTTTGGCAGCAGTCACTTCCACTCATGTTCTGCACCGCCGTCGCCACGCTGACCACAGCCTTCAGCCCTCCCCCACCCACCTCCCCCGCATACACACGACCAGTAGCTTAATGCTGCAGTTCCATCTATCTCCCTCCTGCAGGCAGCGCTGACGGGGGAGGAGGCGGAGGCGTGAAGGCGTCCGAGGGTGAGATACACACTCTCATAAAGCCTTGCGATGGCCTCTCCCGCACCCGCGACACACCCTCAGCAATTTTTTGAAAATGAAAAAAGTTCATATATTGCGTCATTTTTCTCCTCTCGCCTTTTCACTTTGTCCTTTATTTTCATCCCATTACCACCCCCTCTCTCTCTCTCTCTCTCTCTCTCTCTCTCTCTCTCTCTCTCTCTCTCTCTCTCTCTCTCTCTCTCTCTCTCTCTCTTTCTCTCTCTCTCTCTTCCTTCCCCCTTCCCTCTCTCCGCCCCTGACTCACTCCCCTACCTATCCCCAATCACCTTTCCATTCATACAAGCAACCCTTTCCCTTTCCCTCCCCTCCCCTCCCCTCCCTCCGGCAGATGTCCGCGTGTTGGGTAACCCGCGTTCGCAGGCAAGCGTGACAGAGAGCCAAAGTTTAGCCATAAGCAGCCTCCGGGCCCGGGCAGCCGTGCTCCATCCCGGTCCTTTCCTGGGAGGAAGAGGGGGGGGTCGAGGAAACGATCAGGGGAGTGTGTAGGGGGGGTGTATGGGTACGGAGGAGAGAGAAAAAAAAGAGGGACATAGACGGTATATAAATCATAGGAAATAAAACAGGTTCATGGATATTGATTGATGATGAAGAAAATGAAGACGACGACGACGTATGGAAGAATGAAATAAATATGCGATTAACGAAAAGAAAGTAAAGTAAAACCAAGTAAAACCGAGCGACAAAATGATGGAAAAGAAAATCGTGTTAAAAAGGGGTGTCTAGAAGATGGATGACTCCAGCAAGCAGGCCCTGGTATGAACAGGGGGGAGGGAGGGGGGGGGGTATTCTGGCCCGTGTCCCTACTAATTACTCGAGAGATAACAACACATTTTGGGGAGAGAGGGCGGGGAGGGATGGGGAGGGTAGGGAGAGAAAGAGAAAGATAGAGGGATCGAGACAGAGAAAGAGAGAAAGATTTCGATCCAGTAAAGGGAGTCTAGCTCGCCTGCGCAAGGCCTCCGCATGTGCCCCCTGCCCAAATACCCACAAGAACCTGCACGTACCCTCACACACCTCCCAATACCGGCCAATTACCTTCGCCCTCCGGCAACCACCGGAACATAATGACGAGGACAGAGGATAAACGGATAATTTATGGTCGAGATGACCCATAGATAAGCACAAAGCGGTGATAAACGGCGAGAGAATAAGGAACTACACAACACTCAACTATCTCCGGCCCTCTGCCATCATCACCATCATCACCAGGGACAGCTTCCTTCACTGGCCTCCTTTTCCTCCTCCTCCTCTTCCCATCTATTTTTTCTTCTTCTTTTTCGACCCCTTCCTCTTCCTTGTCCAATGCTTCTAATTCATCTTTCTCCTCCTCCTCCTCCTCCTCCTGTTTACAATGACAACCAGTTTTCCTGCCTTTCCCCTTTTCCTTCCCCTCCTCATCACCCCCCCCCCCAATCCCCATTCCCTTGTACCTAATACGTTCCATTCTTCATTCCTCCTTCCGTTTTCTTTCTCCTTTTCCTTCTGTCTTCCCTCCCTTACCTTTATTCAACAAGAGCAAATGAAAATAAATAAGAATCAATAGCCTGAGGGCAGAGGGACTTCAACCACCTCTCTCTCATGAACGTCAACACTCACGAGCCTCCTGTTTTGCACAGCCGTCGCTCCTCCATACTTTACCTGCGGGGGAAGATGAAACTGATTTAATATAAAGGATACACAAATTTAGAAAGATTAATAAGACACAAGCAGTATGGACAATTATAAATGACACTACTAATACTGTTACTAACACCAATGATCA
This sequence comes from Penaeus japonicus, assembly GCF_977035675.1. Classification (NCBI taxonomy): domain Eukaryota; kingdom Metazoa; phylum Arthropoda; class Malacostraca; order Decapoda; family Penaeidae; genus Penaeus; species Penaeus japonicus. The sequence continues at coordinate 17,975,769 of NW_028234431.1, forward strand.
GAAATATATATAATAACCATGATAACAACGATAATAACGACTATAATCACAATAATATCAATGAAAAATGTTTTTTTAATAAATGACAAGATAGTGTAAAATAAAAACGCTAATAACAGCAACGAACATATAAAATAAAATAACACATAAAGAGCGGCCATAATAATGATACAACAGACACACACACCAACTCCACCTCCACACATCTCGCAGCAGGCAAAGAGAAAGACCTTAAATGGACTCTCTTGTTTGTTTAGCGAGATTGTTTCTGGCCTCGCCTACAAGGCCTCCCCTCCACCTCCCCCCCTCCCCCTTTCTTACTCTTTCTCTTTGAGACTTTCTTTGCCTGTCTCTCGGCATCACGATGGGGCTGGGTATCGTATGTGTGTGTTGTCTGTCTGGGTTGAAATGCCCTCCCGCCCTCTTGTTTGTCTCTCTCTGCGTATCTGTGCGTATGGTCTTTAATGCAGTTGTCTCGTACGTTGTAGTTGTTTGCGTGTATTCTTTTCCTGACTAACCTCTCCTTCGTGTTTGGCTGCGTCTATCTGTCAGTTTGTCTGTCTGTCTCCCTCGCCACCCCCTCTCTCCCCGGCCGACATCCGAGCGTGACGCCAAGACAAGGTGTTTAGACAAACATGCAAACGCCTGATGGGCGAACACCGCCGTTATCAGCTGACAAAACTGAGGAAAGGGGAGGAGGAAAACGACAGAGGAAAAAGCAAGAAGAGTGTCTAACGATTAGGGACGTGCAAGAGTGAGAGAGAGTGAAAGTGAGAGAGAGAGAGAGAGAGAGAGAGAGAGAGAGAGAGAGAGAGAGAGAGAGAGAGAGAGAGAGAGAGAGAGAGAGAGAGAGAGAGAGAGAGAGAGAGAGGTGAAAAATAGACCATTAAAACACCCATCTACCCAAGAAAAATCAAGCAAAAGCAAAGAGCGCGAGAGACAAATCGCACACCCGAAAACCACTAAACAAACAAGCGCAAGCAGGATTATCAAGCGCGATAACCTGGCATCAAACGCCAATTAGACACCGCTCAAGGGGATACTGGAGGGGTGGGGAGGGGGGAGGAGGAGGGGATGGAGAGGACGAGAGAGGAAGAGCATCACCGACGCCACCAATTAAGATCTCCAAAGAAATAAGAGGAAAAGTCTTTACGGGACGTACAAGATTGTTGACAGTAGAGGAAGAGGAGGAAGAACAGAAGAGTAAGAACGAGAGAGGATGTTGGGAGGAAGAAATAACGAAGGCGCAGAAAATGTAGAGGAAATAAGAGGCAACAAAGGATAAATAATATTGTAAAAAAAAGGAAAAAAATAATTGTAAAAAATATATATACATACGCAAATATAAATAAATAAATATCTATATCTATAAATATATATATATATATACATATATATATATATATATATATATATACACATACATATATACATAAACGACCGGAACCGTTAAGTCAAACAAAACTAAGCCTACAAATCAAAAAAGACAAGCTGGGTCACATTAGGGTGCTCCGCCGAGGTCACGCCCTCATCTTAACGGCTGGATAAACGCCCACATTAAGACCAGGGATACGGATCCTGACCAGAGGTTTGTGTGCCTTGTAAGCCATTCGGAGAAATGGGACGGGAGGGGGGGAGAGAAAAGAAGTAAGGAAAGATGGAGAGAGAGAGAGAGAGAGAGAGAGAGAGAGAGAGAGAGAGAGAGAGAGAGAGAGAGAGAGAGAGAGAGAGAGAGAGAGAGAGAGAGAGAGAGAGAGAGAGAGAGAGAGAGGAGAGAGAGAGAGAGATGAGGAGAGAGAGAGAGAGAGAGGAGAGAGAGAGAGAGAGAGAGAGAGAGAGAGAGAGAGAGAGAGAGAGAGAGAGAGAGAGAGAGAGAGAGAGAGAGAGAGAGAGAGAGAGAGAGAGAGAGAGAGAGAGAGAAGAGAGGTATGGGGGAATATATAGGCCTACGCTCTGTATAGATATCATGGGCCTGTGAGGAGGCCTAATGTCTCATGTGTTTAAACCTGCCTGAGTTGTAGTGGCATGTGGGAGGGGAGGGTGTTTACAGGGCGTCGAGACAAGAGCCCCCCACCCTCCACCCCCACCCCCATCCACCCTGTCGACCCCTCCCAAACTTAACGTCTTTCTCGTTCCTTCTGAGACAGGCTAATGACAAACAAAACTATATACAACTTCTAACACTCCCCGCGACAACTGCCTGAAAAGCAATCCTAGGAACTAAAAACTATAATCAATCCAACGGAGTAACGACGACAACAGAACTTTCTCCTTAGCACAGTAATAGCACCGAAGACCTTCACAACAACAGCAACAACAACAACAACACTAAATCTAAACCCCGAATAAAAGCAATAACACCGAAACTCAAGACCAACAGCAATAAACACACAAAACCCTCCCGTACTTAAGCAACTGCTCTTACGCCGAGCGAGCGAGCGAGTGAACGAGCCAGGTGGAAACGCTTTTTAGTCCTCTTCATTTTTCACTATCATTTTCTCTCAGTGATTACGACGATCCGACGATATCGGCCGTCACCATAAAACCGGCGGATGGACTGGCGGGATCTCTATCTGCCGGGCCCTTTATTTATTTACGATACTTCACATGTATGTATGCATTTTTCTCAGCTGACTTTTTTTGGGGGGCTTATTTCTTAATCAATTCTTTCTCTTATATTCTTGTAGCCTTGTGTTTGTTTCTATTCGGTTTTTCAATTAATTCTTTCTCCTGTCTTTTATCTGACTTTTCCACCTCCACTTTAAATATTTGTTGCTGTTTTTTCCATCTCTCTCTCTCTCTCTCTCTCTCTCTCTCTCTCTCTCTCTCTCTCTCTCTCTATATATATATATATATATATATATATATATATATATATATATATATATATACACACACACACACACACACACACACACACACACACACACACACACACACACACACACACACACACACACACACATATATATATATATATATATATATATATATATATATATATCGTTCTATCCTCTATTCCCGTAACCAATTCTGGCCTTCCAATACTTCTCCTTTCCTTCCCGATTTTCCCCCTCCCTCCCACCCACCACATGCATTTCCCTTCCTCCCCCTCCCTTTCCTCTCCGCTTCATCTCCCTCCCTTGCATCCCATCCTCACCTCGGAACATCTTCATTCCGTCACGCGCCTGCCAAGCGAGTACCTCTTTACCCGCGTCACCTAATCAGTACACCGAAAAAACAACAGAAAAAAAATCACTCGACTACCCTTAACTACTGCCCACAAGTACATGCTACTAACACACCCTTATCCACGACCATGTGTTAGTGGTGTTTTTTTCGTATTTTTTTTCCCCCTCTCACCTCACTCTCTTTATATATTTTATTTTTTTCTCTCTCTCTCTTTCTCCCCCCTCTCATTCTGCGACAAATCGGCAAACGAGTGTCATCGCTGGGTTTTTGTTCCCGCGGAAAGAGGTGGAAACGAGCCAGGAGAGGGATGATAGGTGACTTACCGAAGGAGGGGAGGAGGGGAAAGGAGACGCGGAGGAGGAATAATCTAAAGGAAACGAAGGAAAATGCGGAGGCGAGGCAGACGGAGGAGTAGGAGACACACTAAGAAGCAGACCTCCAAAAAGAAAGAGAATATGAGAGAGAGAGAGAGAGAGAGAGAGAGAGAGAGAGAGAGAGAGAGAGAGAGAGAGAGAGAGAGAGAGAGAGAGAGAGAGAGAGAGAGAGAGAGAGAGAGAGAGAGAGAGAGAGAGAGAGAAGGAGAATTGAAGACGAATAGGTGGATAATGGGAGGAAGGGCGTGATAAGACGTGTGACAGTGCTGAGAGAAAAGAGACATAAGAAAAATAGGGAAATGTCAACTCGATGGAAATGCTTCTTTACTTTTCTACTTTTCTTGTATTTTCGGACAGTATATTTTCTGACCTTCTCCTTAGCAGTTGCCCTAAAAAAAACGTTAAAATGTGTTATTTAAAATCAATATCAACTTTGATCTTTTCTTTCCCTTCATTCATCCGCCTCCTCGTCTCTGCTTGCCATTAATTCCCCTCAACTCACAAGCCTATCCATCTATCTTTCCCCTACTAATATTTTCTGTTCCCAGAACGTCATTCGTTCTCTTCTCCCGACATTTCCCTCTCTCGTTCGCCGCCATTCCCCATTTCTCCCCTCCCCTCCCACCCTTCCTCCTCCTCCTCGCGCTTTCCTTACTTCCTTACTCCCCCACCCCTTCCCCTCTCCCTCCTTCTACCCCCTCCCTCCCTAAGTAAAATAAACTACGCCTTGAGTGTAATTAGTCCCCGCGACGTGCTGTTGATGGCTTCCTGGGCGACCGAGAGCACCACACACGCCGACGGCTGACTGACGGGCGTGACGGGCGTGGTGGGCGTGGTACAGGGCGGGGGGAGAGGTGGGGTGGGGTAGGAACGAGTTAGTTTTCAGGGTGACAGAGAAGATTTAAAACATGAAAAGAGAGAGAGAGAGAGAGAGAGAGAGAGAGAGAGAGAGAGAGAGAGAGAGAGAGAGAGAGAGAGAGAGAGAGAGAGAGAGAGAGAGAGAGAGAGGAGACTGAACAGCAAGTCCATCTCAGGACTTTCCCCGAGTGCGAGCTCCATGAGCGGGGGCATGACTCCACCGAGAGCAAGGAACAAGGTCTTGTCACGCAATTTTCTCGCGTGACCTTACGCCAAAAAATATACAACAGGGCGGTTAGATCCCTCTGCAATAAACTTCAGCAACAGCATTTGTAAAGAAAGAAAGGGGGAGAAAAACAATAGGCATGCTTTTAACAAAACAGTTCTCGAGGCCAAAGTTCTCAACTTCCCTCCCTCCCTCCTCCCCCCCTCTCTTTCTCTCTCTCTCTCTCTCTCTCTCTCTCTCTCTCTCTCTCTCTCTCTCTCTCTCTCTCTCTCTCTCTCTCTCTCTCTCTCTCTCTCCCCCTGTGCCCCCCAGCCCACCCACGAAGGCACCAAGCCAGTCACCAGAACGCCAAAACAAAGGTAAACAAAGCGGCTAGTAAGGTGAAGGGATGGGGGAGGGGGAGGGGGGAGGGGAAATGCTGAGGGAAAAACAGGTGAACTTAATTACGTCTCGGCTGGCCACGCGGCCGGAATACAGGTAAGTCTAGACGGCGGGAATTAATTGAAAATTAACTTTCTTTCGAGGATGCAAGTGACGGTGGCGGCCGCTAGCTGCGCTGCAACTGGAATTGACACGCCTTCTTTTATTGGGCGGGAAATGTATGAATAAGTGCCATTCTTATAAAAGAGCTCTTCGTTCGAGGTCTTTCTAGGGATTCTCGCAACGATTTTCAAGTTCGTTTAGCACTTAGAGGGAAATACCTTAGAATCGTTGCAAGATCCCTCTCTTACACAGAGGGGAGGGGGAGGGAGAGGGAGAGGGAGAGGGAGAGGGAGAGGGAGAGGGAGAGGGAGAGGGAGAGGGAGAGGGAGAGAGATGATTCTCCTTCACGACAACCTTAACTGTTGAACACACACGACGGATGGGAAGGGACAGAGAGAAGGAGGGGGCTGTTACTTCTTTTTGGGGGCGGGGGGGGAGTGAAAGGAGCGGAAGGGTACTCTACTCTCCTTCTCCCTCTCTTCTGGCCGCTTTCACGCCTCTTTGTATGTATAACTGCATACAGTATTCTTTCGCCCCCTCTCTACAACCCCTTCCCTCTCCCTCCCGCGAGTTACTATGGTTGTGAGTTCAGTATTCCATCCTCATTCTTAAGATCATCTTAATCATCACTCCCATTTTCATGATCAGCATCACCCCCCCCCTTGCTTCGACGATGGCTGGGATTCGAAACAAGTCGCATCCAAAGAAGGGGATAAGAGAGAGACGCAGGGAAAAAGAGTTGAGAGAAAAAGGGCAAAGAACAATAAAAAGGCGGCCATCAGTCTACCGCTTCTTTCGTTGCCTCCCCCGCCCCTCTCCCCTCTCCCCCTCCTAACCTCCCACGGGTCACATCCATGGTCCAGCGAATCCCAAAGACGGCCAGGCGATGGCGCCCCCCCCCCCCGCCATGGCCCCCTCTCGTCCCCCCACTTTAGTCCCCCCTCTCCCCTTTGGTAGCTATTGTGACCGCAATGAGTTGACAAAACCGTCTTTAGGTGGAATCGCCTCCTTCAGGACTGCCGAGGTCTGACCACTCATATTTTTCTTCCATTTCTTTCACTTTTTCCGCGGAGGGATGAATGCAGCGTTGAAGGGAAGAGGAGAAGAAAAAGGGGAGAGCGGGGAGTCGAAAGAATCAAGAAGAAAAGGGATGGGCGAAGAAACGAGCGTGTAGGCGAGGATGGTGTGGAAATGGTGATGGCGGGTCAGCAGGTGCGTGGGCGGAAGAGTGGAGACGCGGTGACACCACCACTCACCATCCATCCATCCATCCGTCCCTCCATTAGAAGGTGAATAAACTCATCATCACCCAGCCACTGAGGCATCTCTGAATTTAGCTGCGGAATACACAAATTGCTTACAATATTCTGCAGACGCTGCCCATCCCACCCTTATCTTTCCCGATCAGCGATTTAACACTCTACAAAAAGGACGCCACAAAGGGCACTACAACGATCCCACACTGTAAGACACCGAGACGACAGCTGAACGACATCCCACAAGCATATAAAGCACACAGAGATCACCCGAAGGCTTAGCGGCAGCAGCGACCCAGAATCCCGGCGAGGAAAAAAAGGTGTCACACTGCATTAACAAAGATAACAACTACAACAAAAAACACCATATCACAAGGAGATGAATAAGACGTTATTTGATGGTCAAGATCTTGTATACGTGGGAGAGGACTCGTGTGGGCGGGGGGGGGGTGCAGTTGGTGCGCTGTGTTGCGGCGCTTTTGATAGTCGCGTTGCAAGGATGGGTGCCGTGGGGAGATAAGACAGCGGGTTGTTGGATCAGCCAAGGATGTTAATGAGGGCGGGGGGGGGGGGGGTACGAGAAGAGGGGAAGAAGGGAAGGGTGACAACCACGAAGACGCCGGGCTCGGGGACATGTTGACAAAACAGGGTGATATTGTCCGTCTCCCTTTTAGTCGTCTGGGAGATGAACGGCTCCCCCTCGTACCTCCCGTCCCCCAGGCCCACAGCTACCCTCCCCCGCCTTCCCCCAGGGACTATCATGGGATCTGCACACACTGTCTCCTTCCTTGTGAACATGATCATGCTGATAAACCACTGCAAGGGGAGGGGAGGGGAAGGGGGAGAGAAGGGAAGGAAAGGGTAGGGGGAAGGGAGAGAGAGGGGAAGGGGAGGGCAGAAGGAAGGACGGGGAAGAGAGCGTATAGCAATGTGTTGCATGTAGTTCTTTCGTAGCAAATGGTGCCATTTCTTCATTGAAAGCATATTGGGACGCATGAAATGATTCAACGGGGAGTGGGAAACAACGGGAAAATACGGAGTCACTGGCGTGGGGGTTACGTGCGTAAGGAACCTCCGACAGCACCTGTGGGCGAGGACGACGATCGGCAGAAGCGCGCTGGGCATTTCCGCCAACGTGCAGGGCCGCCGCGCGACTGAGTTCCTCCTCCCGACCACTCGCACCTCGCTCGCTGCACCCGAGGCCCCGGGAATGTCCGATCGCCATCCATCAGCGTAATGCCCGTAATCGCAGAATGAAGTCGCCACCTGCCACAATCACG
>NW_028234431.1:17985937-17995937 GCF_977035675.1 Penaeus japonicus
GGTGGGTGGGAGGATGAGTCGGCCGCCCACCCGCCCACACAATGACCGCCGGAGTAACGCAATCACGCGCGCATTATTACGGTTTAATATTTTTCTTCCGTTTCACAGTTCGCGGCTGGGGAAGGAGGCGCGGGATTTAAACGTGAACAGAGGGGTGACTCGCTCCATCTAGCTCTTTTCTTCTCTTCTTTCTCGTCGTCGTCGTCGTCTCCTCCTCCTCCTCCTCCCCCTACTGCTGATGTTTCACCCCTCTTCCCCTTACCTGCCTCCTCTTTCTTCAAGTCCGCTTCCTCTCACGACCTGTTCTAGGCCGTCTTGGCAGGTCGTGATCTCTCTCACCTGATCCATCACCGGGCTACGACTCCTTCCATTAACCTCCTTACAATAAAGTCGCTCCTTGAGGTGGCGGCTTGTCCACGCCCGCGCGACACGGGGCGTCTAGCCATTCACTGTCTGAATATGTAAGTGCCCCTTCCCCCCACTCTCTGTCTACGTCTCTATCCCCCCTCCTCTCTCTCTCCCGCTCCTTCACTTTCCTGCTCCCTCTCCCTTTACAGCACCCACTCCCTCTCTCCCTCCCTGCTATTCACCCGCCCGCTTGTCACGGCAGACGGAACCACCACTCAGTCTACCTGTCCGTGCCTCTCCTCTTCCTCCACTGCGCGGGGCCTAAAAGGTGAGACAATAAACATCTCCTGAAATCACAGCAATTATTCCCATAACGACGTGACATGTTTGTTTACGGACTTGTCTCGACCTGGCACATACCACTCTCTACACTTTCCCTCCCACGTGCATCGCCAATTCGTCTTTCTCTTTCTCATTTTCTTCTTTCTATATTTTCCGTTTTCTTTAATCTCGTTATTTCCTTCACTTGTTTCAAATTCCCATTCCCCTCTCTAATTCTCCTTCCTTTTCATTCCTTCCCCACTGCATCATCCTTCTCTCCACAGTTATGTTTACGGCTCCCTTCCTTGACCACGACTTTTCCCTTCCCTACGTTTTCTACCCCTTCCTTCTATATCTCCTTCGTATCTCCTTCCCTTGTCCTTTTCTCATTTGCTATTACACCTTTTATACCCTAAACAACACATGTCCCAGAGCGCTACCCGACAATTTTCAATTTGGCTAATTATAGTTTTCAGGCCCCCGGATTTACATAATTGCCTCCCGTTTGTATGTGCACATGAAAACGGATTGATCTGATGGCCCTACCGGACACGCACGGGAGCACTCATGCACGCATACGCACGCACACACGTACATAATGCGGACGCGCTACTACACAACCGAACATATGTACAAATAGAAAAATAAGTGAAGAACAACAGAAATTATAATAATGAAAAGAAAACAACAACAACAACAATACATCTATCTATCTATGCACATATCAATCTATATACGGACCCCAATCGAACGAACGAACGAACTCACAACTAGAAACACACACACGCACATATACACCTAGACAAAGAAACCCACAAACACAGGGCGGGAAAAACGCACACCAGCACGCAATGTAATTCGCAAAGGGTGTAACAAAACGAAATGACGTCCATTAACATTCGCCAACCTGCTCGGTTTTCGATACAGTCTGCCGTTCCATCGCGGCCCTTACACGCATCCGGGCCTGGGCTTAAGGGCGACCTCGAAGCCCTAGCACCTCCTGTTCCCTTCGCTCTATTCGACCTAAAGGGTCGATCGCAACGCCGTACATCTCCCCTTTCATCCACTACTACTTCTATCATTACTGTTCCCTATTTCCTTATTTCTTACGTTTCCTCCTCATTCCTTCTCCGCCACCACCACCAACACAACCGCCTTCTCCACCACCTCTTCCTCCGCTTAGCGAAGAGTGTAAGGCGGTCGCCGGTTGTTCTCTCGTAAAGATATTGTTAACGCCGGAGCATGCATAGAGAATGGCCCATTATCCACAAAGCTGGAGATTACCCGTGACGAGAGAACCCGCAGGCAGCTCTCTCTCTCTCTCTCTCTCTCTCTCTCTCTCTCTCTCTCTCTCTCTCTCTCTCTCTCTCTCTCTCTCTCTCTCTCCTTTTTCTGTTCCCGCTCCCTCTCTTCCTTTCCCCCTCCTTCCTCTCCATCATTCCATCTCTCCCTCCTCCATCTCCCTCACCCTCTCCCTTTTCTTCTCCCTTGAGTTTGAATAAGAGAAAGCAACACAAGGCAACAAAAGCATGCTAAAGAAATGCCAATGAAAACATGTAGAAGCAGAAGCCAAGGAAAAAAAGAGAAAAAAGCACAAGGGGAAATAGACATGAGAGACGAAGACAAACAGAGAAAGAGCGGGATGACTGACAAAGTCAAAAGGAGAAGAGAGAGAAGAGAATAGAACGAAAAGGAAATGGTAAACAAAGAACGTGATGAGACAAAAAGGGGAAACACACGAGAAAACCTACAGGGCTTGTGTGTGTGTGTGTGTGTGTGTGTGTGTGTGTGTGTGTGTGTGTGTGTGTGTGTGTGTGTGTGTGTGTGTGTGTGTGTGTGTGTGTGTGTGTGTGTGTGTGTGTGTGTGTGTGTGTGTGTGTGTGTGTGTGTGTGTGTGTGTGTGTCTGTGTGTGTGTTTGTGTATGTGTGTTTATGTGTGTGTATTTGTGTTTATGTGTGTATTTGTGTGTTTGTGTGTGTTTGTGTGTGTATGTGTACGTGTGTGATTGTGTATGTGCATGTGATTTTGCGTGTATGTGTGTGAGGGAGCTGTGGCATGAGTACCATGAAGTGCCTGACTTCAGGGTCCATGAAAGAAAACTATATAGGCGGCTTGCTGCGGCGAATGCGGTGGCTCTATGCAGCAGAATTGCCGCAGATTTTCGACTGGCTGAGTAGCTTTGGCAGACGACTCTGGGAAATCTTTCTATGGGGAAAGACCAACTTCATGGCAAACGTGTAGCTGACAACGATGACTGGCATTTCGCTGATAATCATCCACGTGAGAATGGGGAGGGTCGTTTCGCCGCCTGACGACGACTCCACAATACCACGACCCTCACGTACTCCTGGAACTGCTTCGCCCTTGACACCCCTATCCGTGACCCCATCCCCCACCCCCAGCCCCCACACCCTCCACCCACGCTCCCATCGCGCATTTTAGCAGAGAGACGAGACGCAAGTTCTAAAACGTTGGCATTCCAGCATATACGCCACCCCTGTAACCCCAACACGTGAGGTACTGAACCACCGGGCGGCGCAGACGGCAAGAAAGGGGAGCAGCGGCGACCTTCCTGTGCTTACTCCTTCCCTTAAATCTACACCTTTCTCTGGCAAGCAACTTTACTGTGCCTCGATTTGCATTACTCCCCTGTATCCCCTTAGTCCCTGCGCTTCTTTCCTTCGCAATGCCTCTCCTATTTTTTCGACCACCTGTATGTCCCCCTCCATCGCTTCCTACACGTTTTCTCGTCCCTTTCCATTCACTAAGCCCCTCGACCTTAATTTTAAGTCTCCCACACATTGCGTAACCATTTCATCCTTCCCCTCCCCCTCCCTGCAACAATTGCAACTCCTGCAATCCTATAATCAACTCCAGTCACCTGTGCATTTCTTCCTTTCATGATCCCCTCTCCACACTCCCCCTCTCCCCTTGCATCACTCTCGCCTTATGTCAAGCTTACCTACCTGTATATCTTCCCTCCTGCTCTCCCCTCCCCTCCCCTCCCCCGTTCCGCCGGCTCGTCTGCCCCTCCCATACCCTATATTAGTTCACTCACCTGTACAGCCCTTCCCCCTCGACCCTCCTCCTCTCCCCTATCATCCCACTTCCCCGTCGCTCCTCCCTCTCCACGCTTCACTTCTCTAACGCTTTCATGATAAAATTCACTTCGTTGCTTTCTCATTCTACTTCTCTTATTTATTTTCGCCTTCTTTCTTACTCCCTCCTTCCCTTCTTTTAGTATTTTTCGTCTTTATCTTCATCAGCTTGCCTACGATCCGGGCCGAGGAAAGGGAGAGGAGGAGGAGGAGGAGGAGGAGGAGGAGGAGGAGGAGGAGGAGGAGGAGGAATAGGCGGAAAGGCAGAAGTAAAAGGGAGTAAATGCAAGCGACCGAGAGAGGCGGGGAGGCAAGGCGGAGGTAGCTGGGGTTCGGGCAGGGGAAGGGCATCGCCACAACACCCATGCAGGGGCGCCCTGCTGGGAAATTGTCCACTCATTAAATTGTGAGGTCGCGGATGGCCATGGCAAGTGGGGAAGAGAAGAAGGGTGGAGAGGAGTATTAGAGGAGGGAAGAGCGGGAAGAGGAGGGAGAAGGAAGGAAAGAAAGGAACTTAGAGTATAACGAGAAAAAGATTTTTCTAAAATAAATTTAGGCACAAATATCTTCGAGGGGGACGAAGGAAGCGACAAGAAAATGTGGTGAGAGACAGACAGACAGACAGACAGTGTTCGTGCACGTTACTCTAAAACGCCATTCGACTTTTAAAATGGCTAAAGAAAGAAAAAAAAGAAATCGCTTTGCCGTATTCAAGACGCCATTCGGAACGCCTCACGCCAAATGGTCCCGACATGATCAATCGCTCGGTGAACAGACGAATCTTCCTTCCGTCTTTTGTCGGGGGGAAGATCACACCCTCCACCCCATGGGCCCTTTCCCCCTCCTCCTGCCCCCGCTCCTACCCCTTCCTCTGCCTCTTCTCTTCTCAACCCCCCTTCCCCCTCCCACTCCCCTGCTCCAAAACACGAACAAGAATTTCAGGGGCGAGCGATAGAGGCACAAAGGGAGACAGGCGTGGGTGGAGAACTAGTGGATTACTCTCGGTTAGGAGGGCGGGGTGGCTCTGGCGAAGGCCGGGCGTTGGAAGGAAGGGAGGCAGAGAGAGAAGATAAAGCGAGAGAACAGACAATTTCAGTGATCGAGAGACTGAGGTAATGAGAGAAAATGCAATCGGACAAACGACAAATAAACAAAAGAAAACACATCTCAAGAAAGAGACGGAGCGAGAGAACGCATCACAACCTCCCCGGGGAACTTCAACATGCCAGAAATCTACGCGAATAAACCTGCATTGCGCGCTTCATTTCCTAACGTAGTGTGCAGGCTTGTGTTTACTTAAACCCTTGACATAACCATAAACCCTCTCTCCAGCCATGTTGTTCCCGCTAGTTTCTGCCGGACGGGAGGTTGGGGGTAGGGGTGGGGGGAGGGGGGCACGGAGAATGATCCATTAGGGGCAAAACGTCCAAGTAGGTCTGCCTATCTGTAGCTCTATACCTCTCCTCTACATCGAAACTCATCTGTGTTTAAAATATCTCTCCCTCCCATTCTTTCTGTCTGTCTCTGCCTCTCAGTTCTTTTTCTTCCCACCCACGACCAGCTGGGATAGAGAGGAGGAAGCCGCAGCTGGCCCCGCCGTAGGCAGAAAGGATGACCACCTGGGTACTGGGCTTCCCTAGAGTCAAACTCCCCTTGGCAGCTGGTGACAGGAAAGATGGATAGAGAGGGATAAGGGAGCGTAAAAAATGACACCCCGCCCACTCATCTCGAAAATAAATCAATATCAACTTGGGACAAGTGACATGACCTTGTAAACCCATGCATGCTGACAAGTAGACTGATTACCGAACAAACAACCACAATAAAACGTGTGTCCCATTTCCAGGAACTATCGCTCCCTCCCCTCTCCCCTTCCCGTGACTACCCCGTTCTTTCTTCCCCTCTCCATTTCCTTCTTTTTCCAATCCTCAGTTTTTTTTCCCCTTCCTCCTTTCTTATCATCTACCTCTCTCGCCACCCACGTCGTCGTCGCTGTCGTTCTCCTCCCCAGCCCCCGCTCATGATAACAATCAAAGCCTTAAACTTACGGTAACGGCCGTCCGCGTGTTGCATTTACGACCAGTATTGAAATAGCATCGGCGAGAGGCTCTTATTGTCCTTCCCTGATGGAAACAGCAGGTATTGATCCCACAGTAACAACGTCCTTTCTACCCCCCCCCCCTCCTGTTCCCTTTACACCCCTCTCCCCCTGTTCCCTTTACATCCCCCTCCCCTGTTTCCTTTCTATCCCCCACCCTGTACCCCCTTTGGTTCATGACTGTAGTGGCAGCGGCGGTGCTGGAGCTCTTGATTGCTTGGTGCTGCCTCTCGTCCCCAACCCCGCCCCCCCTCTTCGTGCTTGTGACGTTCAACGTAATCTCAGGGGTGAGAGAGCGCAAGGGGGAAGTAAAGGGGGAAAATGAAAGGAAGAAAAAAATAAATAAATAAAAAGAAAATATCAAAATACGAAAAGAATAAAACAAAAATTATATACATAAAAGAAACATAAAATAAAAGAAAAATGTAAAACAAAAAAGAAAATCCGTTAACAATTGACTAAAGATAAACAATTCCTTCCCCTGCCCCCTGTCCCCTGCTCTCTGCCCCATGCCCTTAAGAAGGGTTCTCTGCTTACGACCCGGAGGGCTGCTTACTTATCCCGGAATGTCGGCGCTTTTCTCTATTCCTCCCTAGACTATTAATTCTAAAAACGCGCCCCCTCCCTCATTCACTAACTCTCTCTTGCACTCTCTCTCTCTCTCTCTCTCTCTCTCTCTCTCTCTCTCTCTCTCTCTCTCTCTCTCTCTCTCTCTCTCTCTCTCTCTCTCTCTCTCTCTCTCTCTCATATATATATATATACGTATATATATATATATTCATATATATATATCTATACAACTATATCTATATATATATATATATAATATATATATATATCTATACAACTATATCTATATATATATATATAATATATATATATATAATATATATATATATATTTATAATACATAAAACAAATAAGGCATCCAAGAATAAAGCAACGTCCAGCTCGGAGGAGATTGTGAATTATGTCACAAGAATGCAAATCCGACGGAAAATTATAAGCAAAAGCAGCCTTGATCGGGTAATAACAGGCATGCCGACCCGAGGACCTCACGGGCCACGCTCTTCAGACAGGGGGTCCGGCAGGCTAATAACAAAGTTATCTTTTAAATTATACTGCTGGTATTCGTAATAAGATTCATGATGAAGACGACGTTAAGACTTTATCAATATCATTACCATTATTAATGTAACTATAAACTGCAGTAGTCGTAGTTGTATTATAACAACTAAAAGGGGAAAAAATCCAAGACATAAACATATCGAACCACTTAACATGGCAAAAACAATGATAATAATAATGATAATGACCATAAGAAATTACACTAATATTACCATCATTCGGGCAATAACTATAGTAGCAACGATAATGACAACAACCATTAACATTATCACCATCCCTATAACAACCCTAATAACAGCGATAACAGCTCCTGAAGTCCTCCGCAAGGCACACAGCGACCAACACAGGAAAGCAGGCCGATGGGTTGAGAAGTAGCCGTTGTTGCGTGCGTGCTTGAAAGCTCCCCACCCCCTCACCCCTCCTTCCCTTCCCTGTACCCCCTTCTCCAATTTTCATCCTATTTAGTGAGTTTTATCTCTCCTTCTCTTCCCTCTTTCAATCTATTTAATTTGTTTCCCTGTTATTTTTCCTCTTCTGAATTATTTGTTCCTTCTTTTACTTTCCTTTTTTTTTCTTACCTCTTTTTTCTACTCTTTTGACTAAAGAGGTCACGAGGTCGCCTTGACCTCTAACCTCCACAAACAGCGGAATTATAATAAACAGCAAAGAAAGAGGGGAAAACACTACTCTCACAAGCAAAAATGCTGCCCCTTCCAGGCATACACAAATAAACAGTTGAGAGAGAGAGACGAAGAGAGAGAGAGAGAGAGATGGAGAGGAAGAGGGAGAAGAGAGAGAGATAGAGAGGGAGAGGGAGAAGAGAGAGAGATAGAGAGGGAGAGGGAGAAGAGAGAGAGAGAGGGAAAGGGAGAAGAGAGAAAGATGGAAAGGGAGAGGAGAGATGCGAGACACGACCGAGAGATGAGAGAGAAGACCCCAGGAGAGAGGGAAAGGGGGGGAGAGGAGGGAAAGAGGAGAGAGAGAGAGAGAGGAGAGAGAGAGAGAGAAAGAGAGAGGAGAGATTGAGAGAGAGAGAGAGGAGTGAGAGAGAGAGATGCGATGAGAGAGAGAGAGAGGAGAGGGAGAGAGAGAGAGAGAGAGAGAGAGTGAAAGAGAGTGAGAGAAGAGAGAGGAGAGAGAGGAGAGAGAGAGAGAGTCCGCTGAGAGAGAGAGAGGGGGAGGGAGAGAGAGAGGAGTGAGAGAAGGAGAGAGAGAGAGAGGGAGAGAGAGAGAGAGAGAGAGAGAGAGAGAGAGAGAGAGAGAGAGAGAGAGAGAGAGAGAGAGAGAGAGAGAGAGAGAGAGAGAGAGAGAGAGGTTGAAAGGGCAGGTTGAATATTGGGAGGCCAAGGGCGGCGGCGAAGTAATCTCGCATGCAAAGGGTCTGTGGCATGAGATAGGGAGGGGGTACGACAGGAAGGGAGGGGGAGGGGGTGACGTGGAGGCCATGTTGGTTTTACCGCGGCCACAACGAGCTAATCTAATTTTCACTAATTACAGGTCCTGACGCCCCTTCCCCTTAGCCGCAGCCTGCCCCCTCCCCCCGCGCTGCCGTTCGCCCAACAGCCTCCCGCAATCGCCCTGCCGACCTGTGACCTCCAGCACCTGCCAGTCTCCACGAAATCTTCTTCTTTCCCAATGGAAATGTTCAAAAGCAACGTTGGTCGCTGGTTGAACATGGCCTATCGCGCTGCCTATCGCGCTGCCTAGCGCCCCCTTCTTCTCCCTGACATCTTGAACGTCTTTGCCTTCCCCTGCCCCCTGCCCCCTGCCCTTAAGAAGGGTTCTCTGCTTACGACCCGGAGGGCTGCTTACTTATCCCGGAATGTCGGCGCTTTTCTCTATTCCTCCCTAGACTATTAATTCTAAAAACGCGCCCCCTCCCTCATTCACTAACTCTCTCTTGCACTCTCTCTCTCTCTCTCTCATATATATATATATATATATATATATATATATATATATATATATATATATATATATATATATATATATTATATTTATATATATACATATATATACATATATATATTATATACATATATATTATATTATATATGCTATATATATATATATATCTATTATATTATATATATATACATATATTTATATTATATATATATATATATATATATATATTATATATATATATATATATATATATATATATTACATATATATACTATATATATTTATATATATATATATATATATATATATATATATATATATATATATATATATATATATATATATTATATACATATATATTTACACATATACACATATATATATATATATATATATATATATATATATATATATATACTTATCCCACTCTCACTCTCCTTCTCCATCCTCCCTCTCATTCTCTATTCTCTCTCTCCCTCCCTCTCCACTATACGTAAACATGTGCTGACAGGTATAGGCTACAACTTACAATAATAACACTCATTCCGGTTGCTTATGGGGGTCGGAGGGGTGACCATTGTTACAGCTATAACATTAAGTCACTTTCCGTCCTCTACATTACCTTGAAAGCGAGCCGTAAAAAAACTCCAAAACTGCAATTTACCTGTGAAAGAAAAAGAAAGATTTAGTGAGGGCTTCAATCACCATTATTATTGTTATTATTTTCTTAAAATTCATTAATGATAGCGATTCTGTTAACTTTGGCAGTGGTTGTATAAGGGGGCCATTCTCTCTCTCCCTTTCCCCCTATTCGTTTTTATCTTGGATTCTTCTTCTCCTTATCTCAGCCTTTTCTCCTCTGTTTGCGATCTCCTCTCCTACTGAACCCATTATTCTATTCCTCAGTCCCTTTCTTCCCCTCTTCATCTTCTCCACTATCATCAACCCCTCCTCTTCCTTTTCCTCCTCCACAATTTTTGACATACTACCACCACCCCACCACCACCAGCACCTCCTCCTTCTCCCTTACATCCTCTCCCTCTCCCTTCCCCTTCCCCTTCCCCCTCTCCCTTTCCCTCCCCTTCCCCCTCCACATCC
>NW_028234431.1:18000937-18003437 GCF_977035675.1 Penaeus japonicus
CTATTTCCAATTTTCATTCCTTGCTCTTGATTACCATCATTATCGCTGCCTTTTCGTTCTCTCTTGAATTTACTTATTTTCTTTCCTTACATCTCAATACCATGTGACTTTCTTCCTCATTTTCCTCCTCCTCCTCATATTCTTATTATCCCTATTGATCTTCTTCCTCCTCCTCTTCCTCTTCTCACTTCTTCTGGCCCCCCTCCCCCCGTACGTCCTATAATGGACTGCTTCCCCCCTCCCCACAATTCAATGATTCCTCCCTCCCATCGGGGTTAGTTGCACCTCTATTAATCAGAGTAATGTTCGCGGTCGTTACACTTGATCACCTGTGCCCCCCCCCCCTCTCTCTCTCCCTCCCGATCATTTGTGCCTCATCTTGTGTCTTCACGTATTCGCGAGTGACACATGTCTCATCTTTTAGGCTTACCCCCCCCCCCCTCGCCTCTCAGCTCCACAAACCCTCTCCCTCTGCTTTTTTTCTCTCTCCCTCTTTTATCATCTCCCCGCTTCTCCCTCCGTCCGGATCCGGTATTATGGGGGCTTCAGTCAACGTCGGCGCCATCAAACGCTGCTGCACTTCGTCGCCCGCTGACTTCACCCGGGTCATCTGTCATTACCTGAACCAGCTGATGTTACTCAAACCACCTGATTATCCTCCGACCGGTTGTTGCTGTTCTCGGATTAAACAGCAGCTCTGAAACACACCGGCTTGTGTTGTTGCATCCCGGTTCCATCCATTTATAAACCGTCTAGCTTCTGCTACAAATTGAATCCCTAACAACAGATCAAAGTTTTTCTTTCTTCTGACCGAACCAACCACCTGTCAATAACTAGACCAGGCTTTGATGTCACTGAAACCTTCGCTGATATCGCAGAACCATCTGCCTCTAGGAAAAAGCTCTGTTAATACCGCCTAATCCAGTTCTTCGTTTCACTTCGATCCAACAAAATAAATAGCGAGACGGTCGTTTTTTACCCTTTAAACTGCGACTTGACGTGCTCTAGGGTAGACTGTGGGCCTATTTATAAACTCAAGGGTTTCCTTTGAATTCAAAGTACTTTTTACCCTTCACACTTTACCCTTTCCTCAACATTTCCTTTTTTCTCTCTCCCCACCTCCATACTCTGTAGATGTACAGTAACTGTACAACACTCACTCCTTCCCACTCCTCCTTAGAAGCAGGTAAACTTTTCTTCTCGCACTTCCTCGCTCGCTCGCCTTCTCTCCTCGTCCTCACCTCCTGTCACCCCCCCCCCCTCTTTCCCCCGTGCACCTCCCCGCCTTCCCATTCCAGCCCACTGCCACCAATAAACACAATTTTCCAATGTCGAGAGGAAAGGAAAAATCAGCTCTCCATTCCGCCTCCCCGCCGTATCCTCACACTCGGCTACGCGCACCCCTTCCGTCCGTCCCTCCTTCGCATTCCTCTGCTCCTTCGGCCTGCATGCGCTCTCTCCCACGCACTCTCTTCGCTGTAACTCCTCCTCAATTATTTGAAGTACTATCATGCATAAGTAATCCAAACTCTCCAATAGTAATCCTCCCGCATTCCTGAAATGCTCATAAAATCCTACGTAATCCTTATGCTTCTCCTTAAACCCTTGCGTGCGTCTCCTTACTCCTTCCCACTCCCCTCAATTCCTCTACTCCGCCCCACAAAACGCTACTCCCGCTTCTCTGCAACAACAATGTCTGAATACATTTTGTGCCTCCGAACCCTCAGCCTCCCCTCGCATTTTCTCCTCTATTCCCTCCCTTTCTTCCCATTTTTTCCTCTAGTCTTTTATCTCTATTTTTCTCGTATTTCTTGACTGTTCCCTCGTCAATTATCTTTTTCTGCTCCCCTTTTCTCTCCCGGCCCTCGACCAGCAATCTTTCCCCTCGCCCCGTTCGCACCCCAACGTCTCTTCTTGACATTCTCTTCTCCCCTCTCCTCCTCCCCTTCCGTTTTTCTCCTCCGCCGTCATCATGATCGTCATTTTCTTGATCTTCTTCTTAATCTTCTTCCTGCTCCTGCTACTCCTTCCTCCAAGCCTTCCCTTCCGAGCATTGTGTGGAAGATAATCACCAGAAGCGCGTGGGTATTTCACTTTCATTGTTCCCCAGGAGAAGCGGGGGTCGCCATGGTGCCATGGTGCCAAGGTGCCACGACTCGGGATGTGGTTTCTCTCTCACTATTGTCTTAGCTTCCTCATCATTATCATCAACCACCATCTACCGCCGTTATCCATAATGATCCCCATTAGTAACACAGATCGATCGTTATCACAGCACATTCAATAAAATCATATCATTAACTGTTATTTCGACTGTTATCACCACATCCAGCGTTATAATCAACTCACGTGACGTTATAATCCACATCAACATCTTTATCATAACAAGACCATTAACCCTCCGTTCTTTTTCACTCGTCTTCACACCTCTCACCACCTACCCTTTCCCTTCCCCTCCCTCACATACAACCTGTACACCCCCCCCCACCGACCCAATCTC
>NW_028234431.1:18015937-18050937 GCF_977035675.1 Penaeus japonicus
GACTTACCGTAGAGCTTCAGCGAGAGAGAGAGGGCTTGGGAGAAAGAGCTGGTTCGGAGTTCCATGCAAATCCCTGATGACTGTGGCTACCGACCTCTTGCCATTTCCCTCTTTCTCCTCCTCCCGCCCTTTTCCTTCCCATTCGAGTTTTCATTTCCATTTCTCAGTCTTACTTTATCGTTCTATCGCTCTTCTCCTGTTCTGCTTCTCCTCTTCTTCTTTGCTATAATTCCCTTTCCTCCTGTATAACATCCTTGTCCTTTATCTTTCTACCAGCCCATATTTTACCCTCCATTTCATCCTTCGAATATCTCAATCACCGTAAACTATGCCTCTCCTTCTGCCCCGTCCCCCCCTCCCCATGTCCATTTTAGCCTCACCATCCACACTCATATCCTTTTTGACGTATTCATTTCCCTCTCGTTATGCGCGCACATTTGACACAAGGCTCGCCCTCCCCTCCGCATGCTACAAACATCACTCATTCTTCCTCATGCCGTCAATTTCACGGCCGATTTGCACCTATCCAATTTCTGTGTAACATGTTTATCAACCGCGTTATGTCAGTGATACAAAAGCCCGGCCGCCCCGAGTGCCCGTCAAGGAGAGCGACCTTCGAGATTTGGAGGGTTTCCGCGTAAGCCGTGCGCTTCTCGCGCCTCCTCCCTTTTCCCACGCTGCACTCGCCCCTCCTCCTCCTCTCTCCTTGTCCCTTCCTCTGCTGTACTCTATTTCTTTCTTTCTTTCTTTTCTCTCCCTCCATATTATTGTTTCTCTTCGTTGTTATCGTCATAACCTTTACCATCTTTTCTTTCTTTTTTTGACCGCCATTGTCATGTCCTACACCATCTTCCTTTCCTTCACTTCTTTTTGCTCCTTCGCCCCCGGCCCTCACTTCTTTTATATACTTTTCCTTCTCTCTTTCCCTTTCCCCTTCGCCTCGCGTTTCCCACTTACCCTGCCATTCGTCTCCCTCCGGCGCGGCGAGAGGCCAGGGTGAAAGTAGACTCTGATCGCCACGTGACTCGTCCGGCACACTTGATCAACAGTGCCAATCAGGCCCCTCGCTGACTCACAAAGTGAATCAAGAGAGTGTACATTGAGAACACGAGGGAAGGGATGAGGTAGGAAGGAGGGAGGGAGGGAGGGAGGGAGGGAGGGAGGGAGGAGGAGGGAGGGGGAGGGCTAGGGGGAAGGGGATAAGGATATGGATAGGGGAGAGTCGAGAGAGAGAAAGGGGAGAGAAGGGGCAGGATAGGGAGGGAGGCGCTAGAATCGAGAGAGAGGGGGGGAGGCCGATGAGGGGGAGGGGCAAGGACAGAGGGTGGGAGTCGAGGACGGGACAGCGTAGTTAGGCACTCCGGGTGAGACAAATGGAGAGAGGGAGAGAGCGAGGGGGAGGAGAGAGGGAGGCGAAAAGGGGCAAGGACAGGAGGGTGGAGTAGGAAGAGGATGAAGGAGGGAGAGAGAGGGAGAGATGAGAGAAGGAGAAAAAAATGAGGGAGGGAGAGGGGGAGAGAGAATGGGAGAGAGAGAGGAGGTGGGAGAGAGGGAGGGAAAGAGATTTTTGAGGGGAGGGAGAGAGTGAGAGGAGGAGAAGAGAGAGATATCCATGTGATGGAGAGGGAGTGGGCGTGAGAGATTTTGAGGGAGAGAGGGGAGAGGGTAGGAAGAGAGGGGAGGGAGGGATGGGGATAAGAGAGGGAGGAGGAGAGAGGGAGAGAGGAAGAGAGAGAGAGAGTGGGGAAGAGAGAAGAGAGAGAGAGTGTGTGTGGAGGGAGAGGGAGAGAGAGTGGGGAGATGTGGGAGAGAGAGTAGAGAGAGAGTTGAGGAGAGGAGAGAGAGAGAGGAGAGAGAGAGAGAGGAGAGAGAGAGAGGAGAGAGAGAGAGAGAGAGAGAGAGAGAGAGAGGGAGAGTGAGAGAAAGTGGGAGGAGAGAGAGCGTGAGAGAGAGAGAGAGACGAGAGAGAGAGAGGAAGAGAGAGAGAGAGAGAGAGAGAGAGAGAGAGGGAGAGGAGAGAGAGAGAGAGAGAGAGGAGAGAGAGAGAGAGAGGAGAGAGAGAGAGAGAGAGAGAGAGAGAGAGAGAGAGAGAGAGAGAGAGAGAGAGAGAGAGAGAGAAGAGAGAAAGGGAAAAAATGTCCACTTTCTTTTCTGATGATGCAGAATCTTGTCTTGCTCAACACAATGGCGAAAAGGAGAGAACAAGAAAAAAAGAAAATCACTCAGCTAACCAATCGTGCGTCATATTGGGCAATTCTAGACGACCAGTCCCCCCCCCCCACCCCGACTCCTTCCCCTTCCCCGTACCCTGACCCTTAACCCTCAACTCCCCCACACTTTTCTTTTGCAGCAAAAATAACCTAGCAAGAAAACGGCGCTTGCAACTAAGAGGACGAAGAGGGGCACGAGATCAAGCATCGCGGAGAGTTATGAAAGAATTAGAAAGATAATATATACCATGAAAAAGCGAAAACAAGGGAATGCCAACCATGATTGCCGATTCAACTCCACAGAGCAAAAAATGCAGAAAATAAAATCTTGAGAGCAACTATTCCTTCGAAAAGATGATACTTCAAACTCGATGAAAATAGGAAACTACGAAGAAAGAGCATGGAAAGCTTGAGGAGCGCAAGTAAAAGTGAGGAGAGAAAAGGGCAGATCGCGTTTCTAGGACATTTCCTCTGGCGAGTTCCTTACCTTGTTCCGCTGAGGCGAGAGCGAGAGCGGTCAGCAGAAAGAGACCGAGCAGTGAAGGCCGCATGGATGCGCGTGACGGCAGGCCACCGCCGCCGCCAACGGGGAAGGAGCAGGACCTGGGGGAGCTGCTGCTGCTGGTCCCGCGGGGGGCACCCAGGGGGCGGCGCCCCTTGCCGCTGCTGCCCCCGGCGCTCACCACACCCGCCATCACCACCTCAACACCATAACCTGCAAAGAAAGAGAATCTGGGGTAAGTAATCAGTTCATTAATGGAATACTAATCAAGTAATAAACAAAAGGCGTCGGATTAATTCTCTGTGCTCAGACATTGTGGACAAACCCGATAGCGTCAATAGCAATCAATAGAGCAATACCACTGATTAGCCGAGGCAAAACACACGGCACAAAGCGAGCCCAAAGCCCCGCAAACAAAGACTCGCCCGCACACGCGAGCGCAAACGAGCGAATGGCAGCAAACCACAAACCATAAACAACATCTTTACAATAAATGTCAAGAAGACGATCAACTCACGTGCGTCGGCTGCGGATTGGTATGAGTCAGGGGTGGCGCGAGGGCAGGAAAGAGAAAGAGAGAAAGAGAGAGAGAGAGAAAGAGAGAGAGAGAGAAAGAGAGAGAGAGAGAGAGGAAGAGAGAGAAAGAGAAAGAGAGAGAGAGAGAGAGAGAGAGAGAGAGAGAGAGAGAGAGAGAGGGAGAGAGAGAGAGAGAGAGAGAGAGAGAGAGAGAGAGAGAGAGAGAGAGAGAGAGAGAGAAAGAGAGAGAGAAAGAAAGAGAGAAAGAGAGAAAGAGAGAGTGGTGAGGAGGAGATTGAGTGAAAGCAGAAAAGACAATGGAAGGCGAATTAAGCGATTCCGCCACATTAAATACCGGTTCTGTCACGAAACCTCGAAACTGATTATCCGAAAAAACATCACACAAGGCCTCGAACATGGTTTAATTACTCCCCAAACCGCAAATAAAAACCGCACCCTAAACCGCCCTCGGGAACGAAAAAAGATACCGCCGAACAACCCTCCGGAACGGCCTCCAAATAGCCAGAAAATCATCGCTAAACGCTCCCCCCAAAAAAATGTCTCCGGAAACTCCCATCCCTGAAAAAATCGCCCTCAAACAGCTTCCAGAACACCGCTAAAGCAATGGTAAAAAAAAATAATAGAAAACTGGGAAAGGAGAATAAAAATAAAGAGGAAAAAAGGCAGGAAAAATAAGAAAGAAAGAAAAAACTGGCCGAAAAATACCCTCCCTTAAAACGACCAGGGAAAAATGTTCGATCACAGTTTAGAAAATGCAGGTCACGTGTCCATATAAATCAAGGGAGATCTACCCGCCGCGCCGAGCCGAACCGGAGTCCCCTTCGAGGAAAATTCATACCGGTGTACAGCAGCGGCAGCGGCAGCAGCAGCAGCAGGAGCCGGGTTGGCTGGCTATCTGGTAGCAAGGACGAGCAAACGGTCTTACGAAGAAGGACAGCGGCGGTAGCGGTAAAGATGATGTGTTGCAAAAAAGTGCTAATTTCCATCTCTCTCCCTGAGTCCTCCTCTCCTTCTCAGAATATACTGCCATTACCCTGTCTCTCTTTTTCTTTGCTTATTTCCTTTATTTTCCTTCCATGCCCTATTTTCGCTCCTCCTATCTTGCCATCCTATTCAGCTCTCGCTCTTCCATTCTTCCTTCCTGTCTTCCTTCATCTAAAGTCCTAAGAAAAGCTATTACCCGCCCATAACCGCCCGAAAACCTCTTACACGCCCATATAAACTACGCCCGAATCAATGACATGCCATAAACACAGGAGATAGCCAAGCGCCCCTCACCCGTACCTCTTACCACTTTTCCTTTGAACTGCCCCATCTCTCCTTTCTATTCCCTCTCCCATTCCCTTTTTATTCTTTATGCCCTTTTTTATTAGAACTTTCTCTTATTTCTCCATGATTACACACCTGTTCTCTCGTTTAAGTATATTCTCTTCCTTCGCCTTTCGCTGTTCTCCTCCTCTACCTCCTTTTTCCCTCCGTCTCGTCTCTCCCTCCGCCTCTCCTAATCCCGGTCTCTCCCACTGGCGGCGTCTCAATTATCACCCTGCGAGGTGTTGCCCATAAAGGCGCCCATACATCCAACACTATATACTGCCCTCTGCCACCGCGACCTTAACACCTCCCATTTCTTCATATTTTTTCCTCTCTACATTTTTCCTTTTTCTCACCCTTTTTTCCAATTCTCTCTCCTCTCCATATTCACTATTTTTATCTACACTTTTTCTCGCTCTTATTATCCTCCGAACATTTGCAAAGTCAGGGGAAAATTTGATCTCTCAAGTCGATCCCGAAGGAAGAAAAAACAACGTAAGAGTAGAAAAGATATTCTTTTAACCTTAGTTGACCTCCAGAGACCAAGAACGCCCCCTTCCCTCTTTTCTAATTCCTATTTCCCCTCATCGTGCTCTCAAGACGCATTCCCTCCAAGCCACGAAAAAAGGAAGAAGGGAGGGGGAGGGAGGGAACGAAAGGGAGAGTGAGAGGAGAATTAGCTCTACAATCGGACTTTTCGGAAACCGAAATTCTCTGCAACCAACCCAGGACTTGCACGTTGCTGCTGTTCCTTCAAAAGTCTTTGAGAATGAGAATGAAAAGGAAAAGAAAAAAAAATGCGGGTAAAAAAAAACAGTTTCAGCTACCAATTCCATAAGTTCGTAATCTCTTTTCCTTTTGTCTTATTTCAGTTTATTTTACAGGATCTCCCCGGATAAAAAAATGTGTTCGAGGCAAAGGGAATTTCTTGCGGCGGCGAACAACTTTATTTTCGATAATTATTACTACAGGCGGAGGAAGGGAAGGGAGAGGGAAGGAATGAGAAGGCGGAAGAAAATATGAAGGAGGAGGAGGATGCGGAAGAGGAGGTGGAGAAGAAGTAGTAGAAATAGAAGAAGGGGGATGAGGAGGATGAGAAGAAATAGGAGGAAATAGGAAAACAGGGAGGCATTGCGACAAAGAAATGACAGAAAAGAACAAGAGAAAAAAAAATAGACACATGAATAAGAGGCAAGAAGACAAACAATAGACAGTAAGTGCCATAACAACAAAGAGGAGGATGCGGAAGAGGAGGTGGAGAAGAAGTAGTAGAAATAGAAGAAGGGGGATGAGGAGGATGAGAAGAAATAGGAGGAAATAGGAAAACAGGGAGGCACTGCGACAGAGAAATGACAGAAAAGAACAAGAGAAAAAAAAATAGACACATGAATAAGAGGCAAGAAGACGAACAATAGACAGTAAGTGCCATAACAACAAAATGACCAGACCAGGAGTTAAACGAGATGCCCCAAACAAGGAACAGTTCCTCCCCCCTTGTTTCTCGGCCCGATCTCAAAACAAACCCACCGAGTACAGAACACCCCGTTAACTGCCCCGTCAACCAGCCTCCAGGACTCAAAGGGGACACGTGGCAACACTCGACAGACGACCCGGTATAGACAAATGCGTCGCAATAGACATGAACGCATACGACACTTAAGATAAAGCAGCAGCGAACAACCGACTGACGGAACACGACGCGGAGACAAGAGCGAGCCCGTCAAAACGACAGCGGGACGACAAGACAGCGACAGCCGGCTAGCGAGCCTATTACGTCCCGTCCCTGTCACAAAGGGGGTAGGGGGGGAGACACAGTGCCGAACCTACTTGAATAGAAGCAATAAAATAATTAAGTCACCCACTCCCCCCCCCCGATGGTGGGCGTCTTGGCCAATCTGGGGAGCCCTTAGGATTCAAGTCTTATTAGCTGTCATTTTCCCCTCACGAGACCAGGTGGGGCTCACGGAAGGGTGTGTGGAGGTGAGGAGGGAGGGGGGTGGGTCGCGGGGTCCTTGGGTGGAAGATGGAAGGACACTTAGGGAGAGATGAAAGAAAAGGGGGTGAGGGTGAGGGGGAAAAGGGGGTGAGGGGGAGGAGGAAGGGAGAGAGAGAGGATGAACGAGACACTACATAAGTTCAAGCGTAGCAAAACCAAAGTAAACAAAACACATTCACGCCCAAACGCAGCGACCCCAAGCACCGAACCGATCTCGTTTCCCACAACAGGAAACTCGACGCCCTCCCTGCCTGTACTACCCCTCCCACCCCCACCTCCCTTCTCGCGCCCCTTTATGGGATTCATATCCATAAAACAATCTATATTTCCCCCAAAACTTAATCCAAACTGTGATCCCTAAACGAAGCTCCCCACATCCCTCCCTCCCTTCCCCTCCCCTCTCACTCGACCTAACATCACGTGACCCCCCCCCCCCCCACGACCCCCGAAGTACAAACTAGGGAAACTATTGATCCCTTAAATCCCATACGGAAGGCAATAAGGATGACTCTTATCCTGACCTTCATCTTGATCTTTATCTTTATCTCTTTCCCTTCCCTCCTTACTCTTTCCGCGTCTCCCCCCCCCCTCTCTCTCTCTCTCTCTCTCTCTCTCTCTCTCTCTCTCTCTCTCTCTCTCTCTCTCTCTCTCTCTCTCTCTCTCTCTCTCTCAAGAAGCGTGCGACGAATGTAAACTTAAATCCTTTAAAACCGACATACGAACATTTCACTCCCCTTGCCCCCCCTTCCCCTCCTCCCCCTCCTGATCACTTCCTCTGCCGTGTCTCTCCGCGAGGAAATGGCCGACCGCGGCGCAAACGGACAGCAGATGCCCCTCGTCGCGTTTTCTTTCAGGCAAGTTCAAGGTCCGCCTCCCCCCCACCTCTTCCTCTTCCCTCCTCCCCCTTCCCCCCTCTATCGCCTTCCTTTGCCTGCGTGCTTGACGACTTCCAGAAAAGGGTTTACTAATTTACTAAGTTGAGTACAAGACCCAGACACCGCAGCGCCAGGTCTTAATCAAATAAGCAACAATAAAACTGACTCTTAAACCCATCACCCGCACAAAAGCCTCAACTGAACTGGAAAAAAAAACAATATATATAAAAGGCAAAAATTACACACTTGCTCAGCGTCTCCAAAAGCTTTTACTTATCTGAGTTTATTCTTGCTGGAGACCTTCTCCCCCCCCCCTCCAGCCCTCTCTTTCGATAATAAATAGCGCAGCATTTCAAAAAGGAAGAGATTTCGAACAATGCGTTTCGGGGGGATGATACAAAGGCCAAAAGCGCATTTCCAACAGAATCGTTCTCCTCCAAATCGCTAACTTACGATTCGCGATGGTTCGGACGTTGAAATGTCGATATCGTTCGCATAACTTGTATCCGAATGCATCTGCATAAAAACGCGTCACGTCCAGAGGATTTGAGAAGAGATGGGGCGGGGTGAGGGGGGGGACGAGTGAAGGATGAGACGGGGGTAAAATAAACAAAAAACGGAGATGTACAAGGAGATCACGTGGTAAAGAAACATGAACATTAAATTTTAAAAAAATAAATAAATAATACAAAAATGCATCTTGAGAAACTTTTTCCGTCACATTTATATCTTTCAAAAACAAAGCAATAAATATTTTTTTCCTCCAGCGACACGCGCTCCGTCCCCACCACCCCCCGCCAGTGCCAGTCACATTAAAGCACACATTAAGTGACATCGACGCCCATTTCTTCGTCTCCTCCTCCTCGTCTGTTTCTGATGGCTGAGGGGGAGGAGGAAGAGGAGGAGGAGGTGGAGGAGGAGGACGACGACGACAACAATAATAATAGCGTGAGGACGAGCATCAGAGAGAAAAAAAAGAGAAAGGGAAAAAGAGCAGAACAAAATCAGGAAACAGAAAAAAGAAAACGCAATTCAAGAAAGAAAACGACTTGAACATGCGAAAACGAATCGAAGCAATCAAAAAATAAACGAACACTTTAACAAATAAACAAATACCCATACAAAACAGAGAGAAGCAAAGAACCGACCGCTAAAGAGGAGAACGGGCGCCGACTCCCGACAGGCATAACCGACGCCGCAAGATATCAAAACCCGCCGTAAATAAGCGCTTTTACTATCGCCCGCCGCACGTGCTCACCGCAGCGACACATTAATGCACACTCTACAGTAGGCGTCGCTCTCAAAGGCTACTGAGAGGCATAAAAGAGAGGTTAGGAGGAATATATGCCTATAAATGCACGGGAGGGAGGGAGACAGGGAAGGCTGGGAGGCTGGGAGGAGGGAGATGGGGAGTGGCAGGGGGAAAGGGGGAGGAGGGAGATGGGGAGTGGCAGGGGGAAAGGGGGAGGAGCAAGGGAGGGAAGGAGAGGAAGGGTAAAGTGGGAGGGTAGGAAGAGGTTACGAAGGGAAGGGTCGAAGAGCGGTGGCTCTACAGCAGCAGAGCAAGATAATGAGGGAATGATGATGATGATGATGATGACGACGGAATAAGAGGACGAGGGAAAAAAATGACCAACCGACAGAGAGCGAGCGAGCAACCAAGAGCGAGGGCGCCACAAGGGATAATGGAGAGAGATGAAGGGCCGAGGAACACAAAATAACAAGAGAGCCATCAACAGCCCTAACAGCAGCCACTACCAAACCCCAAACTTATATAAAAAAAAGAAAAAGAAAAAAAAGAAACTCGACAGAAACAAACATCTACAACAATATATCTCCTAAACCAGAAAATATAGCCATATGGACTCCCGTGTTCCCTCTCCTTTCCCTCACATACTTGGGGGAAAAATAAAATATAAAAAATATAAACAAATAAAATGGGGAAGAAAACTTTTTATTAGATCCTAGCCGAAAATCCCCAAACAAAGCGGCAGCCACGTTCACGGTGAGGGAAATCAAAAATAAAAATTGAAAACAAAAACAGAGGGGAGATTAAATTTTAAAAGAACGATTTAAAAAATACGAATGAAAAAATGAAAACAAAAATGTGATAAAAAAATCAAATACATAAATAAAACACAACAAGGGGGAAATATTTAAAGGCCCCACAACAAGCTCGTAGGGAAGGCATCACCCGCCACAATGCGACGCCCATTAGAAACGTCCTATAAATTTACCGCAACTGGAATTTCGGGGGTTCCTCACCTTGGAGGAACCCCCGCCGTGCTTCACGGACCTTCGGAGAGCTACCTGTCCTATGAGGAACCCCCCTCCACCTCCTACCCCCGGTCGCCTACCTCGCCCCCTTCCCTACTAGCTTACCTCGGCCCTTCCCCTCCGAAAACCATTCCTGTAGCATTCATTATCCGTTCACCTTTAATACCATTATTCTTACTTCTGCCTATTAACCTATCATCATTACGTACGTCTAGCGCATTCAGTCTCAATTCGTGACAGGCGGCGTTTCCTGCGAGTGAAGGACTGGGTGCAAGTGCTGTCAACGTACGTGTGTGTGTGTGTGTGTGTGTGTGTGTGTGTGTGTGTGTGTGTGTGTGTGTGTGTGTGTGTGTGTGTGTGTGTGTGTGTGTGTGTGTGTGTGTGTGTGTGTGTGTGTGTGTGTGTGTGTGTGTGTGTGTGTGTGTGTGTGTGTGTGTGTGTGTGTGTGTGTGTGTGTGTGTGTGTGTGTGTGTGTGTGTGTGTGTGTGTGCGTGCGTGTTTATTTACATTTGTGTGTGTTTGTGCTTCTGGTCTGTATATGTTCATGTATTCGATTGTATGCGCATGTGCGTGCAAACGAGTGCACGCGCAAGTAAACATCTTTGTGCAGCCTGACAGGGAGCTATCACCCAACCTTACAGAATAGCACAGGGATGAAAAGGCACGCTAATAGCAATCACAAAAATACGAAAGAAAATTGAACGGAGGGACTTAGGGGAGGAAGCAAGAAAAGAAGGGCGAAGAAAATAAAAGGCGGGTACGACGGAATGCAGGGACGCGGGAGAGAAAAACGCGAAAAAAAGGATAAGAGATATAAGAAAAGGATAGAGGCAAGTAGAGGGGAAAAAGGAGAGAGGACGGGAGAATATCCACCGGTGATAGCGACCTTAAATTCGTTACAACTCCACTCTGCCAGAGGCCCTTTGTACTATAGGGGGCAAGGGTGGAGGGTAGTGAGTACGCAAAAGGGTCGATTGGGGGATGTGCTTCCTCTACATGAAACAAAGGAAAATAGTAAAACAAAATCGAAGAGAGGAAAAACAAGAACTGTTGTCACAAATGCGTTATCCTAAAAAAAAGTAATTCCATACAGTTCTAAGTCTCTCTCTCTCTCTCTCTCTCTCTCTCTCTCTCTCTCTCTCTCTCTCTCTCTCTCTCTCTCTCTCTCTCTCTCTCTCTCTCTGTCCATCCAAGTACAAAAAGAAGAAAAAGAGAAGCAAAGTCGATAAGAAGAGAAAGGTAAAAAAAAAGGAAAAAGAAAATAAGAAACACTACAATGCACATCAAGTCGCTTTGCCACTGTGAGTGTATGTGTCTTGTTTACATTTAATCTTGGCGATAAACATGCTTTCCCAGACACTTTTCAACCCCCACCCCCCTTCCTCAACCTCACCACCCAGCCCGCCTTCCCTCCCCCGCCCATAACTCCTTCCCGCCCAACCCGACCTCCTCTCTTCCCTTCCCCACGCCTCTCTCCTCCTCCCAGCCCACACACACCCGAGCTGCAATAACTTTGCACTCAAAACCTTAAATTTACATTAGGAATTTTGGGCGCTCGCAAAGATCTTCAAGGAAGCAGTCAATGAGAGGTCAAAGGGCAAGATTGGATTTCTGACCTTTCCTGGGCCCGAGAGTGAGCGGGGGCGGAGGAGAAGAGAGGCAGAGGAGAAAAGGGACGGAGGGAAAGAAAGTGAAATGGAAGATGAAGATGGGAATGGAGAAAAGGCCTAAAAAGGAAAAGGGGGAAATAAGCAAATGGACGAGAGTAATGGGAGAGAGAAAAAGAGGGAGAAGCTACAAAAAGGATAAAAGTAGAGAATATGACGAAGAAAAGGAAATGAAAGGTCTGGAGAGGTTGGACCGACAGCAAAAAAGATATGCAAGAGACAAGAAGAGAAGAAAATGTACGAAAGGAAGGAAAGGGGGAAGGAGAGGGACGTGAAGGCTCTCACAAAATATTGCATCCATTATTCACGGCGTCAGGCGCTGGGCTCACTGTGCCTCTGTTCCGTCACGTCGCTCTAACAGGATTTGGTGACCTCGGGAGGAGCCAAAGGCCGCGCGAAGGCCGACTACAAAGGGAAAGACGAGTACTATAAAAGGCAGGTAAATACGCGCAACGTGACGCAACATGTATGCAATAACAACGACGCTTATAATAGGGCAAATAATCAATACATACATACATACAGTGTACACACACACACACACACACACACAGACACACACACACACACACACACAAATACACATATACATACACACACAAATACACGCACACACATTTCCTCTTCCCCGTTAGTTCTATCTCGCCACCTCCTTTTACCTCATCTATATCCTCCCCTCCGCAACCTATCATCTCCCCTCCCCTTCTCACCACCAATTCCACCCCACCCCCTCCCCTCTTAAATGCAAGACACCCCATTATGGTCCTAACATCATCTCCTTCCCCCCTTCGACGTCGATGACTAAAGAAAACGAGCATTCCTAACCAGGTATTTCCACCCTCCAATACCCATTGACGCTGCTGAAAAAGGAAAGGAGAAAGAGAAAAATCCCGATCTAACCTCTACCCACGTCCTAGTAGGAGAGGGAGAGGGAGAGGGAGAGGGAGAGGGAGAGGGAAAGGGAAAGGCAAGAGAGGGGGAGAAGGGAGAATCCGAAGGGAGGATAAGGGGAAATGGACCATCTTGCACTTGAGCTCAAGGCGCGCGGTCTTTCATCGACTCTCCCTCCCCTGTGGTATGACTCAGTAGTCCAGGTTCTTCACAAGAAGCCTGATATCTTGACTAATGGTTTCTACGTCGTGAATGGACTCGGCGAAATGGGGGAGGTGCTGGGGAGTGGAAGGGGGGTGCAGGGGGAGAAAAAGAGGGATGCATGATAGAGGAAGGGGAAGGAGTAAATGGTAAAAGAAGGGCAGGAAAGGGGGAGGGAAAGGGAAGGCAAAGAAAGGGGGAAAGATGTAAAAGGAGGGGAACCAAAGTCACAGACAATTTCAGTTTCTCCTTTCCATTCCTTCTCATCATTCCAAATTTCCTTCGTCATACATCTTATTGTTTCCCTTCCCTCTTCAGTCTCCCCCTCTTCCTCTCCTGGCACTAATATTCGGCGATTAAATTCCTACTGGTAATCATAAGAAGGTTCAATAATTAAATGATTAAGAGCATCCATCGTCATCCTCCCTCCTCTTCCTCATCTTTTTCCTATCATTATCATTTCTTCTCCTCTTCCTCCCCATCTTCCTCACTCAACCTCTTCCCTCCACCTCGCTCTTCTCCTTCTTCTCCTTCTCCTTTTCCTTCCCCTTCTTCTCCTTCTTCCTCCTATTTTATCCTCCGAGGAAGGATAAGGCAAAAAATCCCCGCAGGATCAAGCACCCTAAGCCCTGAGAGAGATGTGTACCCCCAATCTAGCCTCTGTAATGGGAAGATGCCGGGCAAGACGCAGGCACAAAGAGATCCTTCCTTGCGTCCAACAACACCTTGAAGATCGGCTCGCCCCCTCCAGCCCCTCCCCTGCCCTCTATCTTACCGGTTGCTGCTTAATACTTGGCCAAAAGGGAAGGGGAAATAATCTAATAGAACTGAATCGAGTCTGTTCAGGATAAGTATATTACACGGCAAACTTTTTTGGACAGTTCATTCCTCTGGTCTTCTTCCTCTTCCACTTTCGCCTCCCCTTCACACTGCATTCCACCCCTCCTCATCCTTCATTCCTTCCCCCCTTCTATCCCCTACCCTCTATCCCCTCTCAATTTCCATCAACATCGCCGCGCCGAAACGCCCGTCATTGACTGGCAGCTCCGGAACATTTTCCTCTCTCCCGCATAAAAGATAGAAAAAATTAGACGCTAAATGGGAAAAAAAGCAGAAACACTTTCCAGCCGAGGAATCTGGAATGCAAAAGCGTATTACAGGGCAGCCGAGAGTCACCGCGTCCCACACACAGACGCAGGCAGTCCCTGATCCGCGCTTTTATTTCTATTTCCTTTTTTGTTTTCCTTTTTTATCTTCTTAAGGTCACGTTCCTGTTATTGCTGATGAGATTTCTTCTATTTCGTTTGCCTTTTTTTCTCGTTCCATGACCAACTTATTTATCTATTTATATCTTATCATTTATATTTACTACGACCTTTGTATTATCACACTCACGGTTGGCCGCCATTACAGATCCCATTTACCATTAAGGGAACAGACGCCCTTCAATTGGGTGATACTGACAAGGTCTGCATCTGTGAGAGAGTTTCGAGAAGCGGTGAGGAAGGGCGGCTGCTCCCGTGAAAATGGCGTCAACTTCCTTCGTAGGAAAAGAGACAGAAGAATCATTCCTTATTCAAAACGTCTTAAACAAAGGTTTAATATCAGTGTGCAAACAAAGTGTGACAAAGGGGGCCCATCTCGGTATAAAAACACGCCGAGGCTTCCAGTCCGTATGAAAACAAAGTGCGATGCCGACGAGGCCTCCCTCAGCCTGGAAAACAAGCTATGCGACAGTGCAGGATCCCTATAATTGCGAGGACAAAGCGTAACAAGACACAGGATCCCCATCCGCGCGGAGACAAACGACAGTACGGGCTCCTCCATCGGTGTGAGAACTCGAAGCCCGTCTGACAGATGTCAGGCGAGAGCCAACAATTGGAAAGAGGAAAGGCAAAAAAATCAAAGGAAAAAAAATGATTTCAAAACCATGTGATATATATAGACTTCACGGTCGAGTTACATTTCCATTTCTTTGTTCTTCCATTTTGCTTTGTTGCTTTTTTTCCTATATAATATGTGGTTGCAGAAAATATCATTTGGGACTAATCGAAAGGCTCAAGATTCTTCACAAGGAAAATGCTGCCTTGAAGAACATGCATCCGGTATAAAGCAATCCATATGAATACATGACACAAAAAATAAACAGGTAAATAAAAACAAAGTCACTGCAGTCATAATATCTGAAACATAATAAAACGAGGAAAATCCCAACAGTGTAAAAAAAAAAGGTCAAAAGGGAAGAGGAAGTGAAATAACGACAACAAACGTACTAGACAAGCTAGCACAGGATCCCAATCAGATACAAACATCCCATGCGCCCCCCCCCCCCCCTCCCTGGAGAGAAAAAATCAAAATGCGACAGCCAAGCAGAGATCCACGTCGGAATAAGAAGACACGCAGTACAAGAAGCAGGCAAGATGGGTGTCGCTAGCAGAGGATTAGCGGAGTCCGGGCTTCGGCGTTCGTTACCCGGCGCGGCCCGGTCATTCTCTGCCAACAAAGACTACCAAACTGCCGCCATTCCTCAGTCCAGGGAGCACCTTCTGACCCCCACCCCACCCACCCACCACCCAACTCTCCTGCCCCTCTCCTCCCCTCTCCGCCTTCTTCCAGCTATCCATTCGCCCATTTTCCCCTTCGCTCCTTCCTTTTTTCTCTTCTCTACTACAAGAATAGCAGTTTTAGACATATAATTTTATCCTTGTTATCGGCGCTGCTGCTATCAGTATAATAATTTTGTCCTCATCACTTACATCATCATTCCCAACATTTTAATTTTCTTCCTACTAAGCATACATCAAGCCCTTCGAGGTGCAGGGGGCTCAAGACGAAGAGTAGAAGAAATGAGAGAGAGGGAAATCTGGGAAAGATAAACAAGGGTAAGAGGAAAGAGACTAGGGAGATGGGAGAGAGGAGAGGGAAGGAGGCCTAGGATGAGGAAAAGTAAGGACTGGAGAGAGGAAGGGTAAGAGGGACTGGAGGAGAGGGGAGAGGGAGAGTAAGGCAGAAGGGAAACGAAGGTTAATGAGGAATGCGGGGAGGGAGGAAAATGGGGAATGGGGAGGAAGGAAAATGGGGATTGGATTAGGGAGGTAAGTGGGAGTGGAAAGAAGGGGGTTGAGGGGAGTGGGGAAAATGGAAGGTAAAGGGGAGCATGGGAGAATGGATAAGGGAAGGGTAAGAGAGAACAAAGAAAAGGGATAAGGATGTGGGAAGGAGGAAGATGGAGGAACAGAGAAAGGAGAAATAAGTTGAAATGATTTGGTATAATATTCATCAATGACAGTCACCCTCCACCCGCATCCCTCCCCGACGACTACGCCACGTTTGAGATGCGCTTGCCACAACAACTCAGGCCTTATCATCTGTCCTCTTTAAACAGATGCGAGAAAACATAGACAACGATATGCGAAGCGAGAGAGAGGAGAGAGGAAATCACCCACAAGAAAATGTAAAAAAAAGACAGCTGGAAAAGAGTGCTAATGGAGAAGCGAAGAGGCGAGTGGTGGGTCGAGGCGGTGGCGGCAGTTGTGGTCAGGGAGGAAGACATTCACGAGAGCGAAGCTTTGGCTGCAAGATGATGATAATCTTGATATTGTTTAATTTAAATGTTAATCCCGTAGCCACAAGGTGCACTGTGGGTGGGTGGGGGGGAGAGGGATAGAGGGATACAGGGAGGGAGAGAAGTAGAGAGGGAGAAAAGGAGATAGGGAGAGAGAGGGAAGGAGGTAAAGAGAAAGGAAGAAGGTAGAGAGAGAGGGAGGAGGGAGGAGGGAGGAGGGAGGAGGGAGGAGAGAGAGAGAGATAGAGAGAGAGAGAGATAGAGAGATAGAGAGAGAGAAGAGGTGGGGAGGCGAAAATGGGGTAGAAAGAATTTTGAGAAGAAAAAGACCATAAGGGTGTGTGTGGAGATGTGAAAAAGAAGGGAGATAAGAGAGAGAAAACTCGTCAAAAGATTAGGAGGAAGAAGGAGGGTATACAGGGCACCTCAGGAGTAAGACAGGGAGCAAGAGAAGGATTGGGAATGATTGAAAAGAGTGCGAAGATGAGCAAAGCGCTCCTGCATACTCTTTCGCCACCTTCCCTTTCTCCTCTATTCGTTTCTTTAACGCCCCCCCACCCACCCACCCGCCACCCGTCACTACTATCTACACACGCGTACGCGATGGGGAAAAAATATATTCCCGCAAAGGTAATTTTATCATCCTCCCTCTTTTGCCAATCATGAAAACATCATCTCTCAAGTGTCAATCAAACTATCTCAAAGATACATTTGTATCCTTAGTATTTACGTTTAGAATTTTACCTCTTACTTCTTCCCTCCTTTAGTTACGATTTTCGTAACTGTCATTACTGTCACTTTCGTTACTATCATCAATATTGCTATCATTACACTTATCCCTATCACCATCATCATCATTTTGGCCAACCCTTATACAAATACTATGCTCCTCCTCCCCTTTCTCCTTCGCTCCTTCCACCCGTTCACGCAGGTGGCAGCATCCTCCAGGGACGTGGGAACGCTCTCTCGGCCTTCCGAGATGACGTCTGCAGCATCCTGATGATCCTACTGGCTGCTTTGGGTACGGCAGATCCATCATCAACTCGTTTCTCCGTTCCAAGTCCTCAATCCATTTTCTATTATCCATCTTCTCCTCCATCTCTATCTTTCTCTCTCTCGTCTTTATTCACGAGGGTCATCGGGCATTCATCGCTATAATTAGTTCACTGAATAGAGAATAAAAATCAAAATAAAGGTGAAAGGGGGCAAGAAAACGCCATAAGGAAACCCCCCAATAATGCGAAGAAAAACAAAATTTAAAAAGCAAGAAGGAGAAAAGAGAAAAAATACGGAAAACCTGTTTGGTGAGTACGGTGCCCGACCTGGAGTTTGTCTGCAGTTTCAAGCTTTCGGTACATACCCATCTCGTATAGCCGAGTCTGAGGTTAACTGGCCCCATTAATACCCTTCCTTCCCCTTCCCTTCCCCTGCCGCCCGCCACGGGACCGCAGAGCCTCGCGGACCCTCCCTCACCCCCCCCTCTCGCTCATTATCATCATCATTATTATCATTCTCTATGAAAGCTTCCCTCGACTTTCGTCCAACAGTCCCATTACCAGCAAAGCACTCGTACTCTCACTCCCTCTCCTTTATAACTTGCATATGATATTCCTTTTCCTCCCTTCCTTCCTTTTCCTTCCCTCCCCTTTCTTCCTTTCCCCCGTCCCCCTTTCAACGTCC
This sequence comes from Penaeus japonicus, assembly GCF_977035675.1. Lineage (NCBI taxonomy): Eukaryota > Metazoa > Arthropoda > Malacostraca > Decapoda > Penaeidae > Penaeus > Penaeus japonicus. The sequence continues at coordinate 18,033,650 of NW_028234431.1, forward strand.
CCTTTCTCTTCGGCTTCGCGGATGCTCCGAAACCCGCATAGGTGACCAATGCTTCCATGTCGGCCGGCACAAACAGCCAATTATGTGGTGACATCATGCCTGAAGGAGCAGCGTCCTTTTTCGTAAGGGTCAAGAAAAGAGACGGGGAAGGATGAGTAGGGGCCGTGGGGGAGGAAAGATGAGGAGGGGAGGCGTTGCAGGATGAGGAGGGGAGGCATTGCAGAATGAGGAGGGGGCGTTGCAGGATGGGGGAAAGAAAATGAGGAGGAGAGGCGTTGCATGATGATGAGGGGGTCGTTGCAGGATGAGGAAGGGGCGTTGCAACATGGGGAGGTCTGGAGTGCAGATAAAGACACCAAGGGGAAGCGGAGGAAGACTAGCAGCGAGCGCAATCTCCCCGGAGGCAGAACAATCATCCAGTTGGCGCTCAGTAACAACAATTACGAGATAATGAAACGCCAAAAACTACCCAAGGATATGTGATGCTGTGTTCCGCTGAGGCCGCAATGCGAAGCTACTGCGATCCGAGACAGCCAAAGAACAGGCCATTGGAGTGACGTAAAAAGCAGAAAGAACAACAAACACTTAACAAACACGCCGATTAGTTACTGAGAGAGAGAGAGAGAGAGAGAGAGAGAGAGAGAGAGAGAGAGAGAGAGACATACAGAGAAAGAAAGAAATCAAGAGAGAAAGAGAGAGAAAGAGAGAGAGAGGGAGAGAGAAAGAGAGAGAGAGAGAAAGAGAGAGAGAGAGAGAGAGAAGAGAGAGGAGAGAGAGAGAGAGAGAGAGAGAGAGAAGAGAGAGAGAAGAGAGAGAGAGAGAGAAGAGAGAGAAGAGAGAGAAGAGAGAGAGGAGAGAGAAGAGAGAGAGGAGAGAGAGGAGAGAAGAGAGAGAAAGAGAGAGAAAAGAGGAGGGAGAGAAAAAGAGAGAGAGAAAGAGGGAGAGAGAGAGAGGAAGGGAGAGGGAGGAGAGAGAGAGAGAGAGAGAGAGAGAGAGAGAGAGAGAGAGAGAGAGAGAGAGAGAGAAAGCGGGAGGGGGTGAGGGGACTAAAGGATGCTGCTTCTTTGCCTGCTCATCTCGGCCGCCTCTTCTCCTCGTCCCTCTCCCGCTTGAGCATCCTTCCCCAGCCCTTCCTCTTCCACCCTTCGCCCCCTCCCTCCTACCCCCACTACGCGCAGCCCCTCAACCCCCCGTGCACCCCACAAGGCAAGATAGCGCCGGGACTCATAATTACTTTAGCGTACAAACACCTACAGCCATGCAGGGCGGGGGGCGGAAAGGCAGTCTGGCCGCCTGACAAGACAGGTGGGCAAGGCAGACAGACAGACAGGCAGACAAACTGACAGGCTGACAGTCCTGAACAAACAGGCTTTCTAGTTATAAGAAAGATGGAAACAAGCCTTCGCGAGGGAACGGCTTGAGTGAAGGTTTTACAAGATCTCCAGAATTCCTTTTTTTTTACTCCTTCCTCTCTCTCACCCTGCCTATTTTCTCCCCCACATTTCCTCCTTCTGCCTTGGATTCTTCCTATTTCCTCCTCCTACGCAAGCTAGCCTTCCCCGCTCCCAGGAAATATGTGGGCAATCACGTCCGCAAATGAAACTCATTCTAAATCACCAATTAATGGTCAGAGGGCGTTCACGGCCGGACTAGGAGCCTTCAACTTGCTGGCTGTGACTGCACATTAAAATATCTATAAGCTTGTAACCCATACTTTCGTTACTATGATGAAACTGGATGGCAACAATACCTACGATAGACACACACACACACACACACATGTGTGTGTGTGTGTGTGTGTGTGTGTGTGTGTGTGTGTGTGTGTGTGTGTGTGTGTGTGTGTGTATGTATATATGTATATATGTATATATGTATATATATATATATATATATATATAGATAGATATAGATATAGATATAGATATATATATATGTATAGTATGTATATATATATATATATATATATATATATATATATATTTACATATATCTATATATATATAATATATATATGTATGAATGTATATATATATACATATATACATATATACATATATATATATATATATATATATTTATATATTCATATATTTATATATACAAATATTGATAAATATATATATATATATATATATATATATATATATACATATATTATTTATATATATACATATAAGGGATTGCAAGCTGTGAAGTCATAGAAACGAAACAAAACTAAACAAATAAAACAACAAAAATCTGAGAACAAATACCTTCCAGTAACGCCAAAAGAACAAATGAAAAGCTCACACACACGTAATAAATCACACGCACGCACACACAAAAAAGGTGAAATGAAAAGCCCACGCCAGAAAGTCGCCGCCGCTAATGGCCGCAAGTCTATCCTCAGAAACACAATAGATAATTAAATAAATCCGAAATCATGCTACGCAATAACCGCCCCCTCCCCCTCTCCCCCCTCCCCTTCATCCGACCGCCATGCACAGAAACGATAAATCAAAAAGAATATTTTAAAATCGCTAAAATAAAAAGAAAGAGAAAAAGTGGACAGAAAGAAAGAACGAAAGAAATGTATTTTGCAGAAAATGATAATAACAAAATCATCATAAAATCATGAACCCTCAGTCGTGGAGGCGTCGTACCCCTTTCCCCCTCCCCCCTCCTGTCTCAAGCTCTCTAATATCTTACGTTTTTTTAATATAGACTCATTTCCATAATGATACAAATTCCAAAAATATACAGGTAGCACGAACACAAACTACATAAAAAGGGGAATCATTGACATACCAAATAAACAACCAAGGTCTACAAAAACACAAAACTCGAAAAAAGGAAGAATTACTCGAAGGTCGAAACAAAATAAAGACTCGGCGAGAAGAAATACATTAAAAAATAATGCTGAAAGAATTTTCCCGACGGAATACAATATCACGCAAGGAACCGAAGCACACTTACACGTGGCGCCGGCGGCTTCTATCCCACATTGCTGCTCTCTCACTCTTTGGCTCTCTTGCTCTTTCATTCTCTCTCTCTCTATCTCCCTCTCTTTCTTTCTTTCTTTCCTTCGCTCCCCCTTACCCTCTCTCTCTCTCTCTCTCTCTCTCTCTCTCTCTCTCTCTCTCTCTCTCTCTCTCTCTCTCTCTCTCTCTCTCTCTCTCTCTCTCTCTCTCTCTCTCTCTCCTTCTCTCTCTCTCTCTCTCTCTCTCTCTTCCTCTCTCTCTCTCTCTCTCCCTCTCTCCTCTCCTCTCCCTCTCTCCTCTCCTCTCCCTCTCTCCTTTCCTCTCCCTCTCTCCTTTCCTCTCCCTCTCTCCTTTCCTCTCCCTCTCTCTCTCTTTCTCTCTCTCTCTCTTTCTCTTTCTCTTTCTCTCTCTCTCTCTCTCTCTTCCTCTCCCTCTCTCCCTCTCTCCCTCTCTCTCTCTCCCTCTCCCTCTCTCTCTCTCTCTCTCTCTCTCTCTCTCCCTCTCTCTCTCACTGTAACTCACGAAAATACGTATCACATGAATAAGGCAAATACACGAGCTAGAAATGTGCTTCATTAAAGATACATGGCGGGAAAGTGGTGCACGGGAATGAAGATTTTTGTTGCCGTTTTGCTGTCTTGGAGAGCAGGTGCTGGGAGGGAGACGAGGAGAGAGGGGAGGGGCGAGGAAGAGAAGTTGAAAGAGAGGGAGAAAGAGAAAGAGAAAGAAGATGAGGGAGGAGGAGGAGGAGGAGGAGGAGGAGGAGGAGGAGGAGGAGGAGGAGGAGGAGGAGACGGGGGGAGGGAGAGGAAGGGAAGGAGGAGGAGGAGAAGGAAAAACGCGGGGGAGGAGGAGGAGGAGGAGGAGGAGGGTGGCAGCGGTGTCATTAAGGAGGAGGCGATCCCGAGAGATCCCGAGGCAGCGTCCGATCTGGCTTAATTGGCAAGCAGGTGAGCGCTGCCAACTGGCCGGTGCCGAGACCGACAGACCGCGCCAGACATGACCCTCCGCCATTAGGAAAACCATTTGTATAAATTTCATGCGTTTCTGATTTTGGAAGACAATTAACAACGTGCAATAATGTAAAAGTAAGAAAGATAACGATACATTGATGGGCTACATAAGAATCTATATGAAAACAATATACAATGATATAAAAAAATGTATCACAAGAAATCAATAGAATGTGCGTACACGACATACTTACATACTTACATACATACATACATACATACATACATACATACATATATATATATATATATATATATATATATATATATATATATATATGTATATATGTATATATGTATATATGTACGTACATACATACATACATACATACATACATACATACAAACACATACACATACACATACACATACACCAACACCAACACCAACACACACACACACATTCTTCTGAATAGCTGAAATTTCTTTTTAGATTCCCTGAAGTCAGTAACTTGCATCTTAAGCCTCGCTGAAGCCGCTAAACTTCTGGGTAAGAATTGCTGAAGCAGTTTTTTTCTCCCTAGATACGGCAGAAATATCTGACTAGCTTAAAATTCCCACGCCGCGCAAATTCGACGGATCGACGCTACAAAGGCAAGGCACTAAAGACGCAAAATTAATAACCCCTTCTCCTTAACAATTATCAAGTACTCCTTCGCTCTCTCCTCGACAGACACCCCCCTCCCCTCCCCCTCAACACCCCATTCCCCCACACGCACATTCCGCGGTGATATAACATGAAGCGGTTATTTACCCACTCGTTTTAGGAGCGATGTTCTAACGTCTCGAGGGAATCATTCTGGCCCCCTTAAGACAATCTGAAATTCCTCGGCCGTGTTCCCCCTTAAATGCCTTTATTTGTTTGTCCGCCCTGAAGTCATTTCGTCCGTGAACCTCCCTTTAATTGCTGCATCTCTTTGTCCTTTATCCACCTTGCCTTTAGGACTGGGGTGGGTGTGGGGGGTGGGGGATCATCTCCTTATCACTACGACACCACATCTCTATCCTCGTGAGCAGATATTCGCAACATAAAAATGCTTGCATGTTTTCATAAGAATTCCATCCCACCAGACAGCCCGAACGAAACACTTATGGATAAAGAATAAATACGAATAACAATACTTAACAACAGTAACAAAAACAGCTGCAAGCCTCAGCGTTGTTTACATCCCCATGTTGATGGACAGGTGAACCCAGAGGTACGAATAAATGCAAGGGGAGTACAAGTGACTGTATTTGTGTATTCATGAACGTATGCTACATTGTACATACATAATATATCAACATATGTACTCATGACTGAGCGCACACAGATGAATGCAGTCGAGCTAGCATCCATGCATATATGCACATACAAAACGTGTATACGTCGATGTACGTTACCTATGAACATAATTAATCGTGCTCTCTCTTTCGCCTTCTTTTCTGTCTTTCGATTCCTTTCCTTATCTTGCGTTTGTGTATGTCCGTCTGCGTATTTCTGTGCGTATGCGCGCGCGCGTGTGTGATTTTTGTTTGTGTGAAAGCGCGGGAGCATGCATGCATACATGCATGCCCGCCATTATAGAGACTAGACGAAAAGATGGATGGAATGAATAAGCAACTGCATATCTGAGACGAAAGAAAAGCAAAGATAATTGGTGATATGATGGCAAACGAAGATGGAAGAGGAAAAGACGAGAATAAAAGAGAGAAGAGAAGAAAAAAGAAAAGAGAAAAGACAAGAAGAGATCAGAGAAGAGACGAGAAGAGGCCATAAGAGAGGACAAGAGATGGCAGCCCGGTGGAGAGCAGGGCACCTCTCGGCCTGTCCCCCTCCACCTCCTCGTGGCGCTCAAGGGGCATTTGTGAATAGTAAAACTAGACCACTTTAGGCAACATGATACCACGGACGGCGGGAGGTTTATAAGGCACACCACGCTGACGGCAGGGACGAGTGCGATCGCCTACTTGGGAGCAGGAACTTGCGGAGAGCTTCGAGGAGAAAGAGTGAAAGAGATAGTGAAGGAAAGAGAGAGGAAAGGGAGAGGAAGGAAAGGGAAGTGAAGGGAAGGGAAGGGAAATGAAGGGAAGGGAAGGGAAGAGCAGGGAAAGGAAAGGAAGGGAAAGGAACGGAAGGGAAGGGGAGGGATATGAAGGGAAGGGATGGGAAGGGAGAGGAACGGAAGGGAAGGGGGGATATGAAGGGAAGGGAAAGGAAGGGAGAGTAAGGGAAGGGAAGGGAGGGGAGAGGAAAGGAAAGGGAAGGGGAGGGATATGAAGGGAAGGGAAGGGAAGGGAAGGATAGGGAAGGAAAGAGAATAGAAGGGAAGATAAGGTAAGGGAGGAGGGAGGCGAAGATAATAAAATAAAAGGAAATATGACGATAAGGGAGTGAGTAAGAGAGAAATCCAGAATAAAAGAGAAAAGAAAACGAAAATGAGGAGGACGGGAAGAGGAGGCGAAGAGAAGGAGGACGAGGAGGGGGAGGTGTGCGGGATTCAATTAGTGTAGGTGCAGCGTCGAGCGAGGCTGGCGGGGCGTCGAACGGAGCACAGCTCCACCGCCGCAACTCCTCCTCCTCCTCCTCCTCCTCCACTTCCTCCTCTCACCTTCTCCTCTGCTTATTCCTCCTCCTCCTCCCACTTCTTGTTAACGTTTCATATCCCCCCTTATCTTTCTTGCTACGATTCTCCCTTTTCTTCCACTCCTCCCGTTCCTCCTGCGTGTCCTCCTGCCCCCCTCCCCCTCCGCCCCGTCCCCACACAGCGGCCCGGCCAGTGACGCTGGGCCGCCCCAGGCCACACCTCGTCGCTCATCGGATTTTCTTTTCTTTTTTTCTCGGCCTCTCTCTCTTTCCCCTCCCTCCCATGCCCTCTCCCACGACCACGCTAGCCCTCCTTCAGGAGACGCAGTTGCACGCCCCTGGAGGAAGCTCCGGCGGCTCACCATCTCTGCCCCATCTCGCCCTCCTCCGAGATCCTTCCCTATCTCCTGAAAAATGCTGAAGACGCGCTCCTTCCCCGGCTGGAACTAACCGGCACCTCCGCTCTCCGGGCCAACGTCGTGACCAAGGCTCCGCGGGCGTCGCTAAGGGTGAGACTCTCCCCCGCCTAAAATGCTGACCCCGCCCTTACGCGCCCCTGCCCAGCGCCGCGCCGACCCGTGCCCATCGCATATTAGCATTCACGCCGGAATCGCGGCCAATGTGGGGAATGACGATCGAAGCGTCGGCTCGGCGCGATTGGAGCCCCGTCCTTCCGCGATGCGTCAAAGTCGTCGCCGCCGCCACGACGCGACGGAGCCCCAAATTCCATTTTCTATTAACCGAAACGCATTCGGCAGGAGGGGAGGGAGTGGGAGGATGGGAGAGGGGGAAGGGGAGGAGTCCTGGACACGCTGGTGGAGCCGAGCCTCTTCTGCTCACCGCGAACTACCACAAATTGCGAATGCTTCTTACTGCGCTTTTCAAAAAAACGGGCGGGGTATGCGGGAATCTCGGCTCCTTTTTTAAACCCTTGCCTGTCGCTCCTGCCTGCGTCCGAAAGGGATTCCACGACCGTTATGGCAAATGTCCAGATAAAATACCGCGAGGTCTTTAAAGAGAGAGAGAGAGAGAGAGAGAGAGAGAGAGAGAGAGAGAGAGAGAGAGAGAGAGAGAGAGAGAGAGAGAGAGAGAGAGAGAGAGAAAAAATAATCTCAATTGTTAGGTATGCGGCCATTAAGGTCGAACGGCTTCTCATTATGTCTCGTCATTAGACGCTTAAGGAACCCCCACTCCTCTCCCTCCTCCTCCCCCTCCCCTACCCGAGAGTCCGCAGTCCAGGATCTGGATCAGCGCCCCTCGTTCCAGAAGCCGCCGTTACCTCCAATTCGTCTCGTGCGCGCCTGAAATATTCGGTCCATTCCCGTCTTCGCAACGGCAGAGAGAAGATAGCAAGTGGGAGCAAGAGGAGAAAATGACTTTAAAAAAAGAAAAGGAAAAAACAATCGCGCTTGACTCTGGCTTCTGTGTTCTTGTGGCTGGCCGGCGGGCATGGATGTGTTGCCATCGCGAGGGCATCCACTTATGGCCGGGAGTCCCATTAACCCAAACTTTGCAAAGGCGATCCCGTGCAATGAGAGCCGATTGCCCCGTGCAACAAAGCCGAGAACAAGAAAAGCGAAGCTCGCAATGAGAGGTCCCGAACGAATGACATAGAGGAAAGTGGATCCACGCGGAGGGGGGACGCTGGAGAGGGAGCTTACTATATGGCCCGCTGGGTATAAATGCCCACGATACGCTCGCTCTCATCCGCCGTAAGGTCGAAGGAACAACGCGGCCGAAAGGACAAAACCGACCTTACGCCGTCACATCCAGCCCGACTTTGTGCGACAGACAGACAGGTAAACTTGACCTCACCGTCACGTCCGTGTATGCGCGCCGCGTCTTCGCTCTAGCCGGGACTCTCTCCACACCTTGCCCTTCGACACAGCTCCGGAAGCCTCAAGACCTTGCAGGACTTACTCCTGCCCCCCTCGAACCCCGGGAGACGAACTGAAACAAATGAGAGAATCCCTGGGATCGAAAAGCTTCCCGGGATAAAAGACGAATCCAGAGTCAACGCGAAGGCTGGGACACACCTTGAGGAGCCCTCACGGGACGGAGCGCTCGTACGGGCGAGTTTACTTCGGAGGAAACGTGGGTGGATCGCCCTTACCGCCCGGCGCTCCTGCTGCTGCTCCCACCAACCTGAGCGCTATTCCTTCTTTTCTTCTTCTTCCTCCGCCTCCTCCTCCTCTTCGTCCTGCACATACCGCGACTTCTCCCATCCTTCCTTCCTCCTGCCTGTCTTTCTCGTCCTTCTTACAGGCCCGGCGGGTATATGGCTGGATATCAGCAACAAAGTTTGGCACTCAGGGAGAAGAGGAGGAGGAGGAGGAGGAGGAAACCCTGTGTTACGGAGGTGTGTGTGCAAGAGAGGAGGGGGAGGACGACGAGGAGGAGGAGGAGAGAGAAGGAGGAACTATTGTTGTTGGTGAAGCAGCGTGCAGACTGTCTTAAGGGGTTACAAAATGGCGGCGGAGGCGGGCGGTGTCGGACACCGGGATTCGAGCAAACGATCTTTAGCGGAGAGACTTTTCTCGGCCTTTTTATGGTGCTGAGCGAGGGAGGCTGTCTGCGCTCGGACGCGTTGAGGGATTTCAGCACGGTTCAGCCTGGAGGATCTAGTCTTATCAGAAGCTTTTGGAATGCGAGAGCCCTGTGACACGCGGATTAAGTTCGACATTGTTCTTACAGTTGTTTAACCTTCCAATTTACAAACTTCTGCAAACAACAGTCCCATTAAACTTGCTCCCCCTTATGCGGTGCAGGTTTAATTGATACCCCTTTGTGACTCCACCATCCAAACACATTCAGCTAAATTCCACGGATGTAGACTCGATTCAGAGATATAAATGCTATAAACAAATAGACTTGAGAAAAGACAACACAGACTTCATAATACAAGACTCCGTGAACATATCCACCTCCCAAAATACATTTTGCTAACAAAAATCTTTAAAAACAAAGAAACAAAAACAAACAAAAAAATAATACCCTCCCTCCAGCGGGTTCTTTTAAAGGTAGACAACAAACTTCCCCTTCCCCCTCCTCCAGCCCCTTCCTGTAACCCTACACAGAGCCCCGTCCACCCATCCCTAGCCCCTCCCCGACACAGCAGCCCTTTTCCCTTATTCAGCCCTACACCTCATGTGCCAATTACCGAGGCACACACGACGCAGCCACGAGGGCTACGGCGAGCATCACACACACAATATGACACGTGCGCCTCGACCACATGGCTGCAATCTCGGACTCGACTTTCTCTGCCTCTGGCTCTTGCCTCGTTTTCGTCTTCTTTTTCTCAAGGAAGGAAGAGCAGGCGAGAGAAGAGAGGAGAGAGGAGAGAGGAGAGAGGAGAGAGGAGAGAGGAGAGAGAAGGGAGGAGGGGGGGGGGAGGCGTGCTTGCGAGAGCCAACATTTCAAAATCATCCACTCCTGAATGAACCTCAATGAATTAATGGATTGATTAATTAAAAAAAAGGATCGTTACGCTTCAAACAAGATGGAGATTAAGCAATATAAAAAATGGATGCAAATGAAGTAAAATCCTTTCAATGACCCCCCAAAATGAAAATGTGCAGGCAATGCAACCCAAACTCATCGCCCGTTTTCAACTCTTCGTTTCCTCTTCTCTTCCTTCCCCTCTTCCCTTTTATCGGGCCCTTATTTGCCTCTCTAAGACTCCTGTGTCAGCGGGGGAGAGAGAGGGGACGAGAGAGGAGCGGCAGGAGAGGAGGGGGTCTTGCGGGACCTTTCATGATACGAAATGGAAAGGCGAAATATAAGGATTGAGAAGGAGAGCGATAAGAGATAGGAAGGGAACAATAAAATAAAATATTATAAACATATATTAAGAAAGGAAAGATTAAAGCGAGGATGAAAAGGAGAAATATAGGGGGAGGGGGAGGGAGAGGGAGAGGGAGAGGGAGACAGAGAGAGAGAGAGAGATGGACAGATAGATAGAGAGAGAGAGGGAATGAAAAGGGACAGACACCGAATAAGAGAAAGAGGAAAACAATATTAACAAAGGAAATAGAAGAGAAACCAAGGTAGAAAAATATCCAGAGGAGTCTTTACCTGCCAGGGACGCACACAAAGGCCATAAACATGAGCGAGAAGGCAAGGAGCAATCACACCTGGCCTACCTTTCCTAATGACGGGTATCCGGTCCCATCACCTTCGCCCCCCCCCCCGCCCCCACTCCCCACGACCCCCATTTTATATCCACCCCCGACATATCCACATACCCGCCCTCAGGGGATCTTTTCTCCCATTACCCCATCCTTTCTCTATCGACCCCTCCAGGAGACTGCAGCACCACTGGCTTGATCGCGAAGTTAACTAACCAGTTGATGAAGAATACTGTCATGCACTCCTATTGAACTATATTGATAAAGAGACATATATGCGAATCTAGAACTATGACTCAAAACATACAGATAGAAAATACAAGCCAGCAATCGAATACCAATGATAACGTTATGCAAAGGTACGGCCTCCCCCCCCCCCCGCGAACCATTCCCACACTCACATTTCCATCGTCACGACTCCGCCGGAGCGAAATTTTACTTTGAGGAAATCCAGCCGGTTATAGGCCTGAGTCCAGGTAGGGGAACGGGGCAAGGGCAGGGGCAGGGGCAGTGGAAGGGGGAGTAAGAAGGGGGAGGCTATGATGATGAGGGCGATGATGACGGCAAAGGTGGAGGAGCGGGGACTAGGGGAAGGGGAGGGGGAGGAGGCTCACTTCCGGTAGCAGCAACGTTAGGTAGGGTGGGGTGGGGGGGGAGGTATCTGGATTTGTCAAAGACGACAGCGACGATGGAAACGATGGTAATGACGATGATGAAGGTGATAACGACGATAATAACGGTTATGACGACACTTTCCACAACGTCGAAGCGGTCCCTTCGTGCGCTCGCTTACGGCCACCGCGCTCCGCCGCTGCCACCCCTCCCCCCTCCCCCTCTCCTTCAAAGACAAAGCCTCGAGCGCCGATGAAGAGGCTCAAACGTCTCACACAGGGAGAGGCGACATAAAGGCCCTTCTCCCTTCTCTCGCGTTCCCTTCCCTTCCCTTCCCCATCGCCCCTCCTTCCTCGCCCCTTCTTTCTCATTGCGTCTCTCCCTCCAGTAGTCGCCCTCGAACAGGTAGAGTCAGTCTCGCCCTCTGCCACATCACGCTCGAGCTCAGCCTTCACTCGCACGTCGACCTTCTCCTAACTCGTTGCTTTTCTCTCGCCGGCCTCACCCCTTCCTCGCACCCTCGCCCTGCACTCTCCGATCACAACAATTAGCTAATGAATGGGAGAACTAAACAAGAAGTAAATACAGGAACGGGTAAACATTCGCAAATGACCAAATAAACCAAGCCGGTGCTTGTGCAGGTCGAAACAATAAGACAACAAGCCAAACAAAAACTTATTAACGCCTTTTCGACTCCCAGCTCCTAAAAAACAAGACAATCCCAAAGAAAGTGAGGAAGACAGAAAGACGAAACTTCGTGTCCCTTTTCCCCGCCCTCTTCTCCCCCCGTCCCCTTATCTCTGCAACATTAGCAACCACAACAAACACGCGAGATGCAGCGACAACACATATCACTCACGGCTGCATCATTAGCCTTCCCTTCTCTCGTCTCTATTTGCAGAGGGACGTGGCCGCTGCCTCTCCATTTTCCTTCGGACTCTCCCCTCGTCCATTTCTCTCGGATTCCCTGCTCTCTCTTGTCGGTCCTGCTAACTATATCTTTGCATTTCATGAGATTTTCTGTCCTTTTTTTCAGAGTTTCTAGACAATCCATTCCATCCTTTGCCCCAATTGCTATTCCCATCCCATTTTCCAGCATATTTCCGCCCATGTTCCGAGCCCCTTCTTCCTCAACCGTCTCTTTCCCCGGAACGCGAGAGGCGCACACAGCTCTCGAAAGCAAGTCACATTCATTCCGTCTCATCATCGCAAAAAAGAAGCCTCCCGCACGCGCCGTTCATTAACATAGCAGCATTCATCGCCATATCATAACACATCGAGCAGACGGCGGCATCCCGGACTCACAAGAAGGATGCGGTCAATTTCGGAGATGAGATGAGGCTGGAGATTAACGAAATTAAGATTAAGATTCTGGTACTTCTGACAAGACAGCAAATAGGACTGAGCTCTCCCGCGTGAGTGTTGAAGATACGACTGCAATCAGAGATACGAATAAATAACGACCAAGTATATTTTTATTCATCTTTTTGAATGTATTTTTTCGGCTTTTCTCTCCTTTTTTACCAGCATCTTTTTTCCCGCTTCATGAAATGTTCACCCTTATTCCGTACCATTTTGCCCATTGCCATCAATCTATACATCCTAAACATCTATAAATACCTCCTCGATATCCCACTCATCAATCCCAAAGCCCCCTCCCTAATCCCAACATCACGCCCCTCCCCCCACACCCATTCTCACCCGCCGCCGCCTCCAGCCACCCCTTCTCCCCCGCCGCCCACCCCCGCGCCGTTCCAAAAAAGGGAGAGCCCGCCCGCCCATACATCAACACGGGCCAAAGCCGATGACACCCTCAGAGGCTCAGCCAATAACCGAACATCACGGCCACCTTCCCGTATCTCAATCAATGCTCGCCGGGCTTTTCCGAATGCGTTCTTTCCACTCTCTCTATCTGCATCTACTCTTCTGTTGTGTCCTGCTGCTTGCTCGATTCGTATTTTCTTTTCCATATATCGTCATCTTTCTTATCTTTCTTCCGCTCTTCCCTCTCCGGCTTAGTTCATTAGAATCTGCTAATATCATTTCGGTGAGGAATACAGATTCAGCATATAAAAACGGTCAATAAATCCGAGATGAGATGCGAGAGAGAGAGAGAGAGAGAGAGAGAGAGAGAGAGAGAGAGAGAGAGAGAGAGAGAGAGAGAGAGAGAGAGAGAGAGAGAGAGAGAGAGAGAGAGAGAGAGAGAGAGAGAGAGAAATCTAAATCCAAAACTATCAGAGAAAGGGAAGGGAAACAATAGAGAGAAGCGACAGAAAGTCATAGATCACCGCAGTCGACGCGATGACATAGCCACCTGGTAGGCATATATTGATATTCGGATTATCTAAGACAAAAAAAGGTAAACAAACAACCACTTCCCCAGCCAGCCCCCAATATCCCCTCCCCCTTTCACTATCCCTCAACATCCCCTCCCCCAAATCTCCCTCTCCCTTTTTCTTCCTCGTTTGCTCCCCTCTCCTTCCCCTTACATCTCTATTATATAGTTTGCTTTCAACAAGTCAATGCCTCGGGATTAAGAAAAAAAGGAAAATCCCGGGAAAGCGAGGGAAAAAACGTTTATTCCGATGGGATAATTATGAGACCCGGATTATTTTTCCGATGAAAAAAATGGAGGGGGAAAGAGGGGAAGGAGGAGAAGCGGGGAAGGAAGGGAGGGATCCTACACGAAGAAGAGGAAAGAGGAGTGAGCCAATAAGAAAAAAAGGCACAGGAGAGAGAGGAAAAGATAAATTCCAATGATGCAAAAGGGAAACTGAAAGAGAAACAATAGGGGGAAAAGAACGAGGGGTAAAGGAAAGTGGAGAGATAAGTAGGAAAGCTCAGGGAAGCGGAATAAGAGGGAAAAGAGGGAAAAAGGGGAGAGGGAAAAGAGGGAAAAAGGGGAGAGGGCAAAGAGGGAAGCATGTCTCGGTATTAGAACAAAAATCGATGAGTATTGAGACTATGATGGAGGGATATCCGGCCCTTTGTAAACTTGTGCCGGTTCTGCTTCGGGAGGGGGAGGGGGAAGAGGAGGAGGGAGAGGAGGAGGAGGGGGGAGCAAAGGAGGGGGGTAAGGAGTAGGAGGGGGAAGCAAAGGAGGGGAGTAAGGAGTAGGAGGAGGAAAGGTGAAAGGAGGAGGAGGAGGGCGAGGAGGAAAGGGAGCAAGAAGAAGTGGAGGGAAGGGAGTAAGTGATTTCACACTATGCAATCACATAAAGAAAACTAGCACTAAATAAATAATAAACATGTTAACATGTTAACCATCACATACTTGATAATGCAAACAAACAGAACGAAAAAGAATGACAATAACAAAAATATAAAACGGAAAAAGGAAATACACACGACAACAATAATCCGACTATCTGCAAAACTCCGGCTTGAATGACAAGAGCAACGGCTGATTTCCCCTCATAAAAGCACCTCTTTCCCCTCCTCCAAACAAGACATCAGCGCCTCGCATCCACTAAACAAACCTCCGACTCTTCTCTGTGGACGAGGACGAGGACAAAGACGAAGACGAGGACAGACGATGGTGACAAGGGACATGACTGTAATATGACTATATGCATGGATGGATGGATGGATGGATGGATGGATGGATGGATGGATGGATGGATGGATGGATGGATGGATGGATAGATAGATAGATAGATAGTGAGTGTGTGTGTGTGTGTGTGTGAGAGAGAGAGAGAGAGAGAGAGAGAGAGAGAGAGAGAGAGAGAGAGAGAGAGAGAGAGAGAGAGAGAGAGAGAGAGCAGATACAAAGATACAAAAGTCCCCGGACGAGGGCGCAATAAACTCAACCGGATTACGAAAAAGCAAAGCCGAGCAAGAAAAAAATCCGATATTCGTGTATTTATTTCCTTCTTTTTCCATTATCGTCGAACTTTCACTCGAACCCCCGCAGCGGCCGCGCCTCCCTCGCAGACTCTTCATAGCTCAAGAAGTTGCTTATTGGTTGCTTAATGAAAAACCAATACACGTCCGCCTCTCTTGTGAGTCTGGGTGATTCCGTGCGTGCGTGTGGGAGCGCTAGGCATTCATAATGCAGTACAAACTCTCATATTCTTTGCCTCCTCGTTTCCTTTTTTCCTCGCATATCTTTTTTTTCCAATCTTTTACCAATCATTCCAATATCTTTTTATCTTTTTTATCTTATCTTACCTCCTAACAATCATCGTAATGCTTCCTTTCCTCAGTGTTCACCTTCTCCAATCTTCTCTTAATCTCTCCATTCCTCCAAACCAGCGAGCTCTCGATTCCTCTCGCAATCGTTACCACTCCACCTTCAAAAAAAAAAAAAGAAATCTTTCTCTCTTACTCTCTTACGCAATCCTTCCCCCCCCCCCCCCACAACCCACGCTCCCCACCCCCCATCCTCTTCACTAGGTCACTCCGCTGTTTGCTCTCCAAGAGTCGAGCTAATATCCACACAGGGCCCTCGCGCGGTCCCTTGGTCACACTGAATATATAATCTCCTGCTGCCATTCAGCCCGATTCAGACACCCCCCCCCCCACCACCTCCATCCCCATCCCTCCTGTCCCCGTCTGCCTCCTATCCGCGGCTACCCCCTGTCCCCTGCCCCTTTCCCTGGCCTTCTTAAAATACAGGTCGGGAATAGACGACCATTCCGCAAGAAGACTTTGATACACAAGCAAGAAGGGAACGAGTGAGTGAAGGGAGACGAGTAAGAGGAGGGAAGAGGAGGAGGAGGAGGAGGAGGAGGAGGAGGAGGAGGAGGAGGAGGAGGAGGAGGAGGAGGAGGTGGAGGAGGGGGTGAAGAAGAAGGAAGAGGAAGAGGAGGAGGAGAAGGAGGAGAGGAGAAGAAGGAGGAGGAGAAAGAAAGAATATGGGGAGGATGAGAGGAGAAGGAGGAAGAGTAGGAGGGGTAGGGAGGAAGAGAGAGAGAGAGAGAGAGAGAGAGAGAGAGAGAGAGAGAGAGAGAGAGAGAGAGAGAGAGAGAGAGAGAGAGAGAGAGAGAGAGAGAGAGAGAGAGAGAGAGAGAGAGAGAGGGGGTAGAGAAATGGAGAAATAAAGTGGAATAAGATAGATGACAGAACCGATAGCAACCCAACGAGAGAATGGGAAGAGGAAGAGAAACAGACACACTCAGAGACAGATGGACATAGAGAGACGAGAGAGATGTATGCAAATGTCGGCCGTCAACCAATCAACACAGGACCATCTGTAATGACCGCCACAGAGCCAGGCGGTTTACAAGCTGATCAGTCACTCCGCTGTAACAACAGTGAAGGGAGGGGTGAGGGGAGGGGAAGGGGGTGAAGGGAAGGGTGAAGAGGGGGGGGGTGAGAGAGAAAGGGAAAGGGTAAGAGGGGAGGGGAGGGGAGGGGAGGGGAGGGGAGGGGAGGGCGGTCGTGATGGAGGACACCGGGTTATTGCCCGGGATCGAGGATACGAAGAACTAGAGTATCTATTTTATTGATTATATTGATATTGATATTGAAATAATAATAATAATAATAATAATAATAATAATAATAATAAATAATAATAATGATAATAAAATCAAAATCACAATCCTTTCCATTGTTTATCACGATAATGATGATTATCACTACTATTATAAATAACAGTATTGATAACAATAATGATAATGAACTTGAAAGAAAAAGAAGAGGAAAGAAAAAAAAGTGAAATGAAAGAAGAAAAACTAAAAGAGAGCGTGTGGGGGGAAGGTAGAGGGGGGGGGGCATTGGGCGGATGGGTGTCACACTGAATGCAAGAAGGGCATGCGGTGATAACAAGGCAGAACCAATGTGCGGGGGGAGGGGGGGAGGAGTGCATTCTTCAGGACATATGAAGTGGAATGAGGACAAAACAGGGACGTTTATCCCATTATGGATGGGAGATGGGGGGAAGAAGAGGGGAATATGGTAAAGGGAGAGAGACAAAGAACGGCTGTTTCTAGAGCATGAGAAAAAGGGGGGCAGGGGAGAGGGACTAAGGAAGAAGGAGAAAGAAAGAGAGAGAAACGCGCGC
>NW_028234431.1:18055937-18058437 GCF_977035675.1 Penaeus japonicus
GGCGGTGAAATGAACCCCGGGGCCTCTCTTCCCTCCCCTCCCCTCCTCTCTACCCTTCCCTCCACTCAGCCTTCCCCCCCCTCTCTCTCTCTCTCTCTCTCTCTCTCTCTCTCTCTCTCTCTCTCTCTCTCTCTCTCTCTCTCTCCCTGTCTCTGTTTCTCCCTATATCTCATTATCCACACACTCAATAAGAAACTAAGGTTGAAAACATGAATCACACCTAATAACTTCTGATTAAATGCCTAACAAATAAACAAACCCTTCCCCCTCCCCCCTCCCCCTCCCCCCTCCCCCCGATTCGCCACCCTTACATGGGGACAATTGCGTCATAGAGACCGCCGACAGAAGCAGCTCTGGCGTCAACTGGACATTCAAACCAACTGCACCGTTCCCATTATATCTTCCTTTTCCTATATATCTTTATTCTCCCTTCCCCCTTTTCTCCCTATTTCTGCGTTTCTTCACCTTCCCCATTCCCTCCTTTCTCACCAACCTGTTTCTTTATATGTGTCTCGATTCTCTGCTCGTATCTTCTGCGCCTTCCTGTGGACATGGAGTAAAGGAGTAGACGAAGAAAAGAAGAAAACAAAGGAAAGGGCAATGAAGAAGGTGAGCAGGTGGAGAGCGAGATCCTGGGAGATGAAGTATTGATACTCCACCGGGTAAACGTTCAGGTGGAGGATGAAAAAGGAGGATGTGGAGGATGGAAGAGGCGAGGATGAAAAAGGAGGATGTGGAGGATGGAAGAGGCGAGGATGAAAAAGGAGGATGTGGAGGATGGAAGAGGCGAGGAGGAGGAGGAAGAGGCGAGGAGGAGGAGGAGGAGGAGGAGGAGGAGGAGGAAGAGGAGGAGGAATGGAAAAGAAGAAAACAAAGAAGGGGATGAAGAGCAAAAAACAATCGAGAATTCCCCAAATCAACCATAAACCAAGCAAGCAAGCAAACAAAGAAACAAAGGGACCAAGACAGACGGACAATTGACACGACAAGCACTCACTCGCAGGTGGCACCGTCAGAAGGCACAGCGGGGCGGCAGCAGAGGTGATGAGGTGTCGCTGCCTCGAACGCTTTACACGTACCTGGAAGAAGGGAAATCATTAGGGACACCAATTAGAGGATAAAACATAAGCCATGACCTGCATGCAATAATCACTGAAATGATCACTATAAATATCAAGCGTTATCACTTCGGTATATGCAACATTACTATAATCAGTCATCCTATCTTTGTATTTGTAGTTACAATTGTCATATAATCACCCCCCACCTCCCTTCAACTCCTAAGTTCACAGAGAGGGGGAGGGGAAGGGGGAAGGGGGGGAGGGAGGGGAAGATGTTAAACTAGTCTCACATCTCAGCCGACGCCGCGTCCGCACAAGCACCATAATGCACAACATGAATTTCTCTCTCTCTTTTTTTCTCTCTCTCCCTCTCCCTCCCTCTCTCTCTCTCTCTCTCTCTCTCTCTCTCTCTCTCTCTCTCTCTCTCTCTCTCTCTCTCTCTTGATTTTTCCTTCTCCCATTAATGCACTTCAGGAGGTAAACAGATCCTACCAACAACAAACAACCCGCCCCTCCCCCCCTCCCCCCACAGCAACAACCAACACCCATCCATCTCTCGGACCAACAAGGACGCCAGTGTTGTCGGTCTCAGCAAGCAAAGGAATGAGCAAGCAAGCAGGAGAGCAGGCAAGGGAGTAGACAAAGCAGGTAAGCAATTTAGTAACAAAACAGGCATGGTAGCAGGAAAGCGAGAAGGAACAGAGAGCGAGAGCGAGAGAGAGAGAGAGAGAGAGAGAGAGAGAGAGAGAGAGAGAGAGAGAGAGAGAGAGAGAGAGAGAGAGAGAGAGAGAGAGAGAGAGAGAGAGAGAGAGAGAGAGAGAGAGAGAGAGAGAGAGAGAGAGAGTGAAGGGGAGAGGGGGTAGAACAGATAAACAAGAAAGAAACGGAGAAATAATAGAGGGAGTGCTCTGCGACAGATAGGACAAGTGAAGCCAAGTTCAGCAGGCAGAAGCAGAAGCAAGCTGTCCATCCCTTCCCCGCTTGCTGTTAGCGCTGCTCTCGCCTGGCCGGGTGTCTTGCCTGTCTGTCTCTGTGAGGGTGAGGAAGGGCGCCTCCGCAGGGAACGGGCCCGGCCCCGCCCCCCTCCCCCTTCTCCCGCCGCCCGCACGCCCTCACAAAGGCTCGGTGGCATCCATAGCGAATGTCTGTTTGTCCACCGAGGCCCCGGACAGGCGGTGGCGGCCGGCAGGGCGGTGGAAGGGAGGTTGGGCGGCGATGACGGGCGTCGGAGAGGGGGATTGGGGGGTAGGGCTGCCAGATCCACCTCCCAGGGCCTTTCCTCAAACACGAATTCGCATTTACCCGGTAATTACGACTATTATGATTATAATTTTCTTTTTCCGCTTTTTTTCGCCTCTGAGTTTACCCATGTGAGTGGAACTGATCAGGGGAAATATGCAGATAAGCAACAAGAGGAGATGGAAGCATTAGAGGCGGCG
>NW_028234431.1:18065937-18070937 GCF_977035675.1 Penaeus japonicus
CTTTTAAAACTAGACCACAAGAACTGTTAAGATGAACTGACTTAACCAGTAAAACGAAACTATAACAGTTGAACAATTCAATGATTAATACCATATATCAAAATCATGCCACATCTATAGAAAAAGACAAAAATACACCTAAACATACAATAATTCCCGATCTGCCGATTCTAAAATGAAGAGAGACGCCTTCAAGAGGCAGTTGGCCGCCGAGGCACCTGACCCTAGAAAGAGGGGGATGGAAGACCGACTCGCACAGAGGGCCGAGGGAGGGTCAAGAGAGGTGAAAGAAGGGGTGTGATAGATGGGCGAATAGAGGGGCGGATGGGGCATGCCAACGCACACCCCCCTACCCTCCTTCCTACCAGCAGCCACTTACATCATTGCAGTCATGTCGGAGACCGTTGATGCCCCTCAACCTTAATTTGTTGGCGGCATTAATGTCCCTGGACAATTTAGTCGTCCGGTAAGAAGAAGGAGGAGGAAGGGGAGGAGGAGGAAAGGGAGGGGGAGGAGGAGGAGGAGGAGGAGGAGGAGGAGGAGGAGGAGGAGGAGGAGGAGGAGGAGGAGGAGGAGGAGGAGGGGGGAGGAGGAGGGGGGAGGAGGAGGAGGAGGAGGAGGAGGAGAAGGACGAGGAGGGGGAGGAGGAGGAGGAGGAGGAGGAGGAGGAGGAGGAGGAGGAGGAAGAAGGGGATGAGGAGAAGAAGGAGGAGGAGGAGGAGGAGGAGGAGGAGGAAAGGGAGGACGAGTAGGAGGAAGGGGAAGAGGAAGAGGAGGAATGGGAGGAGGAGGAGGAGAAGATGAGAGATGTAGAGAAGTAGGATGAAGAGAACATAAACAAAGACTTGAAGGGGAAGAACTGATTAAGTGAGAGAGAAAAGGGTGGTGGAAGACAGAACGCGACAGAAAAAGGGAATAAGTAAAAAGGGGAAGATGCCAAAGGAGCAGAAAAGAGGAACAACAAGAGCACGAGACAGCGGCCAGTCTCCCTTCGTCTTGTCTCTGGAAGAAGAAATATTTACAGCCGCGTCTCCCCTCACGGCCTGGGAGTCTCCCGCAGTGTTTATAGACGGCTTCACGTCCGATTTTCTACTCAGATTGAGGCTACGAGTAGATAGACCATCGACATGCTCGGGTCTCGGGGCCGGTCTCCGACACGCTAAATCTGCCCGTCTACCTCTACCCCGCCAAGGCTACTTCGCCTGAGGGTCTTCCAAGAAAATCTGCACTCAGTACTAACTGATTTACGATATGCCTCCTCCAAGTGAGGTCGTCACTCCAGACTCATAATTATTAAAACATATAAATACATAAACAAACACGTCCCTCAAATAATGCAATGCATACATTCCTCCTTTTTTCGTGTCTCAATCAACGTATTCAATTCAGTTCGATCGACCACTCCCCTAAAACCAATTAAACTCCAAATGGGTGACAGGCGCAAGAGGGGAGAGGCACGCCCATACACGCCCTCCCTCTTGCCTGACACAAACGCACAAGCCACAGCAATGTCCTTCTGTCACAGCAGATCACCTTCGCACGTTCTTTTTTCCCCTCACAGGTGCTTGCAGGGGGCGCCAGGAACCCATGCTTGTAGTCTTTTTCATCATTTTTCAAAAAGTGAGACCCTATAAGATGTAATCAGATGAGGATGGAAGATAAAGAAAGAGAGAACTTAAGTGGATGAAGAAAGGATAGTACACTAAAGAGATCATTCAAGAGGACAAAGGATGCGAAAAAAAGAAAATTAACGAAACAAGGCGAATTCATCACATCCGAACCCGCTCGGAGCCAAGACGGGATATTTACAAACACCGACCATGTTTATGGTCCCAGCATAATCTTCGGGGCAGGTGGGGATGCAGGTTACACGGGAAAAAAGTTCCCTCGGCTCGTTCACTCATATTTTGGCATTAGATTTACACAGGCTATCTTGCACAGTTGAAATTTGCTTTACTGGGATGGGTCTGTACACCCTGACTGTCTGCCTGCCTGTCTACCTGCATGTCTGCCTGCCTGCCTGTCTACCCCTCCTCCTCTTCCACTCTCATTTCAATTTCAAAGCCGAGTAACAATTAATCGCATCTAAAGGGACCCCAAATGAATCAAGGAATGACTCCCGGCACAACCCAAAAACGAACTCGAATAAACCCTCCTTAAGGACTCATTTTAGGGACTCCTCCTCTACATAAACCTCCTCCCTCCCTCCCCTCGTCCCCTACCCCCCTTCTCCCCTCCTGACCCTACCCCCCTCCCCGACCCCTAAATCATCAGTCAAGAGACCAAAACACGTAAAAAAGAGGGTCTTAACCAGCCCCGCCGAAGACTGTAAAGGTGGTCCAGCGAGGCCCGCGCACTTTGCACTCCCGACTGGCTGCTGGACGCTGGGCTGGTTGCTGCCATAAAACCTGATAAGCGAGAACTGCTCCGAGTCGGTAGGAAGAAGCAGCAGCAGCAGAGAGGGCGAGATAAAGGGAGGGGGGGGGGAGGGGGATAAGCAGCACTCACGAGATATTCCTTCAAGGTCGAATGTCACTTCGCACCATAGTTGAGGTTTACTTGGTACTTTTATACGAAAAGGAGAAACGAAAGTCTTGCAATACTGCTGTAAATGCCCCCCCCCCCTTTCCCCATCCCCCCGCAGAAGGCCGCCGCCAAGAACCACTCCTGAAGTAGCCGCAGTCGCAGCCCCTCAAGGATGTGTACGTCTCGTAGTCGTGTTGTTTACCCGTGTGAGGCAATGTCCCCCCGGCGCCTGACAACCCCTTGTCTCGCGGGATTGATCGATTGCACATTGCAAATCAATGCTGAATCATGCAAGATATCCGGCGATAACGTTGCTTAATCAAATAACTAAATTGACAAGGATCGACGAGGGGCCACTAACTAAGTGGTACCAGAACCGGACCGGAGCTACCTCCCTCTGACCAGCACCCGACCCGACACCCGCACCCGCTCCTCCCGGGACCCGCTCGCTACCCGCATGCAAACGCCGCCTCTACGCCCTCGGCTCACAGAGCTCCGGCGGGTGGGCGGCCTCCCATAGCCCAAAACGCTCATCACAAGTTCGTCCAAGTCCACGCTAACTATCATATCACCCTTAATATTAAGCATATCAACATTAATACCCTTATCATAAAGAACAAGTATCATTATCATGAACACTGCAATTAGGACTTTCGTCATAACCACTAGAAGTATTACCATAATCATTGTCATTAAACCGTTATCATTATATCAATCATCCATCTTCCCGTATTCTAGTGAAAGAATTACTAAATAAGATAATTTTACTCCGATTTAGACAGACACGCAACCTTTGGCGGGAAACACTATGTATCTTTTCGTCGAGGGCCGTTTGATGTGCGATAAATCTGGAAAGTCGGGCCCCGGAATGTCTGATATTTTAGGGAATGGAAGGAGAGGGGCAAAACACAGAGAAAATGGCCGAAAAACGAAGAGTCAAAAGTTCGAGAGGAGAAAGAGGAAATGGCTAAGGAAATGGGGAAAAGAAAATGCGAGATATGAGAACCGTCAGGAAGATAAAGATAAAGAAAATCAAAAACAAAAATCACACACAAGAGATTACGGGCTGTCACGCAAGCATCTCCAAGACGAGCAAGATTCCGAACTTAAGGTGTTTGGGCCAAGAATGTGACACACTCCGCGGACACAAAGCGTTTGCACTTTGAGGTCAAAATATAACCTTCATATATGTTACATCAATCAATTATCAGCTAAAAGAATAACAGTGGGTAGAGTCTAGAGGACAAAGACAAAATCTAAACAGCTCAAAAGGCTATATATTTCAAGAAAATATAGGAAGTTCACACGACTGCCTTCGATGGCACATTTTTTCTCCGTGTTCCAGGCAAAGCATGTAGACTGGAAAGCTCGCCTTGATAGATATTAACAAGGTTTGTAAGAACCACCTCTCTGATGCCCCATCACCGCACGCATACTGACGCACGCACGCAAAAACAGAGAGAGCCAACACAAAATACACTCAATTCCAGTGAAGTCAAGGCTATCAAAATTATCATCAAAGAATCACACGGCGATTAATCAAGACTCCCCCCCCCCGCCCCTCATCCGAACAGATCAGTGACGGAGCATCTATTAATCACTCACCGATTGGCGCATCCGTACATACAACATCCAGCCGTCCGTCTGTCGGCCTTGTCACGCCAAGCTGAAGGCCCGGTTGTCACACTTGTCAAGGCGCTCTACAGGGGCTGACGGCAAGTGTGTACACACGCTGACTAGAGCGCATCACACGTGCGTACATGCATACCTACATTAATGCGCATCCGCCCCCCCCCCCTTCCCCAATCTCTCTCTGTCTCTCTCTTTTCCTTTCTTTCTCCATACACATTTTCTTTACTCTCTGCGCTTCCCTTTTCTCTTTTCTTTAGTATGTGCTCCTCTGTTCCGATCCCTTCTTCCTCTCACACTGAGCTATTGCAACATTCTTAATCCATTTCCGCCTGTTTCATCTTCCCTCCTCTCCTCTCCTCCTTCCCTTTTCTCCCTTCCCCCCTAGCCCACGCCACCACCCCCCGCGCGAGGTAAAGGAGAGGTTATGTACTACGTCTAACCGTGTCGGCAATATAAACCAATACTTGATCATCTTGGTTTTATCGGTTGGTTGTTCCTCTCTTGTTCTGTTTCTTGTCTACCTGCCAGCCTGCCTGCCTGCCTGCCTGCCTGCCTGCCTACCTGCCTGCCTGCCTGCCTGCCTGCCTGCCTGCCTGCCTGCCTGCCTCTCACTCTCTCTTTCCCACCTTCCCTACATCGTCTGTCGATCTGTCTCTCTCTCTTTCTCCCACTCTCACTCCCCCTTTCCCTATCTCTCAGTCCCCATCTCCCCTCTTCGCCCCATCAGCTGTGTTCATGATCTGCTACATGAGCCCTCACCTTCCCCCAGGACCCCCTAGGACCCTCTAGGACCCCCAGGAATCGGACAGCGGGAGTGGACCCCTGGCCGGGCCCGGATTGGT
>NW_028234431.1:18075937-18080937 GCF_977035675.1 Penaeus japonicus
ACGCATGATAATCACGCTCCGCAGTTATACACCATGTTATTCAAGTTCGCTTTCCTTTCCTCCAATTTGTTTTTCTACGTTTTGTTTTGTTCTCTCTTTGGCTTCATGTCGCTGCGGTCCGCGTGTCGTTCGAATCTTCTCTATCGTTTATCACTTTCATTCTCTATTCTGTTTGTTTTTTCCTCTCCGTATTTCTACTCTACTACCTCTCCATCTACTTTTTTCTTACATTTTTCTCTTCCTCTTCCATTCTCTTTTCTCTGTTGCCCTCTCCATCTTTTTTTTTCATCTTTTTAGTCGGGAAATCTAACCCTCCTTCGCAATCCAAGCATAGCAAGAAACTGACGTAAACAGAAGCACAAGCACGACCAAGGACTGCAGCACAGGGATTAAGGGGCTCGAGTCACAGAGGCTGAATGACGGTTGAGACCCAGACTCTGCGTACGGGAAAGGGGAAGGGAGGAGGATGAAGTTAGGAGAGAAGGAAGGAGTCAAGCATGGAGGAAGGAGGAGAAAGGGAGATACGGAGAAGAGGTAAGAAGGAAGGAGAGGGGAGGAGAGGAGAGGAGAGGGGAGGAGAGGAGAGGAGAGGAGAGGAGAGGAGAGGAGAGGGGAAGAGAGGAGAGGGGAGGAGAGGGAGTGGGGGTGAAGAGAGTTAGAGTGAGAGAGATAAAGAGGGAGATATAGGGAGAGAGATAAATAAGAATAGACCCGGTATCCTCCACTCTCTCCTTTCCCTTCCTAATTCCCACCACTCTCCGGCTTCTCTTCTCAACAGCATTTCTCTGTTCTTCCCTTCTCTCCTATCCTCTTCTCTTTTCCAACAAAATGAAGAAAAAGAACAAAAAAAATCCTCCCATTACTGCTCTCTAAAATTGCAATTTAAATTTCTGTTTGAGGGTCGCAGCAGCTCGCCGACCTGGATGGACTCGTCATTTTTCTTTCCCGAATTTTTATCATTGTGTAACCTAGAATTTCCCTCAAATTTGAAAATAATAAAACTGGAGTTGGGTCGTCCGCAGAGCAAAGTTTTTTTTAAATTCATTTATCCTGTGCTCTTGACTTTTATTCTACGAAAATGTATTCATCGCTACACAACCCAAAAAATTGTAGAGTGAAGAGAAAACTAACCTATCCTCCCCGCCCCCCTCTCCTTTCCCAGATGCTCTCGAGACCTTGACACCACCTGCGCCCCCTCCTGACCCAGACCCCACCCCGATCCGCAACCACAACCAACCGCTTCGACGTCCAAACATATCTCCGTCAACACCGGCGGGTCACAGCGTGGTGTTGCCGTGCGGTGTTGGCTGGCGCTGGGGCTGGATGACACCGACGGCTTTTGTCCGAGGCTCGAGTTACGTGACAGCCGAAGTAGACGATACAGCCACGCCGACACCAACTTGTGTAATGAGTTTCACACGGACGGGTAGGCCTTTCCCCTAGCTCTTCCCCTCTGCTCGTACCTTTGCTTTCCTATAGGACTTCAGACGGGGGAGGGAGAAAGGGAGAGGAAGGGAAGCAGAGAGGAAGGGAAGCAGAGAGGAAGGGAAGCAGAGAGAAAGAGAAAGAGAAAGAGAGAAAGAGAGAGAGAGAGAGAGAGAGAGAGAGAGAGAATAATTATAAAAATGACATCAAAAACCATTCCACATCTATAAATAAACAATTACACAAACAGACACGGGGCAGCAGTCTGGTGACAACACGCCATCCGGCAATTTCTGAATACAAAAAGAAAAAGAAAAAATTCCACTCATTTCTCACCCATCATCCATTCTCTCTCTCTCTCTCTCCCTTCGTTTTTTTAACCCCCCCCCCCTCTCTATCCCACACATCATCGCAATTGTCCACCTCTCTGAAAGGCCGAAGAGGGCAAGGCAAAAACTGCTATGGGGAGGAAGGGAAGGGGCGATAAAGTAGAGGGAAAAGACGTAAATGAGAGAGAGCGGAAAACGCAGCATTAATCAAAATCCGAAACATATGAAAATACGAAGAATTCGACAGAAGGTACATAAAAGAGGGGAGAGTGGAGAAAATACGGAAACAAATTCAAATTCAAATTCTAAATAGTCCAATCCACTGGTTACAAGCGAGAAGAAACTAAGAAACTAAGAACGAAGAGAACACGGTGCATGAATAAGAAAATCTCGTGGATGAGAAAGAAACGGCCAGGAATAACGGCCTGTAATGCTTGCTGGTGTAATGACCCCATGAGTTGGACCCGGGGCAGAGGGTGGGGGTGGGGGTGGGGGCAGAGGGTGGAGGGGTGGGTGGGAGCGAGGCGACGCCCGTGGCCGCCTCCTCGGGCTGTTTGAACATGCCCGAAATACTCCTTTTTTCCTGCGTTATTATGGTCATCATCTACGTCTTCTTTTTGGTCTGACATCCTTTCATTCCAACTCCCCCCCCCATCCTCCACCCCCCTCGCCCGTCATTATGTCTCCCTGTCCTTCACTTTCGTTCTTCTCTTCGTCTACTCTCTCTCTCTCTCTCTCTCTCTCTCTCTCTCTCTCTCTCTCTCTCTCTCTCTCTCTCTCTCTCTCTCTCTCTCTCCATCCCCCAAAACACATAAACCAGGAGTCACACACAAACTAAACTAATAAATCATCCCAAATCCCTCATTATTCAAACGCCACAAAAAGTAGTTCGCCACTCCTTGTCCCTCCCCTTCCCTCCTCTCCCTCCCTCCTTCAAGGGATCTCACAACCTTGGCTAGTCGTCTTGGCTCAGCTGTGACTCCACCCCCTCCTTCTACCCCTCCTCCTCCCCTCCTACCTCCTCCCCTCCTTCCCCTTTCCCCCGACATGGAGACGAAATGTAAACGCATATCATGTATAAAAAGTGGGTCTAAGGGTGAAGAGTGGATCAGTTTCAATCTACCCTTCTCATGCTCCCCGCTTCTATAGTTGCCTCCTAGCAATGCCCCCCCCCCCCTCCTCACTACCTTCACCCACCCCTGTCTTGAGGAATGAGAGGGGAGGGGGTGTATGTTATATGACCCCCTCGATTCGTAACCCCTTGTGTCTCTAGAGTATCTCCGTCTCACTGTGATATACTGTGACATCTCTTATTTTCTCCCCTGTGTCGCTCTCTTTTAAATTGTCTCTGGTTCTATTTATATTGGACACTGTCTCTTGTTTCTTCTTTTTCTATCTTCATTCATAGTTCTGGGCATTTTGTATTTTCTTTTATCAGGGTTTTCTTGAGTTCTCTCTCTCTCGCCTCCCCCTTGTTCTCCCTAGGACTCTTCTCTGTTCCTCTGGCCCCACCTCCCTTCGACAGCGCCATGTTAAGTGTGGCAGGACGAGACAAGATAGCCTTGCAGGACTTGTGTCAGCGCCACCTGTCGCCCGCCATCACAACTATCTCCCTCCCCCGAAAATGCACATCAGCGCCCCGCCACAGCAGACCCCCTGCTACTAGGCTTTAATCATAGCCACTTGTTACGAGTTGCTCGATAATTTTCTCTCGCATGCATGCATGTGCTGGTGGCTGGCCGGCTGGCTTTTATTCACTCACTCACCCACTTACTCATATACACGCTCACACACTTGCACAATGACGATGTACCGAGATCAAGACAGATTGACGCGTTAAACTATCCTACCGTATCATTTAACCGCCTCGCCGACACAGCCATCCCCTCTTGAACTTGCTGCGCAGAGATAAACTCACACATGAAACGCACCTTGGGATACGAATGTCCATGCGTAAGGAAGACTAGAATACCTGAGTTACCAGTCAGATAAAATCCCTTTTCTCTCTTCTTTCCACCCATCCGCATGGCAGACCCTCTAAGCCCGTACGTTAAACCCCCAACCTAGGCCTATGACCTCACGACAGCTGCCTACAACAACACCCCTGAAGCCACTTGACCCCGCACCTCTCAGTCTGGCGAATCGATTCCCTCCCCTACCATCATCTACCATCATCTACCTTCTATACCCTCAGCCCCCCTTCACTCGCCATTTGCTCCCAACCCTTCCCCAATGCAGTTGGCATCTAACCTCGATAAACATCTGGATATTGATTTTCAATTTACTCACACCCACCCACCCACCCACCCACTCACTCGCTCACGCGTATATGTAATCACACATACACGCGCACACAAAGACATGCGTACACCCCCACATACAAAGGGACAAGCGAATACACCTTCCAACACACACACACACGTACGCGCACACACGCACGCACGCACGCACGCACACACACACACACACACACACACACACACACACACACACACACACACACACACACACACACACACACACACACACACGCACAAACATGCACACACGCACACACACACACAAAACCGCACCTGCTTCATACACATACAAACAGCACTCGTGCGCATTGGCAGTGTCAGGGAAACCTTATTTACAAGTCAATTAAACAAGCGCTCCCCATATATCAGCCTCCACAAGCATTACCGGTAATTAATTACAAAGGGGCACCATTATCAGCCCCCATTATCCCTTTCCCTCCCTCGTATTTATTCACAATTTTGAGTTCGTAGAATTACAGTGTAAACATATAAATAAGTGTACGAGTAAATTGAACACACATATGCTTCCTGCATAAACAACATACCCACGGACAATCAAGCATGTGTATGTTTGCATACAAAAATGTACACGCATACGGATATATAAGGACGAAAACAGACAAACACACGTACCAAAAAAAAGCACTCCCACCCAACCACCGCCATAAGCACACACACACAAGCACACATACACAAGCACAAACACGCACACTCAGGAACATTCATCTACTTATTTATTCACGGTGAATAATTTGTCATGTTGACAGCGCACTAGACAGGTGAGGCTGGACCACGCCTAATTGTTGTTTTGATTTCTCACCGGGAGAGCATGGGGGGTCCAGCGCCCCCCTCCGCCCCCTCCCCTCGCTGGCATGTGTGGCTCAAGTGTGGGTGGACGTCTCGGGGATAATGGTATTCTGTCGGTGCAGGCGGGCGGCTCTGCAGA
>NW_028234431.1:18088437-18090937 GCF_977035675.1 Penaeus japonicus
TCTCTCTCTCTCTCTCTCTCTCTCTCTCCATTATTCTTTCCTCCCTCCCTCTCCTTTGATATCTTAGATAAGGGTGTGTACTTCGTTAATCAGCTTAACTGATAGAATGATAGATATACAAATAGATACACAGGAATTGAGTATAAACTGATAGATGAACACACGAACTGAGAGAGCCGCAGACCGAAAAGAAACTAGAGCGACAGATAGAATCCAACCCCGGCCTACTAGAAAAGAGGCGAGTGCAGCGCTAACCCGAGCGGCTGTGCTTGCGTCCGGAGCCTTGGGAGACGCAGCCGCGACGACGACCTAAGCTCCAATTTCCGAGCTGCGGCTCACACGACGGCGGACGACCCCTGCCACACATTAGCCTCCGCAGCCTCCGACACTGATGGATGATGCCCACTGGACACATGCCTCTCCCCTCCACCCCCTTCTCCCCCACACGGCGCTCTCCCTCTCCCCCGCCCCTCGCTCTCCTCCGGACGTCTTGCCGTGGCCCTTGCCTTCCTCGTGCTCTAGCAATAACAATTTCCACTTTCGACTTTATCTCTGATTCCGATTATTTTGTTCTCAGTCCCCGTCGCTTGCTATTCCTCCCACTCAACTCTTGCTCCTATCACCGTTACCCTCCTCACCCTCATCATCGTTCCCACCCTTCGTCTTTTTCCTATTCAATTCCTCCTCCTTCCCCTCTTCCCAACCTCGTCCTGTTCCGAGAAAAGAATTAGCTAATGACAAAGAGCGTCCGGCAGGCACAGGCAGGTGAAACCGGGCACGCGAAGTGGCGGGGCAAACGTGCAATTTAATTTTAAATAGTCTCCCAAGGAAAATAAAATAAAACAAAAAATCAGAAAAATACGAGGAAAGAAACAATTGAGGCACAGAAATAAAAAGAGAGAAAAAAAGAAGCACGGATAATTCTTAAACAAATACGAGTCTAAAACACGGACAATAAGGATCATAAAAAAGTTACGAGTATGGAGACCACTTTTAACAACTTGACTTTTTTCTGCTTGCACGAAATGAACCTAAAACAGATAAGCAACCTTTGGATTTTCGTTTGCACTCTTTTCTTCTTCTTTCTATGACCGTGACTTCCTACAGATGCCATTTCTCTTACTCTCTTCTGCTTTCTTTGTTTTTCGCTTCTCAGTCTCGGGTTCCATTTCCGCCATTCACACAGGCCGACCTTAGAAACAGAATTCAAACGACTTGGGTCAATTAAATGCATCCCCGCCCCGTTAAAAGAGGAGTGTCGACCATCTCTCCTTACCTCCGTCTCGTCCCTACATCCCTCTACATACTCCTTTCCATCCTTAACAGTTTCCCCTTTTCTCTCTCTCTCTGCTTCCCTCCCTTCCCTTTCCCCTCCTTTTATCTTTTCCTCATTCCTCCCCCGCACTCGTAAGAATCCAATCTTCCCGTAAATAAAACGGCTCCTCAAACCCCTTATCCCTCCCTCCTCGCAACTCTTTCATTCTGGCGATACTAAATGGCAACGACACCCCTTAAGTTTCCTCGTCTCTCCTCCATGTCCATTCGCCCTTCTCCACCCTTTCACCCTCCCTCTCTCATCCTCTTTTACCTCTATTCCTCCTTTTTTCTTATTTTCCTTCTTTCTCATTCTCGTCTTCTTCTCCACCTCTTTCTCTTCTTTTTCCTCTTCAGTACCTCTTCTCTTCCCATTTCCCTATTCCCTTTTCTCCTTCTTCTTCTCCCCCCCCCCCCCGCCCCCTGCCTCCGAGGTTGTGATTGCCTTCGCCGAGACCCGGAAATCCCCCAATGGAGGCTCTTCGGGGATTCCGTGAGGCTCTCTGATCCACTCGCGAGATCTTGTATGTAGATCCTATTTTCCTCTCCCTCTAATTCTTCACTCTTTCTCCTCTATTCCCTTTTCAATTCCACTCTCTCTGTCTTTCTCTTCTCTTATTTTCTTTTTTTCTTTCTTTCTATCTTTCTCCCTCTTTCTCTTCGCGCAACGTTAATTACGTGGAGAAATCTTTGTACTTATGGAATATAGTGAATGAATGCTAGCCCATGCGTAACCTATATGTGAATGTACACAGTATAAATAATAAATCTGGGAATGGACAAAGGGAAAAAAGATAAGGGAACAGAAGAGAAGAGAGTGGAGAGGGGGAGGGAGAGAGAGAGAGAGAGAGAGAGAGAGAGAGAGAGAGAGAGAGAGAGAGAGAGAGAGAGAGAGAGAGAGAGAGAGAGAGAGAGAGAGAGAGAGAGAGAGAGGGAGGGAGGGAAAGAGAGCAAGAGGAGAGAGAGTGGAGGGAAGCAAGAGAGGAAAGATGGGTGAGTATACGAACATCAGCCGAGTGCCCCCCTCCCTCCCTCTTACAACCCTTCTCACCCCTTCCCTCCGCAGGTATCCACGCGATGTATGACTACATTACATAAACAACTGTGATTCATATAGGTATGCCGTTGTTACCATTGTTCGCAGTAAACATTAAAATGTATGGCAGACATTGCTGATATTTCTCTG
>NW_028234431.1:18093437-18133437 GCF_977035675.1 Penaeus japonicus
CCTCCTGCGCGCCGGCGGCTCGAGACCTCCCCCGGCGTCCTTTCCCTCTCTCTTTCTTATTATTTCATTTTCCTGTTGATCAAGGGCGGTACGCCGGCGGCGTGTGTCCGTGACGGCCGTTATTAGTCGCTTATTGTTCGAACTGCGCCGCGTCACCTGCGCTGCGAGCGTCAACGCGCGTCGTGCTCGGAGGCTGCGCTTGGGACCAAATTTAATTAAAGCGAGCCTAGTCAAGTCAGAGAAAGGGCCTTGGCTACACGAGAAAGGCCATGGCTACAACGAGCATTCTTCGCTGGGTTATAATCTCGGTACGTATGAAAATACAATGGAATAATAGGGATAGCAGTTACATATTTCATATATACATATAAAACAAACAAACAAACACATACGCATACACACACATATATATATATACATATTATATATATATAATATATACATACACACGCACACGCACACGCACACGCACACGCACAACACACGCACACGCGCACACACATACACATACATACACACACACACACACACACATATATATATATATATATATATATATATATATATATATATATATATATATATATATATATATATATAAGTATAGATATATGTAAATATATATATTTATGTATATATGTATAAATATCCTTCACAAAAAGAATAGTAAACAGAAAAAAAACACTTACCAGGGGCAGCATGAGACAAAACAACCGCACCCCCTCTCTCTCCCCCTCCCCTGCCTCCCCCAACCGCGTATCGTCTTGTGATACGAGTTCCTTCGGGGATTCTCATTTCCAATACAAGAACCACACTTTTCCAGGAGTCACAACCGCACTGGTGGCCATGCCTCTTTCCCTTGTTTTATTTGTTCTTCCTATCGTTCTCTCTCTCTCGATTCCAACTCATTTTCTTCCATCATTTAATTCCGACCTATTGTTTCCGTCTCATAAGATTTCGGCTCCCTGTCTACGTCCTTCGCCCACGCCTCCCTCCCTCCTTCGCCTATCCCTCCCTCTCCTTCCTTCCCCCATAATCCCCTCTTCCTCCTTCGCCTGTCCTCCCCGTCTCACTCGCCCCTCCTTCCCCATTCCTTTTCCCTCCCTCCTTCGCTCATTCTTCCCTCTTCTTTCTTCACCCATCCCTTTCCCTCCCTGCTTTGCCCATCCTTTTCCCTCCCTCCTTCGCCCATCCTTCCCCAAGACAGGCGCGAGGCGATAAATTCAGTGGGATCGAGCACCAAGGTGATGCAGTCAGGCAAAGGAGCAAGACCCACGTCCCTCACACACGCACATTGTTCTCACGTCCTTGTCAGCTTGCCTGCTCGGGAGAGAGGAAATTATCTTCAAATGTTTCTTTTGCTCGTATACGCACATGGGCATATACACGCGCTAGCATATACGCAAGCATGCACTTTTTTCATTCATATAAGGAAGACAAACACCAGTCAAGCCCCTAGCATCAGCCCGGAATCCACATGGAAGGAAGAGAGAGAAAATGATGAACATAAACACATCACAGCGTTAAAAGAACAAGAATCGAAAGCAAGCAAATTCGAGTAACATTTAGAAATTTCCTGTGACAAAAAAAAGAAGAGGAAAAAAAAATGTTTAAGCTCTTTTTTCTCTCTCTTCTCCGGATTGTTTCTCCTCAAGACATTCCAAAATGCCTTTTCATGCCTTCTGCTGCGCCTTTTCGTTCGCCGGCTCACAATGGGCCGTAAAACAATCAATTATAAGAGGTTTCCTATTGCCCTGCCACCCAAGCACCCCTCCCCCCTTCCATGGAAGACGGGAAGGTCCAGGTAGATGGAAAATAACTTTTGAAACCCATATGGTCTCTCACCTCGGTTATAATTATACTTGGCTTTCATTAACTAACAACTCACCCTCCTTCCCTCCTTCCCCCTGTTCTCCCCCCCCCCCTTTCCCTCCTCCCTGGACTCTAAGAATGGACTCGCTACCTGGGCTTGCTATCGCGGCGGCGTCGGGGAAATCCGTCCTGCGGGAGGTATTCTAATGTCTCCGCTCTAGCATGACAGACATTCTCCCCGAGTGGTATGCGCGCCGCCCGTCATCACCGAGGAGAGAGGAAAGCGGGGGAGAGAGGGAAGGAGCGGGAGAGAGGGAGGGAGAGGGAGGGAGAGGGAGAGAGGGGGGGAGGGGAAGAGGGGAAAGGGGAAGGGAGGGAGAGAAGGATAGAGGAAGACGGAAGAAGGAAGAAAGCGAGATAGAGCGGACGAAGGAGGGTTGGAGAGGTCGAGGGAGGGATAAAAGCGAGGGAGAGAGGGAGAGGGAAAGACGAGGGAAGGAAGAAAGCGAGGGAAATAGGGAGGAGGAGGGAGGATGGGGAATTACGGCAGAGGGTAAGATAAGTGTATGAATCATTCATCGCCACCTCGGAAGAGGAGGGGCAGAGGGAGCCGCAGGTGGGAGGAGAGCAAGTAAGGGAAAGTTAGGGGGGGAAGGTTCTGGGGGGAAAAGAGGGACAGGAAGTAAACATATCAACGGTTCATTCCCATGAAATTAAAAGTTCATATAGTGTAACACTCGCACAAAAAATAAGAAAAGAGAAAAAAGTACATATTACCATGAGACCAAAAAAAACCCATTAATAATAAAAACACCACATTTAGCCAATTCCACCTGCTCCCGGTCCAATCCAGTGCCGCATGACCGCATGGCCAGGTTAGGCCATTGCTGCACATAGGCCAGATTTTATCACATAATACTATCCTCGCCCCCGCCCCCCTGCATCTGTTTCTGCACATTTACCAATTTATTTCTTTTGCTATCGCGTTCCGTGTGGAATTTTGACCGTAACTCCCTGGACCCCATCTCTAACTTTATAAATGTTTCTCCCCAAAAGCCACTACCTTAAAACTGCCAGTGTCTCAGATTTCGCGTTAGCGTTAGTGCAAAATACAGCTCGCGTTTTCTCCCAAAAGGCGGAGTTTAACACTACTCTTGTCCAGACCTTTGTGCAATGTTGAAAAGAAAGGGAGAAAAAAGGACCAGACGATGAGAGAGCAAGACAAAGAAAGCAAAAGATGAGAAAATGTACTGGAAATGAAGAAGGGAGGGGGAGGGGGAGGGAGAAAGAGTGAGTGAGGGAGGGAAGCAGGGTAGGAGGGAAGGAGGGAAGGAGGGAAGGAGGAAGGGAGGAACGGAGGGAGGAAGGGAGAGATCCAAGTGATACAGAAAGAAAACTACAAAGAACTGGGACAGACACCGAGAGAGGGCGAGAAAAGAGAGCGAGCGAGACTCAAGTGGCAGCAGGTGAGCGTAGGGGCAACGCAGTACCATGGTGTTTCGCCTCATTAACACACCTGCTAATTACCAGCCATTACCGCGACCGAGAATGAGGGAGGAGGTATGTGATATAACGAATGGGAAGACGAATAGGGGCACCGAAAGAGAAATCAAACGAATCACTATGAAGGAAAAAAAGAAGAGAGAGAGTGTGTGTCTCAGAATAAACCCGAAGAAAATCAGAGGAAAGGGAAGAAAAAAAGAGCACAAGACCATAGGGCATGAACGTGGCTGGAGGGGGTGC
This sequence comes from Penaeus japonicus, assembly GCF_977035675.1. Taxonomy (NCBI): domain Eukaryota; kingdom Metazoa; phylum Arthropoda; class Malacostraca; order Decapoda; family Penaeidae; genus Penaeus; species Penaeus japonicus. The sequence continues at coordinate 18,096,993 of NW_028234431.1, forward strand.
CAAGCCAGGGGTGGGATGTGGGTGTGTGTGGGGGGAGAGGTCGTAACACATGTGTGAAGAAGAATAACTATAGCACAGAGGCGTGAAGTGGGACTCGTGATTACCTGCGACACCTGGGCCGGTCGATTCGAGAACGTGTGAAAGTGTTCGACCATTTTTCTATTGTTTTTTATATAAAAGGAGCACAAAAAACGGCCTTCTATGGATTAGCCTCTTTCCCTCTGTGTCTCTCACTCTCTCAGTCCCTCTCCCTCTCTTTCCCTTTCTCCCTTCCCCGTTTCCTTTTCGTCTGGCCTCTTCCCCTCCTCAGGAATGCGTGCAAGAGAGTGAGGTGTGAGGGAGACGTGCCTCGGACAATAACAACGAAGAACTTGCTCACAACCCGCTATAATTAAGCCCAATCCTCCTATCCGTCCTTTGCACTCCTCAAAATCCTCATTCGCTGTTTTCACTCTTAATTAATCCAATGCTTCACTTTCTTCTTCCTTCTCTTCATTCGCCATTTCATTTCGGTCACAACCTTCCTTTCTTCCTTCATTCTTTTTTTTTTTGCCTTTCCTACTTGTCTCTCTTTCCCTCTTTCAAGCTTTCTCTCTCTCCATTTCTTCATCCGTCCGTCCGTCCATCCATCCATCCATCCATCCATCCATCCATCCATCCTTCCCTTCCATCCTTCCTTCTCACAATCCATCTTCCCCTTCTTAATTGCTCCCTAACCTGTCATTCCTCCCCTCTCCTTTCCCCTGTTTGCGCACGTCTTTCAAGTCCATTTAACATATGTATCATTCCTTCCGTTCGCTAACATTTCATCACATTCCGAGTCTCTCTCTTTGTTTAATTCTGCCCTCTCCACCCCCTCCCTTTATCTCTATTTGTCTCTACTTGCCTTTTCGTCTTTTCTCTATCTCGATCTCTCTTCCTCCACCTCCTTCCCTCTTCCCCCCTTTCTCCTATGCCTTCCTTCCTTCCTTCCTTCAGCCTCCCTCCCTCCCTCCCTGTCCGTGTGCGTGTGTCCCGAAAGACATTTGTCCACGAACCTTCCAGCAGAAAATAAAAACGGAATCTCCGCTCCGGCTTCGGGTTTTCACGTCGCGTCAGTAAAGAATCTCTTGGGATATGCTAAGTCGCTCCTAAACGCGTGAAGGTGAGGGGGAAAAAGGAGATCCAATATATACATTTTCCCCGCTTTCTCTTGTTTTCTCTCTCTCTCTCTCTCTCTCTCTCTCTCTCTCTCTCTCTCTCTCTCTCTCTCTCTCTTTTACTCTCTTATCTTTTCTCCGACTTTGCCTATTCGATTCTTCTTCTTCTTTATTCTTGCAATGTTTTACGTTTTTTATTCCCTTTTCCTCTCTACCCACCTTACAACCACATCTCTCCTTCTTATTTACTGTATATTCTTTCATTATTTTCATTTTTTTCACCTCTACATCCACCTCAATAAATACAATAAATATAAATAGACAAATGGCCATGATTGAAGAAGGGACATTGAAAAATATGATCTCTTATTCGTCAAGTTTCCACTTTGAATTTCTTTTAATACTCTTATTCCTCCTCCTCTTTACCCGATCCAACTCACGGCCTCCAAAACCTAACCTCCCCCCCCCTCCCCCTCCTTGAAGCAACCCCAAAACGAGTGAAGACAAGGTGTGCAGCGCCCGCCGGAAACACCGTAAGAAAATTGGACGAAGAATCTTTGGTTCTCCAGAAGAGCTTCCACAGGTGTTCAGGCAATCAGGCGGAGGAAGAAATAAAAATCGGAAACACCAAATACATGTATAAAAAGAGGGGGAAAGAAAACTATCTGTTTTTAGGTACATTTTGGCTTTTGTGGCTCCGTTTCTCGTTTAATATATATGTATATACATATATGTACATACATATTCATTTACTCTCACTCTCACTCTTTCCCTCTTTCTCTCTCCCAAGTCAAAGTTTCTCTCTCAGAGCGTTAGGCCTACTCGACATGCAAAGCAGTGATCCGGGTAACGTGTTACCTACACCGACGCCGAGGTATCCCTGTCCCCGGCCCTATTCGAAACGGTCCCAGACCTGACATTATCTCGTCGCTTTTCTCATTACAACCCCCCTCCTCCCCGCCTCTTCCCCGATCCTTCTCCGACGTACACGGCGACCATTAACATTATGGTCATTGAGGGTTCCCTTTACAACCCTTATAGAGTCACAGAGCCAAAGAGAGACACACACAGATACGCACACAGACATACACACGAGGAGAAAGGAGAGAGAGGGAGATGGAAATAGAGAGATAGAGAGAGGGGTTGAGCGAAGATACAATAAAACAAGCCGCACACACGTAAATATTGCCTTAAAGAATTTCTCCTGATGCTCTTTCCCTCTCGTTTGCAATTCTCCGTCTTCCCAACTTATTCCCTTTATCCTCTTGATTATTCCGGCTTTCCTCCCCTCCCCCTACCCCTTCCCCTCCTTCCCCTTCCCCCACCAAGCTGACTTCAAAGGTTTCTTCCAGTGGCGTCGATCCATAATTCAGAGGCATCAAATGTTCCAACAAACTGCATCAGGAGAAAGAGAAGGCCGATAGGAGAACAAGAAGGAAGGAGGAGGAGGAAGAGGAAGAAGTGGAGAGGGAAGAAGAATGTATGAAAATAAGAGCACCATAAAAGGCACACGAGAAGAACAAACCGGGCGGGGAAAATAACAAATCCAAATGGAGTCCCGCAGGCTCCGCACGCAGTTCCTTAAAATGAAAATAAATAAAATATTCACACCAAAATTAATACCACTCCCCCTCCCCCCTCCTTCAGCTCAAGCCCAAGTCCTGGTCTTCCTTCAGTCTCAGTCCCTCCCCTTGCAAGTCCTGTCCCTCGCCCCAGCTCTTCCCCCTTCTCGCTCTCCCTTCCCCCACCCTCAGCCCGTCCCCTCCCCTCTCTCGCCGCCCCCTCCCCCCTTCACCTGCCTTCACCTGGACATCACGCTACCGCAGGCGAAGGAGTCACGCAAAGCCGGTTAATATGGCGCTGTAAAACTTTTGTTCCCTTGAGATCCGGCCGTGTAATAATATTCTGTGAAATTGATACAGCACGACGGGGAGCAGTTGCTTACTGCTTGTAGCCGCTTCAAAGAAGAATATTACTTGTGCGATATTTATGAAAAAAAAAATATTGACCTTGACTAAGAATGAATAATAACAACGATAATGAAACAAACAATTGGAGGAAAAATGAAAATAATCAACATCAGTTTTCTTCTCGAGCTTTTAGAAAATATAACTAATAACTTTCTTTTGTATCCGCGACAAATACCATCACTCACATCTACTGCTGACAAAACCACCTTGAGATCCATATACCATCAGTCATCATTACACCTGAAATAAAAGGGAGAAAATTCCGAATAACAATAATGCCAGCTCCAATATGTCAAGTCTCGTTCGCTATAAAACCACGCCCCCTCCCCCTCCCCCTCCCCCAACCCACTTCCCATGGGTCCCGGAGCATGCCAGCACAAACACTTTTTCTAGTCTTTATAAAAGGCAATTCTACTCCCAAGTTTCTGAGTGCTTCCACACACCCCTCTTCTTACCCCTTCCCACTCCCCCTCCTCCCCTCCTGAAAGCACTATCGATCTCTACTACTCAGTTCTACCACAATGACTGGCGAATCTGCTTCCGATCGCGAGTGCACGAGTGGGTCATCCTTTGGGGACAGAACAACGAGTGAAAAATCTCTTTTCTCCCCTCCTTTCCCCTCTCTACCTCTCTCTAGCGCTCTCACTCGCTCGGTCTCGGTCTCCCTCTCTCATTCTCTCTCTTTTCCACCCCTGATCGCCTTCAGGCCACTTCACCCTCTAGTGGCATCCAACAGCGTTGCTTCGCCGCCCACGCCGCCCACCGGGGCAGCCGAACCGAGTGTAGCTTCCGAGGCATGCCGTGAGTGCCACCTGGGTCCCGTGGCGCCCCCTCCCTCTTGCACCCTCCCGCTTAGCGTGCATATCGCCCTCGCTTGCTGTGCCAAATTAAACCTTCGCTTATTTTCCTAATTTCTTCCTCTTCCTCTTCCTCTCTTTCCTTGTTCCTATTTTCTCCCCCTCGTGGTCGGCTGTTCTACTAGGAATTATCCATTATAAAAAGAGAAAACAAAGAAAACAGTAGACACGGAAGGTCCGAGTTAATTCGACAGCATTATCTGTAATTGCATTGCTTGGCTATTACGGAAAACAACCCAACCGCCAACGAGCTGCGCGGCGAAAAGCGAGGAAGACAAATCAATAGACTTTGACAGGTTTATAGATGAATATCTATTTACTACATCTATCTATCTATCTGTCTGTCTGTCTATGTATGTACATAGCCATCTATTTGTATATATACATATCCATCTCTCTATGTCTATCTATATACATATCCATCTCTCTATGTCTACCTATATACATATCAATCTATCTATATATAAACACACATCCATCTCTCTATCCATCTATCTATACATACACAAAAGTAAGACCGTCAAGCCCCTTAGCCAATTAACATATCATACGCGTCCCTCCATCCCTCGCCCCACCCCCACCTCTCCACCCCCGCCGTCACCAACAGACTCCACAAATACTAGCACCCCACCCACAACCCCACACCCACACCCACCCCCTTCCCCACCGTCGCCACCCCTCAAATTCCACCATCTATTGTAATACCTGGCATTCCCCCGCCTCATCTAAAATTTAAAATTCGTGCCGATGCAAAGGTAGGTGTCGCCCTTCTCTCCCCCCCCTCCACCTCTGTCCTCCCCTGTCCTCCCCTCTACCCCTCCACCCCATCCCCATCCCCCTCCTGAAATGTCACCGGATTTGCTGAGCGCCTATAGTACTTTGATCAATGCCGACCCCTACCATGCTGACGTGAGAAATGTTAATGGCACAGGGAGAAGCCAAGTGAGAGAAAAAAAGAAAGACGAAGAATAAAAAATAACGTAATGGAGAAAAGAATATGGAAAAAAGTGTTAATAGCAAAGAAGAATGAAAGGGAGAGAGAAAAAGAAGAAATAAAACAGGAGACATAGGTGGGTGCAGTACGACGAAGAGAGGAATGGGAAGAAGAAATAAGGAGACAAAGGAAAGGAAGGCGAGAAAGACAGAAAAATAAAATTCCAGAACAAAAGACAACCTCCCCCATATCCACCCCCACCCCCAACCAACCGCGAGAAAAACGCGCAAAATAAGCAAGAAATGGTGGAATTCCTCATCCGAAAATGCGTTACTGTCGCTACTCCACCTGAACGACCACACTCATGTCGAGGTATTCGCTTCTTATGGGGTGCCAAGTCGTCGATCACCGGCCCTCTGCCCGCGCCGCCAGGAGGAGGGAGGAAGAGGGGAGAGGAAGAGGGAGGAGAAAGAGGGGAGAGGAAGAGGGAAGAGAAAGGAGAAAGAAAGGAATTGGGAATATTTTCGCTCAATAGACTCTCTACATCTTCGATGAGGAGGGAGGGAAGGAGGGAGGGAAGGAAGGAGGGAGGGAGGGAGGGAGGGAGGGATAGAGAATGGGGAGGGAGGGTAAGGGTAAGAACTATGATAGGAAGGGACGATGGAAAAACGAGGGGAGAGAAATATCAGAAGAAAAAAAAAATATGAAAGACGGGAAGGGGAGGGAGAAGGAAGAAAGAGAGTAAATACAGAGGGGAGCGAACACAGTATATAGAAGAGGGGGGAGGGGGCAGGGAAAGAAAGGGGACGAGGGGAAAGGGCAGTTCATAACTATCGTGTCCCCCTGCCGCTACGATCAGGTGCGCATTCTAAGCAAACTGTAAGCAATAACGTTCTTCAGGCTGCACCGTACATCATGCACCCCCCCCACACACACACACACATGCACACACTCGCCACGTAAAAACGATCGCTCAAACTTTATCCGTGAATTATAACGCTTCAGCTCCGCTCGGTTGAATGTAATAAAAGTATACAAGCACAACCGCCCGGACGCCACATCAACGAGGGCACTAACACGCGCTGGAAAAAAAAAACAAGCAAAAGTAAAAACAATCACACGGGCAAACGCACAATCAGAAAGGGGAGAGGGAGATGGGGGAGAGGGAGAGGGGAGAGGGGAGAGGGGAGAGGGGAGAGGGGAGAGGGGAGAGAGGGAGAGGGAGAGAGGGAGAGAGGGGGAGAGAGAGAGAGAGAGAGAGAGAGAGAGAGAGAGAGAGAGAGAGAGAGAGAGAGAGAGAGAGAGAGAGAGAGAGAGAGAGAGAGAGAGAGAGAGAGGTTGGTTCTTAATTCCAAAAATAGAAAAGGCCTACATAAACTAGGGTCTACATGCATAAAGGTTCACTCAGATGATCAACTCTCTCCTTCGTCCCCTTGTCTCCCTTCACTCTTCTCCTCCTCGAATCCCTCTCTTCACCTACAATCCTCCATTCCCCCGCATTCCCTCCGTCCTCCTCCCCTCTTTCTCTCCCCTCTCACTATCCCACCATTTCGCCACCGCTACCGTCACCTTTCCACGAACAGCGCCCATACGTCGATCCCAAGGCTGCGTTAAAAAGGCAAACGCCAGCCCTTGCGTCTCAGGGCTAAAGGTCGGGATACCGTGGTCTGGATTACCTTACTTTCTATCGTCATTCGCAGGAGGTGGGGGAGGAGGAGAAAAAGGGAGAAAAGGAGAAGGACAAGAAGAAGGAGGGGAGAAGGAGATAACAAGGGAAGAGAAGAGAAGGTAAAGAAGAAAAGTAGAAGAGGAGGCTAAGGACGGAGATGAAAGAGAACTACCGCATCAAAACAAGTAAAAGAATAAAAAAAAAAAATAAAGACACAGAAAAATAAAATAAAAACACTCAACACACGAGAAGAAGAAGAAGAAGAAAAAAAAAAACAGAACAAACTATACATAAAGAAAATGAGACCAACTCAGGAGTCTCGTGTCTGGGGCGCAAAGTCTTCGCCAATCTGCATAAAGCTCCGTCAAATCAGGACTTTCTCCGCGCCGCCTTCCAAGGAGGTGCTCTCACGACGGAGGAGGAGGAGGAGGAGGAGGAGGAGGAGGAGGAGGAGGAAGCGCTTCCAAGTTAAGACGACAAAATTAGGTGATGACATACACTCTCTATTTATTCCATTCTCTCTTCTTTTCGCATGTATAATTGGATGGATGGATGGATGGATGGATGGAAAGATGGATGGATTTGTGTCTGCATGCATTCATGTATGGAAGTTCAGTCTGTGTGTGTTTGTGTCTTCTGTTTGTGTCTATCGCGTATCGTCTTCAAACTACAAAGGCTATCCAACTATCCATTATCTACCCATTTCTCAATTTCCTATCCTCCTTCCTCTCCCCTCCCCAAATCATCTCCCTTTCCTTCTCTCACGACTTCAATCCTTTCTCCCCAGCCCCTCCTCCTCCTCCCCCTCTCTTCCCCCACACGCACACGCCCATACGAACTCGGGTCTTTTTTTCATAATCCAACTCCAATATCAGACCTTTGAGACAAAGCCCCACATTTTTCGGCAATTTCGAAACATAATCTCGACCAAAGAGTATATAATGTTACAAAAAATTCCCTTGGTTATTACATCGCTCGAACACAAAAAGAGCCTTTGTCCCATTAAAAAAAAAAATGTCAATCAAGTCTATCACATTCATCAAAAATATTAACACGTATTGTATATAATGTTCTACAAAACGTGTATAATAATGATAATAATAATAATAATAATAATAATAATAATAATAATAATATGGTACAAAAATTGAGAGTAAATGAGTGAGTGAGTGAGAGAGTGTGCGAGAGTGAGTGTGCGAGAGTGAGTGAGCGAGTGAGTGTGCGAGAGTGAGTGAGTGTGGGGGCATGTGTCCGTGCTTTTGCGTGTTCATCCATGTGACCATTCAGCAGCGTGCACGAGTAAGAAGGAAGCCCCAGCGCCTTGGAATGTAGCGGGGCCGAGCGTGAAACATTGAGCGGGATCAGATCAAACCCGTTAAGCTGAAATGTCAATCGATTCAGGCAGACCTTTTCCTCCGGCTCGGTCTACAAAAACCACACCGTCACGCACACACGCGCATTCTCACACTCGCTCACGACAAAAAGAGAAAGACGGAGGAACGTGGGGGGGGGGGGGGGATAGGGAGAGGGAGGGAGGGAAGAAGAGGGAGAGGGAGGAGGGAGAGAAGGAGGGAGGGGGAGAGAGGGAGAGAGAGAGGGAAAGAGGGAGGAGAGGAGAGGAGGGAAGAGAGGGAGGAGAGAAGAGGAAAGGAGAGAGAGAGAGAGCGAGAGTGAGGAGAGGAGAGAAAGAGAGAGAGAGGGGAGGAAGAAAGAGAGAGAGAGAGAGAGAGAGAGAGAGAGAGAGAGAGAGAGGAGAGAGAGAGAGAGGAGAGAGAGAGGGAGAGAGGAGAGGAGAGAGAGAGAGAGGGAGAGAGAGAGAGAGGAGAGAGAGAGAGAGAGAGAGAGAGAGAGAGAGAGAGAGAGAGAGAGAGAGAGAGAGAGAGAGAGAGAGAGAGAGAGAGAGAGAGAGAGAGAGAGAGAGAGAGAGAGAGAGAGAGAGAGAGAGAGAGAGAGAGTCGAAAGTAGCAGCCGAGCATGTTAAGATAAAAGTGAGAGAAGAGGAGGAGGAGGAGGAGGAAGAAGAAATGAAACTAAGGAAGGAGTAGAAAGGGACAGAGGAAAAAGATAAAGGAAGAGGAGAATGTGGGAAAAAACATCAAGAAGAGGAGAATGATAAAGAATAGAAACGAACAGCAAAAAATAAAGAAAATAAGATAGGCGAACTGGAGGAAGAGCAACCTCCCCCAGCCCCTTCCCAAAGAAAAAGAAAACAAGAAGCTAAAGCCGAGGACGCGAAAGGAGCAGCGTCGGCCGAAGTAGAAGCAAGAGGAAGCCGAGGATCCTGTCACCAGCCCGAGAGCTTCCCCCACGTGGGTCTACCTATCGATTTGCTTCCCCTCGCAGTGATGCTGGTGATGCTGGCTGCTACACCTACATTGGCTGGAGATACTTCAAAACACACAGCACGCCGCGGGAGATCCTCTTTACTTCTCTTTCTCTTTCTCTCTCTTTCTCTCTCTCTCTCTTTCTTTCTTTCTTTCTTTCTTTCTTTCTCTCTCTCTCTCTCTCTCACTTTTTTTTTTCTCTCTCTCTCACTTTTTCTCTCTCTTTCTCTCTCCCTCTCTTTTATCTCTTTCTCTCATCCCCATCGTTTGTACTCACTCTTTTTCTACGCTGACGCTCACGCTCTCTCTGTCTCTCTGCTTCTGCCTCTCTCTGTGTGCTTGTGTTTGTGCTTGTGCATGTGTGTGAAATTTTCACTTCAGTACTCACCACAGATCGACCTCTGCACTGCAAACCATCTATTGCACACGTACCTATTGGATAATGAAAAATAACAAATTAGTTCAACAAAGGAAAACCTGGTTTTATCAAATTCACCCATGCATGCTATACAACTAATCTCTCGCTCTTGCTCTCTATGAAAAAATAAAAACAACAAACTCAAAACAACAAACTGTCCCCATAACATAACAAGACAACTCTGAGCCTCGGCCGATATGTCTACAACACTTGCCCGATATACCCAAACACAGACCCACTGCAGAGGAGTGCAGGGCAGGGAAGAGCTGGCAACATGGAAAGGGGCAAAGAGGAAGTGGAGGGAAAGAGATTGAAGACAGGGTAAGATAAAGGAAGGGGAGGGAAGGGAAAGAGAGGAAAGAAGGGATGCAACAAAAGAGGGGGAGTGGAATGGGAGAGGAGGAGTGAGAGAGTGAGTAAAAAATGACACGAGGAATATCAAGACAGACTACGCCAAAGGACTTCGAAAAGTAAGAGAAAAAAACGAGAAAAAAAACAAAACAGGTGTTTCCATTACAGAGCAGAAGTAGTTGTGTTGCTGCCCCCTTCCCATTCCCCTTCATTCGCTGGCCCCCATCTCCCCAACTACCCATCAAAATAAATCACTTCCTACAAAAGTTTAAACGCTTCAAATTCGCTTCACTGCGTGACTATTATCAGGTCGGGGGTTCACTTGATGGATTTCAAAATGTTGTTGTTCGGGTGTGATATGGAGGGGTGTAGGGGGGGTAGGGAAAGAAGGGGGAGGGGTGGAGAAGGGGTGGTATTTGAAGTTGTACTCCCCGGGGTAATTCATCTTTGCCCTTTCTTTTAATCAAATGGCATAAAACCAAATGCAAGAGCAAGTCCCTCTTCGCTTCGCTCTTCTCCCTCCCTCTCCCTCTCCCATCGTCCCCGTCGAATAGTTTATTCGTGTGCCAATCGCGCAGAATATCATGGTCGGATCAAGGCGAAATCGCTGATAATTCCTCCGCCATCACATCGCATCAAATCATATGTGCCAATCAAGCGCGGCCTCTTGTCGCCGCCAACGCCAGCGCCGCCGCGTATGCATTCGGAATAATGCCTTTCGGAAGCAGGCGAAAGCGATCGGGTCTCAGCTGCCAATTAGCCGATATGTGCCGCCGATTTTTAGTTCCCGAGTAGAGTGGCAGCAATCTGTAAATGGCGGCGGCGGCGGCGGCGGCGGCCAGCGGCGACCGCCTTAAACGTCTGCAGCGAGGGCTGGGGCCGAGGACGCAGGTCGGCTAATCATGGCCAGACCTGCCCTACAGTCATTTACTGGAAAGGAAAATGAGCGAAAGAATAAACACGCGCGGGCGAATGGGCCTCCGCGAACGTATGTTTCACCCAGCGTCATCGTCTCCGCCGTCATCATCATCATCGCAGCCTTCTTTTCAGTATTCCCGGAAAGGCGCACAAAAAATCCGCTCATCATCAAACGGGAGATGATGATCCCGGCTTTTTCTTCTCGTCTCCCATCGCAGCTTCCGGGAGCGAGAGAACGCGAAACCTTGCTCTCATTTTCTATTTACTTTTCACAAACTTCCCCAGCCTGGCATTATGTAATATCTTACCCGACCCCTCTCTACCTTCAGTCTGTGTAATTGGAATTTCATAAATGTCTGACTGACTGACTGATTGACTGAGACTGACTGACTGACTGACAGCCTAAATAAGTAACTGGCCTAACTCCCCCCTCCCTCCCTCCCTCCCTCGCCTGCAGCCGCAGACCCAGAGCTAACAACATAAAAACGCACCAAAGCCCAACAAAACCCCATCGTCCAGGCCGGTCGATTCGTATATTTGACTTCGACGGAATTTCCTGCCGTTCAACATTCATACTCTTCAATCGGCATCCCCGTCTGTCTTTCTCTCTACCTCCCTTCCTCCCTTCCTTTCTCTGTTTCTCTTCCTTTCTCACACAGTCATATACACAAAGCATATATGTATGAATATTCACGTCTCTTCTTGTTTTACTGTTCTACATTTTTCCCCTTCTGCCAGTCGTTAGGTCACCACCTCCCTTCCTCTCTCTTCCTTCCTACCCTTTTTTCTTCCCTCCCTCTTTCCTTCCTACCCTTTTTTCCTCCCACCCATCCTCTCTTCCTCCTTCGCTCGCTCGCTCCCTACCTCCATCCCTCTCCCTCTCTCTGAACTCGACCTCCCCTTTCTTTCGGCTTTACTTCGCCACCTTGAATTTGTAAAAGAATATTAAGAGAGGAAAATAAGAAAGATTGGACTAGAACAGCCATAATAACCACTCAGTCCATCTGTGCCCCCCCCCCCCCCACACACACAATACGACCGCTTTTGTTGTCTGGGAAAACACTTGCCATCGAAGCTCTGCCAATAACTCGATAACTACACCTAATTAAGGACGATACCTGTCCCAATGTGATTGCCGGAGGGAGATGTGAAGGGTGGTAGGGAGGGGGAGGGAGAAATGGAGAGAGCGGGGGAGGGGGAAGAGGGAGGGACGATGAGGGGAAGGGGAGAGAGAGAGAGAGAGAGAGAGAGAGAGAGAGAGAGAGAGAGAGAGAGAGAGAGAGAGAGAGAGAGAGAGAGAGAGAGAGAGAGAGAGAGAGAGAGAGACTGTCAAATAAAACTTTTGATGTTTCATTTGAAAAAGCGTAGGTCTCAATGATATTGTGTGGACGATGGAAGAGAAAGAGAGCGCGCTCCCCCGCACGCACTCGTCAGGCTCGCATGCCTGACTCTCGACGTTAGGCTGATGTCGCTGTATCATGCATTCTCCTGCACTAAGTGACTGCATTCGCGAATATCTGCATGACTAACACACACATGAACGAATGGAAAAACAAGAAAAAGAAGAGAGAAGGGAGGAGGAGCGAGGGGGAGGGTGGTAGGGGAGGGGGAGGGGGAGGGGTAGGGGGAGGGGAGGAGAGGATAGATGGATGGAAGGATAGATGGAAAGAAAGAAAGAAAGAGGAAGAGAGGAAGAAGGAGAAGAGGAGAAAGAGAAAGAGAGAGAAATCCCGACCAGTACCCACCCGTAGCCAAAAATTACCCGCGAGACCGTTACGCCGAATGAAAAAAGTCGGATAACAGCCGACGAAGAATTACATCGAACAGATCCAAGGTCTTTGCACGCTGTCCTCCCCCCATCCGCCTTCCCCTTCACTATTTCCCTTCGCCTCTTTTCTTCTACTTCTTATTCGTCCCAACTCCTATCTCCCTCTCCCTCCCTCTTCCTACTCCCCACCTCGCCCTCCCACTCTCTGTATCTCTCCCCTTTCTCCTCCCCCTCTTTCCTTCTTCCTCCCTCCCTCCTCCCCGCACCCACGTGGACGATCCCATGGCAATGACCCACCGACCATTTTCCGAACCCGAGGTACAGGAATAACCATTTGGAAATGAAAGGAAGATGACGATTGGATGCAGTCGCATAATAGCGCCTTCCTTACTCACCCTCCCTCTCTGTTTGCTGGTCTGTCTGTCTGTCTGTCTATGTCCATCTCTCTCTCTCTCCCTCTCACTCACTCACTCACTCACTCACTCTCTCTCTCTCTCTCTCTCTCTCTCTCTCTCTCTCTCTCTCTCTCTCTCTTTCACAGCAGCCTTGGAGTGAGACGGAGAGAGGGTCCGCCACCGACACCTTACACCATCACAAAAGCCGCAAACCGGGGAGTAGAGGAGCAGGAGAGCAGGGCAGCAGAGGGCTCGGCCAGTCTAGCAGAAGGTAAGGGGAGGAGTGGAAGGAATCGGACAAGAACCTGACCCTATCGGACTCTTTCGCACACGCACGCACTCGCCTGCTTGCCCATCCCCCCCCCCCTCTCTCTCTCTCTCTCTCTCTCTCTCTCTCTCTCTCTCTCTCTCTCTCTCTCTCTCTCTCTCTCTCTCTCTCTCTCTCTCTCTCTCTCTCTCTCTCTCTCTCTCTCCTATTTATCTATCTTTCTATCCATCCATCTACCTAACTATCTACCTACCTACTCATCTACCTATATATCTAGTCTGTGTCTCTTCCTCTCTCCCATCCTCTCTCGAGCAAAATCGACAAAAAAGGTCACCGCGTTTCTCTCCCCAAATTTCGTGGCACACAAGCCAGGTCCCTAGCCCTTCTGCCCCCCCCCAGCCCCCATATTCTACCAGCAACGCCAACGATCAAGCTGTAAGAGCGCAGCCGACAACAAGCCCTATACAGAAAACAAAACGGAAGAGGAAGAGAATTGAAAGAGAAAAAAAGGAAAGAAAAAAAAAAAACACTTGCTCCTAAACATGAGCGACGCCGAACTCTTAATTGAGCGACGCACTCACAAAAGCGCCTGGGCGTTAATACATACATATACACGTGCATATATAAGCCATCTCGGAGTTTTAAATTTTCATGAAGGCTTTACGATGTCCCTGCTAATAATAAATCGGCGTGGGGGGAGGGAGGGTGGTAAGGGAGGAAGGAGGGAGGTAAGGGGGAGGGGGGGGAGTCAGACGTTGGGCGAAGGGTGTGGGGGTTGTCCAGTCGACCTCCTGAGCACATACATTACCCGGGGGATTCACCGTGGAAATAATTATCCGGCTCAAAATCGCATAATTGACGCCATTGCAAGACTCACCTATACTGCTACCCTGCCCTTCCCCCTCCCCCCTTCACACGCAGCTATGTTGGGACTCCAGAGACGGAGGCAAGAAAGGGATAAAGGGAGAAAGAGAGCAAAATCCGATAAACGGGGTATTGTGGGGTTGGGGGGAGAGGGTGGCTGAGAGAGGAAGTAAAAAAATAAATAAAAATAAATAAAAGCACAAACATGAAAAACATAAAACTGCTAAAACTTCAGAAATAACAAAACAATCGCGACCATTCAAAAACGGAACAAAATCAACAAGGAACAAAATATCCCCCGAACAATAACAAAAACAAGCCCGAACAACCAAGGCTCAAAAATTGTCCGTCACTCGCCGCGAAAACAAAAACACACACACAAACAAACTCTCTCTATCTCTCTCCCTACCCCTCTCTCTCTCTCTCTCTCTCTCTCTCTCTCTCTCTCTCTCTCTCTCTCTCTCTCTCTCTCTCTCTCTCTTTTCCTTCCTAACTACCTACCTACCTTCCTTCCTTCCTCTCCTCCTCCTCCCTCTACCTCTCTCCTCCTTTCATACACATGCACTCCTCCTCTTCTTCTTTCTCTTTCTCTCGTTCTCTCTCGTCCCCCTCCCTCCGCCAATCCCCCTCCGCAGCCCAAGTGAGAGAGGAAGGAGGCGAAGATCCCCGCGAAAAGAAGGAAAATAAAGATCGCCGCCGTAACTCCCCCGAAGCGAGGAAGCTAAAGTGTCCAAATTCAAAATAATGTTCGAGGATAAACCCACATCTTCACTTCCCGCTTCCCCCACTCTCAGGCGTCGCTGTTCGTGAGAGGGGGAGGGGGTACAGGGCAGGGGGGAGGGGGTACGGGGTAGGGGGAGGGGGTACAGGGTAGGGGGAGAGGGAAGGGAGAGGGAGGGAAGGTAGGGAGGAAGGGAGGGAAGGGTAGGGGAGAGGAGAGGGAGGAGGAAAAGAGAGGCGAAGAGGGAAATAGTGTGGATGAAAAAAAAAACGTTGAGGTGAGAATGAATGGGATGAGAGAGAGAGAGAGAGAGAGAGAGAGAGAGAGAGAGAGAGAGAGAGAGAGAGAGAGAGAGAGAGAGAGAGAGAGAGAGAGAGAGAGAGAGAGAGAGAGAGGGAGAGGGGAGGGGGAGGAGAGCGAGAGAGAGAGAGGGAGAAGGAGAGCGAAAAAGAGGAAAAGAGTGAGTGAGAGCATCAGAAAGAGAAGGACAAAGGAGGGAGAATAGGCATAAAGAGGGGACGACAAAAAAAAGAAAATATAAACGAAAACAATTGAAACTAAAACAGGAAAATTAACAGAAGCGATAACGAAACAGAAGAGAAAAGCAACAAAACGAATAAAAGAATATACAGAGATAAAAGACAAGACAAAAACGAGAAAAAAAATGAAAAAGAAGAAGGAAGAGAAGCAACAAAAGACAAGAAAACAAAAGGAAAAATAAAACTACCCCCCCCCCCCCACGCGTCCAATTCCTAAATCACTGGGGAGAGAGAATACATCGCCGGGAATTTGTTACTTGTTACTGTTTTGCGGCTTCTGTCGATTTGTTGCATCCAGCCGAGACTCCTTTTTTCATCCAATAACGCGCGATGTAATATTTTCACGGATGGGAACCAATAAATAAATAAATGAATAAATCTACGCGATGGAAAATATGTCATCAATAATCACAACAACAATAATAGTAATATTATTATCATTATTATTAATACCAATAACAAGAGCAGCAGCAACAAACAATAACAGTACTACGACTAC
Organism: Penaeus japonicus; assembly: GCF_977035675.1. NCBI lineage: Eukaryota > Metazoa > Arthropoda > Malacostraca > Decapoda > Penaeidae > Penaeus > Penaeus japonicus. The sequence continues at coordinate 18,112,627 of NW_028234431.1, forward strand.
TACCACTTCCACAAATAACAACAGCAATAACAAAACCAAACTAAGAAATTCGTCAACCCCAAACCCCAGGCGAGAGCATCTCCCCACCCCTCTCCCCGCCATCCCGAAGGAGAGACAGGCGTCCAACTAATAATAAGGCCAAGGATTTCCCCCGGAAGTTTTGAGAGCCCCCCCTCCCCCCCTCCCCCACCGTGGGTCCAGGGCGGCGCAATAACCAAGTTTATCTTTCCTCCTTCGCCGTCACTCCTGGAGACGTTCGCGCGGCACGGCCTAAGTTTCCTGCCCGGGGGGAGATTTCGCTCTGGCTGTCGGTCTGTCGGTCGGTGGGTGGAAGGGTGGGTGTATTTCGGGGGGATTTTGTGTCTATCGGTTCTGCTCTGGTCTGTCGGTCTGTCTTCCTTACAAGTTGTTTTCCAGTCGCGTCTTTTCTTACCTGTCTGTCTTTATATATGCAAAACAAAATCTATCTATCCGTCTTTATGTGTCCTGTCTCCTTCTCTCTCTCTCTCACTCCCTAATATCTACCTAACTTTCTCTAATTCCCGCCTACCCCCCTTTCCTGAACCCCGCCCACGCCCGCCCTGCAAAAAGATCTTCTCAGAGAAAAGAGATCTCCTCGGAAATAATTTCTTCGCAGCGTACTTGGTCTCGCCTGACTGACCTCTGCTCATCCCGCCTGTTTTCTTTACAGCTCCTGCAAGATGTCCATCGATTCATCATTCCTCTCTCTCTCTCTCTCTCTCTCTCTCTCTCTCTCTCTCTCTCTCTCTCTCTCTCTCTCTCTCTCTCTCTCTCTCTCTCTTTTCTCTCTCTCTCTCCACATTCTAATTATTTGTCTTTATATACATTTTCCAACATTCAAGTCATCTTTCTCTATCCCTTGTTTTCCTTTCTTGCTCTCTCTCCTTCGCAATCCCCCACTCCCTCTTTCTCTCTTTTTCTCTTCTTCTTACACGCCCACCAGTCTTTCTTTCTCTCCCCCTGACCACGCCCTCCTTCACCACGCCCTCTCCCAAATTACCGTTAGATTATCCAGAATCCTTTAATTCCACAATCACCTCGAGTAGGAAGAAGGGGTGGGTGAGGAGGGGAGATGGAGAGAGGGAGAGGGAGAGGGAGAGGGAGAGGAATGGGGGTGGGGGTGAGAGAGCAGGAGAAAGAGAAATAAAGGAAAAAGGAGAGAAATAAAGGAAAAAGGAGAGAAACAGAAGTGAGAAAGAGGGAGAATGAGGATGACGAGGAAGCAGAAGAGCAGCTGCAGCAGAAATATAATCACACGAAGAGCAGCGAAATCAAGAATCAAGCCGTACCTCCCTTGCCCCTCCCCTCCCCCCACCCCAACCCCCAACAGCAAGCACACTCCTATTCACCCAAACACAAAAGCCAAGCCAACAATACTCCCCGTAACCAACCACCAACGAGCACGGTGAATAAGCCGGTTAAGGCTTCCCTGCAACACGGAGGCGACTGTTATTCCGACATCGCAAAGCATAACCGGATTAAGCCTTTGCAGAGACGGCGCATCAAAAGTTTATTGAAATTCGAATGAAAACAGAAAAAAAACACTGAAAATCAAAAAATACCCTGCATTCTGGGGGATGCTTTTATATTCGCAAGTCTGGTCGGGTGGACTAACAACCAACAACTATCGCGTGGTGTGTTGAAGTCGGGTTGCAATATTGCATTCTAAGAGGCGGGGTGGGAGAAGCGTTGTTTGTTTCTTTGTTTCTAGGCCGAGTCTCAACCGGTTTGGAGTGTGTTGAGTACGCCTTACCTGCTATACACGCTCTCGCAACTTGCACTCAAATGCTTAACTGATCGACAAATAAATAATAAGAAAGACGAATGTAAGCATTTAAAATTCCGGATACCAGTCGAGGCAAGACTTAGAAGAATGGATATAAAAACTAATGGCAGAAAATCAATTAATAATTCAAACAAAGACATTAAACTCCAGCCAAGGCAGGGTAGGGGGAGGGGAGAGGAGGAGATTCGAGAGGAGAATAGAGGAAAATGAAAAAAGAGTAAATATTAAACAGAAAATATGAAAAACAGTCCATGTCGACCACAGTCATTGCCGAGGTCGGGGTCAATGGACTGGATTGTGAAATGATCATCAGTGCATTTCGCAACTCGGTTCCCCATAAAAGCATTTCAATAGCGGATACGTAGATTCTATGGCATGGAGGCCGAGCAGCGAAAACAAGAGTGGAGGGAGAACAAGGAGCAGGGATGGGGGAAGAATGCAATGAGAAATATCATCATCTCTCTTATTCCTTCATCTTCTCTTCCAATACCTTCTCTTTCTAAAGAATTTTTCCCTTTCCGCTTCTTCATTTATAATGCAATAGAAGAGAACGAATATTAAATCAAATTTTAAAACAATATTCTGGCCTACAAGTAAAGCAGGAATTTTAGGGTCGCGTCATGCAAGAAGGTCAAGTTCCTTCTTCGCCCATGACCTTTACGTGACCTTTTTTACCTGTTCGCGTTTCAGGGTTGACCATCCGGCCCGCCACCACCTCTACTCCTCCCCATCTTCCTCCTCATTCCCTTCTCACAACTTCTTATTCTTCTTCCTTTTTTCCTCATCAATCTCCACTTCTTCCTCTTCTTCTTCCTCTTCTTTGTGTTCTCCTCCATTTCCATCTCTTCCTCCTCCTCATCTTCTTCCATTTTCTCCTTTCCTCCATCTCCACCTTTTCTTCCTCCTTCTCCCCTTTTCTTACCTCACTTCTTCCACCTCCTGCGAAAGGTCGCAGAGGATGCCTTACCATAAGCAATCCCCCCCCATACCCATACCCGCCACCCCCTTCCCCCTGCCCTCGGCCTGATCACACACAATATGCCGTCGTCAGTGTCATTTAGCGGTCGTCCCTACTTGGCACCAGCATCAAATGTGGCCCCATTAGCCACTGACAGTAGATAGGCAGGGGAGGGGAATAAGGGGTGGGGAGGAGGAAAGGGGGATGTGGAGGGAAGGGAACTGGTGAAAGGAGGTCGAAGAGAGGAAAAGGGTAAACAAAAAAAAAATAAATAAATAAAAAAATAGAATTAAATTAAAACCGGGACAGAAAAGACAACTGGACACTTGTTTGTTCACGTGACGTTTTGGTAGTGTTTGTATTTGGGGCAAAGGAGAGAGAAAGATGAAGGGGAGATGAAGGAGAGGGTGAGGGAGGAGAGGGTGAGGGAGGAGAGGGTGAGGGAGGAGAGGGTGAGGGAGGAGAGGGTGAGGGAGGAGAGGGAGGGTAGGGAGGAGAGGGAGGGTAGGGAGGAGAGGGAGGGTAGGGAGGGGGAAATGGGGGAGAAGGGAAAATGGGGGAGAGGGGGAAGATGAAGGGAAAGAAGGAAGTGTAAAAGGAGGGGAGGAAGAGAAGAAGGAGAGGAGGAGAGAGATAAGGAATGAGGAGGAGCGAGGGAGGAAAGGGGGAGAGAGGAGAGCGAGGGGGAAGGAGGAAGAGAGAGTGAGGAAAGGGGAAGAGAGGAGGAGTGAGAGAAGGAAGAGGTAAGAGAGAGTGAAGTGAGGAAAGGGAGAGAGGGAAGGAGGAAGAGAGATGGAGGAAAGGGGGTAAGAAGAGGAGAGGGTGTGTCGGGTCATGAGGACAAGACCAAGACATGGAATGGAAGGTTACACGAGGTCAAGCCGGAGCGCGTTGGTCAAGTGGAAGATAAACAGATAAGAGAAGAGAGAAGAGACGACGGGATGAAAGTGAAATAAAACGGAGAGAAGAAACGAAATAGTGAGGACAAAAAGCAGCTGATAAAAGAGGGGAGTACCGTAGCCAAGACAGGGAATAAGGAGCTGCTTCCTCTTTTCCTACTCTTCCAAAGCTCCCTCCTTCTCATCCCTTTATCTATACTGGGAACAATGCCGCCTCAGCTATCAGTCACGTCACTGGTGGCTGCCCCATATGTGGCGGCTCTCTCCTCACCCTCCTTCTTCCTTCCTCCTTCTTGACAAACTGCCCGTGCAGGCTTATCATCATTTCTCTGCCTTTTCCACCGTCTGCTGAAGATGATACTGAAATTGAGAGCCCTGATGATGATGCTAACGACGGTCATGTTGATGATATAACAATGATGATGATGATACTAACGACGGTCATGTTGGTGATAAAACAATGATGATAAACAGAGAAACGAAACATCCCATTCTCTCTCTCTCACCTTCCCCATCTCCATTATCTCCCCCGCACCCCCTTTGTACCCATTAAGCAAGAAGGAATGTGTGCAAGCTCCCATCCCTCCCTCCCCAGTGCAGGCTTGAAGGTTGGGTGTGCGATGTAGCTAGTGTACCTGGTGTATTACCTGTCCAGGTGGTGGTGCAGGTGGTGTGGGGGAGGGAGGTGGTGGTGGAGGGGGAAGGGGGGAACAACCTGCTGCTCCTGGCTGCCTGTAGTGTGCTTGTTTCATTGTTTTGTGCAGATGTTTATTTGTCCTGCCCTGCTTTGCTGCGTGGGGCTTTATACCTGCTGCTTGTCGACGGCTTTGCTTATTTGTCGGCCTCCTCTTTGGTGCTCGTGTCGGCCGGCATGCAGACGTAAATCTACTCTTTGTTTGTTTATTTACTTTTAGTCCCATGACATTTGCGTGCAAGGCGGCGTCACCTGAGCAGAGGAGAGGAGAGCGGGGCACGACGGGGCTGGAGACGCACAGCACATCCTCGGCCGTGCCTCCGATGCGTAACGACGCCGCACCGAGGTTATCGGGGCTGAAGAAATGAACGGGCTTTGGACTCCGCCAGGATTCGTCTCGGCCTGGGTGCCGTGGGAAGAACAAGGCGAGAGGAGGGAGGAATTCTGGGAGGAATGAACCGGCGAAGAGGAGGGAACTGGAAACATGGCGGGAAACATGAAATGAGGAAGAAAATGATGCCTCCAAAGCAGATGCACAAAAAGGTGGTCAACGGCTGTGAGAAAATCGAGATGGAAAAGGAGGAAGGCGGGGAGGGCGCTGGACCACCCACGCCGCGTCCGCCGTCGAGGACCCTCACTAGCCCGCCCGAGGGGAGGCCCAGATTGCCACGCCCTCACGCCGGCATCCCCGCCCCCGCCCACACACACACGCGCACGGGCGTACACATGTACACACACCTAGGTTCGTGCTAGGACATAATGACCAGAGAACATTGACCGTAGCTAACTAACCTTGGACGTAAGGGACCCGAGATCCCAAGTCCAATCCCCGCAGATTTTGCTTCCATCAGACGGCTTCATCAGGCAAGATTACTGCTAGTTTTCGAGTCGCCGCAATCCTTTCGATATAATCCCGATTCCTGACGCGCCCCTAAATGCAGTCCTAGTACTCCAAACAAGAGGCCAACGTCTCCGAGACACCCAATTGCAAATACAGATGATGAACTACCCAGACGGCGCCACAACCACCTTGCAACGACGAATCAACCCGCTAACCAGCACCGGCCGCCCCTGTCGTTACCCAGAATGCAATTTCAGCCGGTTACAGCAGAGCGCCCATTTTTCTGGGTCCTTCGAATAACGGGACGGAGGCTAGGGGTTGGGGGCGGGGGTTGAAGACGAGAGGGGGAGGCTAGGGGTTGGGGGCGGGGGTTGAAGACGAGAGGGGGATTGAGAAATTACGCGGCTGATGAATTTGCAATCGTGCACGAACTCCTTCTGGCAAAAGGGTAAGATCAATAATCTGATGAAATCACTAAAGTAAGATGGAACTGTTTTTTCTTCTAGAAATAAAACAAAATAGAAGAAAGTCCATTAAAAAAAGGAGCCAGTACTAAAAAACGGCACCATGGCGGATGGAGAAAAAATGAGATCGAGATTTCATCCTAAAAAAAGAAAAGAAAACAAAATGAAAAACAGGGTTATGAAAAATAACTCCTGCGTCAGTATCCCTTCCTTATCTCCCTTGCTGCATCTACATCCATGTCGGCCGTGGACCCTCAGCCACCGAAATTGATTTCTTTCTCCTGGTAGAAGCAGCTTTCGCCGCCGAGATCAAATTAAAGCCACCATTCCATGTCAACACTAGAGGCCCTTGCCCCTGTTAGCCTATCCAGTCGCCCTCGTCCATACAGAAACCCATGCCTAATACCACGCCCTCGTCCCTACAGAAACCTCTGCCTAATACCACGCCCTCGTCCCTCCTGTGACCCCTTCCCTTCCTTCCCCATTCCCGGACAACTTCGGTCACTTCACGACCGACAACTCTCGTCATAACAGCCAGCAAGAATCCTCGTATTTCTCGCCACTCCGTCGCCACCGCAATACGCCACCAACCGATATCCAACGGCACCCACCTTCTAAGCTCCTCTTCCCCATCCCCACACCATTCCATCCGCCTACCAGCCTCCCTTTCACCCTTTTCTCACACCCAAGGGCATCCGCAGGAGGCAGAACCACCCCCAAGTACCTGCAGGAGAGTAGGGGCCCTTCGCAGCCCCTACCCCCCGCCTGGCACCCTCTTCCGGCGCTTTTTCACAGCTGGGTCCTGCAGCTCACGCCCTTGCCGGCCAGGAGAGGAAAGTCTTTCCGTAAAGCCTCTTTCCCCCGTCGATTCCTGTGAAACCAAACTTTTTCTTTCTTTCCTTCTTTCTTTCCGGTATTTCTATTAATTCTGACGTCCCGCGCACGCACGCACGTACTCACACCGCGATAAAATTAGCAGCGAGGGAAGTCGAGGGGAAATCGCCTTTAACTTCGCCTTCTTGGGTCGAAATCCAGCTGGCTGTAGAGAAACAAGTTAATAACTCTTTTGCACTTCAACCATTCCGGACTATTTTTACCGAGAATGGGAAGGAGAAAGTTTGTGAAATGTAAGGGAAATGAAGAAAGGGGTAGAATGAGAAGAATGGAATGATGGAGAGAGGAGGGAAGGAGGAAAGGAGAGGGAGAGGGAGAGGGAGGGAGGGAGAGAGGGAGAGAGGGAGAGAGGGGGAGAGAGGGAGGGAGGGAGGGAGGGAGGGAGGGAGGGAGGGGGAGGGAGGGAGGGAGGGGGAGAGAGAGAGAGGGGGAGGGAGGGGAGGGAGGGAGAGAGAGAGAGGGAGAGAGAGAGAGAGAGAGAGAGAGAGAGAGAGAGAGAGAGAGAGAGAGAGAGAGAGAGAGAGAGAGAGAGAGAGAGAGAGAGAGAGAGAGAGAGAGAGAGAGAGAGAGAGAGCTAGGAGGGGGTGTTAAGGCTCATGTTCATATAAGTAAGGTAGAAAGAAAATGGGAGATGAGTGGGAGAGTGTGGGCGACGGAGAGAGAACACAGACAAGTTAATGACATCCCAGGGGAGAGACGCCCCCTTCCCTCACCCTTTCTAACCCTTCTACCGTCCACTCATGTCGACGTCATCCTTCTCCAGGTCCCTTCTCCGAGGATAATCTCTTTATCTCTACTGCTTTTGCGCTTGCTTTTGCTTCTATTTGCTGAACTTCGCTTCATTTGTCCTCTCTGCCTCCGACCCCCCCACCCTCTCTCTCTCTCTCTCTCTCTCTCTCTCTCTCTCTCTCTCTCTCTCTCTCTCTCTCTCTCTCTCTCTCTCTCTCTCTCTCTAACCTATCATCCTTTCACCCTCCTTTTCCCTTTTCGTTTCCTCAGCCCCCCCCCCCTCCCCCCTAAAGCTCCGTCCAGCTCGGGAAAGCTCAGCTTCAACATCGTTCCCGTATTTTAGAAGCGCCGAACTCTCCTTGCGACTCTGCTCCCTTTTCTACTCTCTACTCTCTCTCTCTCTCTCTCTCTCTCTCTCTCTCTCTCTCTCTCTCTCTCTCTCTTTCTCTCTCTCTTTCTCTCTCTCTCTCTTTCTCTCTCTCTCTCCTTCCTTCTTTATTTCTCTCTCTCTTTCTCTTTGCATTCTTCTTCTTCTTCTTCTTACTTCCTAAAAAGGTAAAAATTCTAAAGCGAAAGCCCCCGCCTTCCCCCATGAGCGATGATCCCCCGCGAGGCCTGGCCCAACAAACGGCATCAACAATGTTCTCTTTAAAGGTATTTGTTTCCGATGTCATGACGTCACTGCCAGGGGGGGGAGGGGGGAGGGGTGAGGGAAGGGAGGGGGGAGGATGAGCGGGAAGGAAAGCAGGTGAGGGAGTTGGAGGGAAGAAATGGAGGAAGAACGGAAAGGAATCCTGGAGGAAGAGGGTGAAGGACAGCATAGTGGTTTTAGTATGTACACTGAAACAAATGCTTCTACTAGATTCATATAATGGAGAAAAAAATAACTTCCGGGATTTCACACACAAAAAAATCAATACTCCATTTGGGCAACAAGCGATTGGCTCAAGATAATATCTGTCAACCAATCAGCACCTCCGAAGGCTGATGGAAATCTAAGCCGCTCAGGAAACAGACAAAAATACATAAAAAACAAAGGAAGAAATCGGGGCCACGAACCTTGCAACAGATCGAGCGCCGTCTGTAAACATTAGCCGGCGTCTGTGAAGTCAGATGAGGCAGGTAAGGAGGTAATTAGCGCTGCCTCTCCTATCTTACCCCCTCCCCCTCCCCCTCTCCATTCCTCTCCTCTCTTCTTTGCTCCTTACTCCTTTCTGCAGCCTAGTGGCACTTGCATTATTCCCTTGTTATTTCTCTGCTAACATGTTATCTAAATTTCTTCTCTTTTTGAATGTAAGAAAGCAAATTGGAAACTTATGTTGTGTTCCTACAATAAATCTGGCATGACTGGCCAATATAAGAAACAAGGCGAACGTGGAAGTCGACCTGCCTGGGAGGGTGATTCCCAAGGAGAGGAAGAAAACAAGTCGAACTAGGATATAAAAAGAAAATAAAAAGGCTAGAAACATGACGTAAATCCACATGCAATCTCGTCTCCTACGTAACGTTGGTGTAAGCGACCACAACAACGCCACAAGGAAGTCCACTTCGCAACGTAACACTGGTTTAAGCGACCACAACAAACCCAGGCATGCGGAGGCGACGAAAAGACACAAGCATCAGCATTTAAGAGCGGGGGAGGGGGAGGGGGAGGGGATACCTGGGTGCGTCGCTAAGCTGTGTCACAGAGCTGCGTCACGCAGGCGGTGCTGCGCTGGGAACAATTAATCACGTCGCTGCGGTGGCTGAGCTGGGAGCCTCCGCGAGCTGACATCACATCCCATAAAATGATTGTCCAGACCTTCTTGGCTGAGCATTTTCCGACCCTTCATCTGTCTCCGTCTTTCACCGTTTGCTTTTATTCCTCCCTCGCGTTTTCTCTCTCCCAAACATAAAATTGAAAGTCCATGAATACACGCCTTAATCAGAAAGTCACTTTACTTTTCCAGCGACGCGTTACTCTAATCCACAAGGAGGAGAAGGCACGTCCCTCCTCCCCCCCTTTCGAAATGAATGCGGCCCCTCAAATTGCCTCGAATTACCGCTGCTCCCAATCACCATCACCGCATCCTACGTAATCACTCCTGACGCCTCCTCCAAAGGCACCGGGGAAGGACTGGGTCTCCAGCGTTCCCATTGGTCGAGAAGACATCTATGATCTTTGGCTCCTCGGCCAATCAGGGGAGAGAATGGATACGTTGACGCCGGCACGGAAGAATGGGGCAGGGAAAAGGGAAGCGATGAATGAGGAATAGGAGAAGAAAGGAAAAGAAAGGACAGGAGGCAGCAACAACAACAATGGATGACGAGGCCCTGAACCCGAAGGTCTCTGGCTAGAAACTTTAAGCTTGGAGACACCCTCAGCCGCACCCCAGTAACCATTTCTGCCGCAACAGCGTTAACACAGCATTTAGTACCCGAGTCTGAAAATCAGCGCAGCCAAAATACCACTAATTTCGAAGCATCAAATACCTATCAGGGGGGATACCGCGATATCATTTAATCGCCGGACTCAATTAATGTCCGCGACCCCATCCTCTCTCCCGGGACCCTCCTCCCTGCCCCCCCATCTTCTCTCCAGAAATGATCTTTTGAGGCAAGCCTATTCCCTCACCTCCCCGCCCTACCATCCCTAACTCCCATGTCTCTAGGCCGAGAACGGGTCCCCGCTGGTGATGTAATCCATTTCAACAGATACCATCTAATCACAGTCTTAATGAGAGACCAACACTGAACCTGGCCTGCCCACACGCTACGATTCCGGATCAGGATGCGTTTTTCTATTATCAGTATTTTTGTTTTGTTCCCCTTCGCTGTCGTTTCACTTTTCCTTTTCCGTCCCTCCTCCTCCCCTTCTTATTTCCTTCTTTCTCCTCCAACAACGCCGTTCGTTCATAATCTATAGTTCATGATAACAGGGCCCTTCCCCCTCTCCCTCTTCCCTGTTTAGCTATTGCTGACCGCCTGTTTGCACGCGACCAACATTAACGATCCCATTACCGAGAACACCTGTACGCCCGTGTACAGGTACGAGAGCTCCCTCTCTTCGACTAGCGGTCATAATCCGTTCTCCAGCTCAGGACGACCGCCTCAACCCCCTCCACCCCCACCAATAACCAACGACCTAAACATGCAGAGAATGCATAAGCTTCAGGAATCAAGAAAATCAGACTTTTAGCTGATTTTCTTGTATTTGTAATCTGACAGCTGGCCAGAATTGAGGTAGCCGCCCGGAAGTGCCAGGCGCAGTGATGGCCGGCATGGCAGACCCAACGCGACCAGCGACGCCATCGGATGACGACCATGACGTGCAAATCGTGGGAACGTCGACCCCCCCCCTCCCTTGGGCGACGGCGACAAAGGGCGCTAACCTCGTTTATGTCTTTATTCCGATGTCCAAGCCTCCTCCTTCGCCGGCGATGCACGTTTCGGACCGCCCCGGCACGTGCGCGGGCGGACTATGGGCCTTTGGCGCACTCCCGGGACAATGTTATTAGAGTTAAGATAATCCAAGGCTGGGGTTCGGGAAAAACGATGGAAGGAACAGAACACAGAAACTTAGTCACTTAATAGATGACCGAAGAGAAACAGAATTCAAGAAAATAGGAAATAAAACGTCCGATAATGGGGCGGCCAAGAGGAGAGGAAGCAGGAGCGAGCGGAAGAGAAAGAGGACCGCCAGCCTCGCGGAAGAGATACGAGATCAAGCAGCCATTAATGGCCGAGGCACAACGAGGAAGCGGCCCCGCACGTGAGAACAATAAGTCCGAGCCTGCGATAGCGCAGATAACGGCTGCCGATAACGCCTTTGTCCAACAATGGCATCTTTCTCTCGCCTTCTCTCCATCTCCCGCGTTTACTCTCCCTGCTTCCCTGTCTCGTTTCTTTCCCTCCTCCTGGCCTTGTCAGTCCCCTCGCGTCCTTATCTTCCTGATCCTCCTCATGGCTCCCTTTATCCTTCTCCGTGTTCCCCGCGCCGGCGGTCTTATCCCATTTCCGTCTTTCATCTCTTTCCTAACCCCTGCTACTTGCATATTCCTTCTCCTAATTAAGGAAAATCCTCTGCTATCCCCCCTCTTCCCATTTCGGCATCCTTGCTTCCCACTCTTCACACTGCTTCCTCTCTTTCATTACCCCTCTTCTCTCTGTTTGCAGTTGACACTTCATCATTGCCTCCGAGCTCTGACCTCGACCTTAGCGCTCTAGACACTCTCGACGATGCCCTCCCCCCTCCCTGCCTCTCCTTTTCTTCCTTCCACCTCTTCGTTCTTCTTCGTCTCCTTCTCTTACTTACCATAAAACGAAGACCGAGACGCCGCGCGAACAAGTCATCCAAACATACCTATAAAAGAAAAAATATACATGTTAGTGACACAGAATACAGAAATGAAACAATATTTCCAACCGGCCACAGAGCAAGTCGAGAAATGAAAGGAAAGGCGAACTCGGAGTCGAAGGACAAAAAGAAGGGTCACAAGGAGGGGACTGGGCTCGAAGGGCGGGCTTGGGAGGGGAGGGGCAGGGGAGGGGTCAAGATCAATCTGTGGGCAGCTGGTAATCCATCGGCTTGTAATCCCAGGTGTGCTGAGGCTGCTGATGACCCGATCTGTGTGGCCAGCGTGGTCAGCACATCGAGGGGCCGGCCCAGATGACGAACTAAGGGGGTGGGAAGGAAGGGAGGGAGGGAGGGAGGAAGGGAGGGACTGGGAGAGACGGAGAGGAGAGGAGAGGAGGAAGTAGGAGGTTGGGAGAGAAAAATGAGGCTCTCATCTAGGAAATGTTTGAAGAGGAAAAATGGTCACTACTTCCACGACGAGCACTGTTATCAACATTGCTGCCAAATTACTATTATTAGTATAATTCTTCTCCTTTTCTTCAAGTCTTGTCTTCCTTCCTCTTCTCCTCCCTCTAATATCATCACTATAACTACTTCTCTAACTACAGCCCATCCAAGTCGAATAGCAGGGAAGTGCATTGGGGCAAACAAACGGCTCGACCCGCTGCGTAAACAAAGCACTTGTAAAATCAATTAATTAACTCCTGCGACGTGGAGTTCTTCGGGTGAAAGTTCGGATATGCAAAAAAGGAGAAAAAAGCTGCGTTGGGTCTGCTGGCCGCGTCCCTTCCCGACTGTTCATTATCGACGCTGCTGCTGCTGCTGTTCTTATCATCGTTCTTATTCGTATTATTATCATAGTCATTATCATCGTCACTATTACTTCTTTAACAATCGTAGTTGTCATTATTCTTTTTGTTGATGCTTCTGTAACAGTAAAAATATTTATAGTGAGGATGAGGATGACGATAGTAATAATAATCATTATCATTCTTTATAATAACATCTATATAATAATAATCATCATCATCATTATTACCACCACAATCTTCTCTCAAGTCCTCTTATCCCCCACCCCCTACTCCTCCTCCTCCTCCTCCTCCTCCCGCAATGACTATCATCATATTTCCTTCACGCTGGAGGAAGCAGATTGGGCCAGGAATCCCGTCCTCTCATTGGCCATTAGGAAAATTTCACTGCATTTCTTACACCGCCATCCTCGTTCTCTCTCATTCTTTCAATTTCAATTTCATTATCTCACTCACTCGCTCACTCTCCTATTCTCTCTCTCTCTCTCTCTCTCTCTCTCTCTCTCTCTCTCTCTCTCTCTCTCTCTCTCTCTCTCTCTCTCTCTCTCTCTCTCTCTCTCTCTCTCGATAGCCTGCTGTATGTTACTCTGACAGTCTGTTGTTTGTCTGCCCTCTCTACCCATCTTTCTGATTGTCTGTCTGCCTGTCTGTTTGTCCGAGTCTGACTGTCTATGCGTCTATTTCATGGAAATACACAGAAACCAATATAAAGGAAGGCGACAAGAGCTAGAAACAATAGTTCCTCTTTCCCTCCCTGAGCCAAACCCTGGCGTTCGTGCAAGTCAATCCGCGGATCTGCCTGGGCGTCGTGTGATCCACTGGGCTTGCGTGTCGCCCTCGCCCACGCATAAAAATACAGACACAGACGTTGACACACATACCCATGCGCACACGCACAGTCACAAGCATACACATACGTCAACAGACCAGATAAATAAACACACACACACACACACATACTCACACGTACATAAATAGAACAGACAAATAAACATCCCATGAAATACAAAATTAATAAAAACGAAGGAATTGGAGAGAGAGTTTTCTCTCATGTCACCAGCTGAACTGTGCAAGTTGTAAACCCTCGAAACACGTGGCTTTTTCTGTTTACAAACAAGGCTGAACAGACAGCCCGACATCCCTAAACACAGCACACACAAACCGAAGAAGAGAAAATAAGCGGCGCACATGAAGTAAAACGGTGCAAACAGAAATGGAGAAATCTAAAGTAAAAGGGAGAACGAAGTAATGAAAAAGTGAGAAAACAGAAAAGGAATGCTGAGGGAAGGGGAGGAAGATAAAGGAAAGGAAAAAATATGAACCAGAGGTGATGAAAATAACTGCAGACAAAATAATAGAAAGAAAAAAGAATGAAAAGAATGAAACCTGGGAAAAAATAAAATAAAATAAAATAAAACAAAATAAAATAAAACAAAATAAAAGAACACACACACACACACAGATATATGTATACTATATATATATATATATATATATATATATATATATATATATTATATATATATATATATATGTATATATTATATATAATATATACATACACACACACACACACACACACACACACACACATATATATATATATATATATTATATATATATATATATATATATATATAATATATATATATAATACATACATATATATGTATATATATCTACATATATATATATATATATATGTATATATATATATATATATATATATATATATGTATATGTATATATATATATATATGTGTGTGTGTGTGTGTGTGTGTGTGTGTGTGTGTGTGTGTGTGTGTGTGTGTGTGTGTGTGTGTGTGTGTGTGTACATACATATGTATATATATGATCCTAACTCCCTCTTCTTACAGACGCCTCAACCTTCCAACACAACACCAGAACAAGTAAACACAGCCATTGTCAACATATTACCAAAGCCAAAACAAAATGGCATCAAATTCATTCCCGCGACAAAACAACTCCCCGTATTTGTCTCTGGGTCAGATTTCTAGAAAGTCATAACGGATTATGGGATGAAATCTGCGCACGGCATCTATATTCCAGAAAATGCGTAGATCGCAAAGGGAATATTGTGCCAATCTCTCTCATTATTCGTAAATAAACCTTACTAAAGCAGTATCAAACGTCACCATAACATTGGCCCGACCTCATGAAATAAATAAGAACATATTTCCAATAGCAAATGTAATCCCCGTGCAACATAAACCATCTAAACACCACATAGGCTAACACCATCAACCACCACCATCCTACAAGCAACACTCTACCACCAGCCGGATCAATGAATACATTCCCGCGTGACGGGAAATCAATTGATTTGTTGCAATGACTCTACCCTAATCCGCGACCTGCCTCGACCTGGCCTGAAAATATTATAGATGAGATACACCATATTTCCCTGAGGAGTTGGGGGTAGTAGGGGCTGAAAGGGGGAAAGAGGAGGAGGAGGAGGAGGAGGAGGAGGAGGAGGAGGAGGAGGAGGAGGAGGAGGAGGAGGAGGAGGAGGAGGAGGAGGAGGGAGGAGGAAGGAGGAGGAGGAGGGAGGAGGAGGAGGAGGAAGAGGAGGGAGGAGGGAGGAGGAGGGAGGAGGAGGAGAAAGAGGAGGAGGGAGGAGGAGGAGAAAGAGGAGGAGGGAGGAGGAGGGAGGAGGAAGAGGAGGAGGAGGAGGAGAAAGAGGAGGAGGGAGGAGGAAGAGGAAGAGGAGGAGGGAAGAGGAAGAGGAGGAGGGAGGAGGAAGAGGAGGAGGAGGAGGAGGAGGAGGAGGAGGAGGGAGGAGGAGGAGGAGGAGGGAGGAGGAGGGAGGAGGAGGGAGGAGGAGGAGGAGGAGGAGGAGGAGGGAGGAGGAGGAGGAGGAGGGAGGAGGAGGGAGGAGGAGGGAGGAGGAGGAAGGAGGAGGAGGGGGAGAAGGAGGAGGAGGAGGGAGAGGAGGAAAAGAAAAAGCAAGATTAGGAAGAGGAGGGAGACGGAGAGTGCGAGGAGGAGAGCTGGTGAAGAAGTAAGGTAAAGACGACAACAGCGAGAAGGAGAAGCAATCAAAAGAAAAAGTTAGCAATACAACGAGTGAAAAGGCAGAGGAGGTAGAAAATGAAGAAGCAAAAAGAAAACGTAGCCGTTAATGTATTCACTAAGAAACAAAAGAAAACAGGGAGGAAGCGAGGGTGCAGCGCTTACTGCCCTCCCGAGATCCATTCGTCAGGACTTGGCACTCACTCTGCATTTGTCCGCCGTCACTTCCTCGTACTTCACCTTGTAACTCAGCCCATCAGCCGCGAGCGAGAGCGTAACTCACCGGCCGCCGCCCATTCCGCGCATGCCGCTGGAGCCCGGGCTTAGGGCGGGAGCACTCGGGATGCAGTCTGGCGAGTGGGATCTCCACTAACCTGTATACGTTTCATGTCCTGCGACCACCGAAGGACTAGAACTCTGAATAACAACTACCAATACTGCACGGATTTCTTTTGTTTTATTTCTGCCTTCGCCCCTGCCTGCTCCTTGCCCTTTGGAGCTGCCATCACCCTTGACTCCACCTTTTACTTTCTTTCTGTGATTAATAAATCGTTTTGTTATATTCGAGGCTGCCATCAAAAGCATTTTCGTCTCTTCTAACAAAGGAGATAAAAACAAGTCGTAGTCACCACGTTACTTCCCGTGGCCTTAAAAAAAACTAATAAAACAAAAGTGGACGGAAATGGGAGGAGGAAAAACAAGTGAGCGAAAGAGCAGAGGGAAAAACAAAAAGGGGAGAAAGGGGTGAAGAAACACCTTAGAAACCGCCATCTCGAGATACTTAGGGGAGGACCTCTCAGGTGGTGCCTTCCCACGCCCATCGGGGAAGGTGTAGAAAGGTGTCGCAAAAATGGATAAGAAAGAATTGGGAGGGAAGGACAGGTAGAAGAAAGAATCTTCCAAGCTGTCCAGGCCTTTCATGGGTACACTTGGCACCTACGAACACCACGCGGCGGAGATGTCCTTAAAATGCAGACCTTGTGATAACGTCTCAAGAGGTAGCTGGTGTCACAAAGTTTTAGGCGAATGGCCCTGTGTCAGGCCCCAAGAGAATGACCCCGTGCTACTATATATCAGAAAAAGGGCCTTGCGCCACTCGGCCACACATCAAGAGAAGGGCCTCTGACAAGCTTTAAAGGAGGTCTCGCTGTGCCCCAAGGTAAGGAAAACGGACACGGCTAACGCCATTCTTCCTACGGACACCCTCACCCTCTCCTCGCAGAGAAGCAAAGAAACAATACGTCGGCAGCTCCGTGTTTCACTGGAAGAGAGCAAAGGAGCAGATCTTCCCGGAGCATATCTGTCCCTGAGCCCCAGAAAGGCGAGTCGGCTGCCGCGTCCTTCGCCGTCCCTCGGGAGAGCCACGACGACCCCTGCCACCCTGGGACGAGATCACCCAGAGTCACGCAAGGGTAATGAGAGTCACCCTCCGGCCTGGCCCCCGTCACACCCTCCCCCGGGCCCTGGCTCCTTGTCGCCGTTATGTGGGGTCTCACCGCCTATATCTCATCTCGTACAGGTAATCAATGTTTGTAATAATATACCACCGCGGCAAAGTCCTAATAAAAAGGGGTTGATGATCATACAACTTGTATCATGCCTAAACATATAATCAATACATTAGAAGAAAATATGACGACTTAGGAAAGACTAAAACAGATAGGGCAGCACAGACGCTGAGGCAGAGAAAGACTGAAAATGATGGACAAAAAGATACATTATACTGATACACAAACACACACATACATACATACACACACACACACACACACACACACACACACACATATATATATATATATATATATATATATATATATATATGTATATGTATATATGTATGTATATATATATTATATATTATTATGTATGTGTATATGTGTATGTAATGTATGTGTATGTGCATGTATATGTATGTATGTATATGTATGTGTATATGTATGCATGTATATGTATATATATATATATATATATATATATATATATATATATATATGTATATGTATATATGTATGTATATATGTATGTATATATAAGTATATACGTATGTATGTATGTATGTATGTATGTGTATGCATGTGTATGTGCATGTGTGTGTATGCACATGCATACGTGTATGTATATGTATGTATGTATATGTATATGTATATGTATATATATGTATATGTATATATATATGTATATATATGTATATGTATGTATATGTATGGATGTATATATTTATGTATGTATGTATGTATGTATGTATGTATGTATGTAGGTAGGCAGGTAGGTATATATTTATGTATGTATGTATGAATGTATGTATGTATATATTTATGTATGTATGTATGTGTGTATGTATGTATACGTACATGTATATGTATATGTATATGTATATATATATATATATATATATGTATGTGTATGTGTATGTATATGTATAGATACTATATATATATATATATATATATATATATATATATATATATATATATATATATATACATATACACACACATATACATACACATATATACATATATGCACACATACACATAACTATCTCTATCTATCTCCGTAGTCATAGCCTAGGCAATCTCACCCTCTCTCTAATTCTCGGGCGCGCGCGTACGTGTGACGGAATGGTCGGGTGCACGCGTTTGTCGCTGCTCGTCTGTCTGTTTTAGAGTCTGACACCGGTGTTGTGGTCATGACGTGTGCGCGGTGCACTTAGAACATGCAGGAAACAGTTGGGCCTGCAGGTGTCACAGCGAGACCTTTGTTTAGCAGCTAGAACGCCACACACCTACCCGCCGCTGTATCACATTTCATACAAGGGAAGTGAAAGGAAAGGGGAAATGAAAGGAAAGGGCAAACCAAAGATAAAGGGAAAAGCAGATTACAACCAAAAAGGTACAGGTAAAGAGCAGTGGAAGGAAGAAGGACGGGGAGCTCAGCATAAAAAAGTAAAAGCCAAAACATGAAAAACATAAAAATATGTAATAAAAACAGCGTCACCGCGACGACAAGAGGCAACAAGTAACAAGGAAGGGATAAGGAGAAGGGGGGAGTGAAGGAAGAGGGATAGGGGGAGGAGAGGCAGAGGGATAGGGTGGAGGAGTGGCAAGCAATTTACGCCGGGATTCATCATGTTGTAAACTCACCCATGAAGCTATTGCTTACAATATTCATGAACACTACTTTACAAGGGCCACATTGCCCTCGGAGCTGGGTGGGGAGGGGAGGGGAGAGGGAAGGCAGGTCCTGGGAGGGGAGGACGACAGCCAAGAAATGGAGTAGCAGCAGCAAAGAGGAAAGGTAAAGTGGGTGGGGACTGGGGAGGGGGGAGGTGGTTGACAGGTGACAATAAACGACTTGATGTTTGGCAATGTAGCACCACCAATTCTGACCAATCCATTTTTCCTCCTCTTCCTCCATCCCCTTCCCTTCCCTTCTAGACCCCTGTCCCCCTTCTCCCCATTCCTCACCTTACCCCCTCCTTACTCTTCCACCCAACCGTTTGTCCCCAGAGAGAAATAGTGGCCGAACTGCCGCCCCCTAATTCCGCGAGTCAATTCGACCAAACATCTTTACACTGACACGATCGCGGTGTTTGTCCACTGCAATTCCTTCGATTCCGGGGGATCTCAGGCCACTTAAAATACTGATGCGGATATTGCTCGGTGCCACGCAAGACGACACAAGGCTCTTTCTTGCACAGTTAATAGTCTGAATAATTAATTGGATCATGCGACATCGGGACTAAATTTTAATTCCGACGTTCCGTCCTGAGTTATGGGACTGTGGTTCGGGGGGAGGGGGAGGGGGGTCACGCTGCTATTTTTGTTATGGACTGCTTGCTTTCCCTCCGTTGCTTGAGGTCTCACACCTTCACGCAGGCGAGTATAAGGTGACCTCGAGCTGTAGGTGAGTTAATGACAATGGGGGAGAGGGAAGGGGAGAGGGAAGGTGGGAGGGAGGGAGGGAGGGAGGGAGGGAGGGAGGAAGGGAGGGATAGAGTGAGAGAGAGAGAGAGAAATTACAGACTTTAAGTACAGTACCTGTACCCTCCGTTTGGGTGTATACGCCATTGTCAATTAACTCAAAGGAAGGGTGGAAGGGAAGGGTCAGACAAGAGGACAGGTCACGAGGTCAGATAAGGTCAGGTCACCACAGGTAGTCCCTTAACCCTTTCGGTTCTCAGGTGCCCTACCTTCCCCCACCCTCCTTCCACCCTCGTCTCGCCATCCTCGTGTGTCGCGTCATTTGCTGGTAATTTCCGCTATCAAAAGTCCGTGTTTGATCAATAATTCAACCTGCCATTGCTCTGCATTTACTTCTTAATAGCGTCAATTATTGCCACTGTCATTCTGGGCATTAGACTCATTAAGGTTATTTTCGACATGATTCCTATTCCTCCTATTCCACCTCGTCATCATCATCTTTCCTTGCATCTTTCCCTTCGCCTTCTCATGCTCATCCCGTCCCGTTTCATCGTCATTTTTCCTTTTCCTCACTGTTATCATCGTTCACTTACTCCTTCTTTATCCTTTTCTTTTCCAACTCTTTTTTCTTCTCCCCTCTTTCACTCTTCCCCCCTGCTGCTCATCCTTCTCCTTCCGAATGCGTACATAGAAGCTACTTCAGTGTCATTCATCACCCAGCGCCCACTTACTCACTCCCTCATTCTCTCAATGAACCACTCACACACGCACATCCGCGCTCGAGGTAATGGCATTAATTATCATCGAAAATAACGCCAGGAACAGATAATCATTACCACTATCGCCGCCGTCATTACGAGTCCCTTTCATCAATTCATATCGTCGCCGTCGCCGCCACCGTGATGAATCGCCGCAATCTCCGCGGGCGCTGTCGCAAATTAGCCGCAAATGCTTGAATGTCGTCAAATTAAATCCGGAGTGAAAAAAAAACATATCCGACCGCGCGGAAAAATAAATATTCTCGAAACTTTGCCCGTGTGCGAGCAAGAAAAAAATCTAAATGCGATAAAGTAACCCCCAAAAATATGACCCGAACTCGACGACAAAGTTTTAAACCAACTACAACAAAAACTTTTTTTTCACTCTTTTTAATACGACAATTCCAGGTGTGTCGCAGATCCGTCGGAAGCAAACGTCCAAATGTTGTATCCTTGCAAAAATTCGTGTCTGTTTTGGGAAAATAACATTATCCCTTTACGCGTGGATTTACAGGTTAAATTATTGCGGTATTTAACATCGATTGCCTGTGCGTACACATGCGCTGTGTACAGAACGCTTATGAATATCGTACGCACAAGAAGATGCATTGGTCTTGCATTGGACAGTTATAGGCATATAAATAATATTCACTGATGCAATCA
>NW_028234431.1:18150937-18163437 GCF_977035675.1 Penaeus japonicus
TGAATCACACATTAATTCAACTCTCCCTCACGCCCCAAAAGGCTAAAAAGGTGTCGTAGTCCAAGGCAACACTGCAACGTCGAAAAAAACAATCAAACACGAGGGACGGAATCTCCCGAACGGACACAGCCTTAGAACCAAAGAATCGCAAAATTAGGATAGAGCGCCAACACCCTTCCTCGACCCCCTCCCTTCCCCACCCCCGCGCAGACCCCTCCGACTCCGATCCAATCTGGAAAGGCTGAAAGAATCTCGCCAATGTGACAGTTCTAACTTATCAGTTCCAATCAGTTCTAACTTATTCCTCTACCGATGATACCCCACGGAGACGGAAAGATAGAGTGAGGGAGTGAGAAAGAGAGAGAAAGAGAGAGAAAGAGAGAGAAAGAGAGAGAGAGAGAGAGAGAGAGAGAGAGAGAGAGAGAGAGAGAGAGAGAGAGAGAGAGAGAGAGAGAGAGAGAGAGAGAGAGAGAAAAGAGAGAGTCCTAATATAGACATTCCAATAAGCCCTTGAAAGAGTAATTCCTTAATCTTCATATTTACCGTTACACAAAAAACGTTTCCCAATATTCCTCTCTCTTTTTTTGCGTAAGCGGATCGCATAGTTTTAATATGCTCTGTTGTACCCTCTTCCCTGGCTAGTTTGCTTATTTAATGTTTCACTCAAGCACACACAGACACCCTCTCTTCCGTCATACTTCCCCGGTGTTTTTCCCGGACCAACAACACTACATTAAACTCAAGAAGTCAAGCCCCGTCACCTAAAACAAAGAATACCTAATAAAACTGATCGGGAATGTCCGACGCATCAATCAGAAATTCCTCATCAAAGGTAGTCACTCCCTCATTCCAGGATTATTCTCGATTAAAGTTTATCTTCACGATGTTTCACCAATCGATAACTCATACCTCCCCACGCTCGTCTCTCTCCGACCAGCACAGCCTTCCAAAGCGCCCCCTCCCCCTATTTCGTGCTTCGTTTCGGCCCCCCGTCTGAGCACACTTCCATCAACAGCCCTCCAAGACGCCGGGAAGAAGCAAGCAGCAGTCCTGACAAGACGGCTACTGGATCCTCGTCCCGTCGCGTGAACGTCGATCAAGGGAACGCCTCCGTCGCCCACCTCTTTGCGTCATTTTAAATGCGCCATAAACTACATTAACCGCCACGACAACACACACAGGCACACGAGGAGAAAAGGGAAGCCTCGGCCATCAAGCTCCTGGCGACTTCTCTTGGGGAGAGATGGGGAGATCGCTCGTTCCTTTCCCTCCTCCTATGTCGCCGCTTTCGTGTTCCGGGTTGCTGTCGTTTCCCTCATCTCTCTCCACGGCGCTGACTGCTTTCATTCGCTCTTGTTTCTGATTTACCTCCGTCCAACTCATTCTCTCTCTCTCATACGATCTCTCTCTCTCTCTCTCCTCGTGAACCTGAGGAATTACAGCCAAAAACAAGTCAAAGGAAGACAAAGGCCCAAAGGCAGTGAGGTCAGTCTCTCTCCCAACTCACAAACTTTCCAGTATAGGCCTACGCGACGCCTCAAGGAATTCGTTATACACCAGCATGTTTAAACCACGCATCCAAGCGTGAGACTGCGAGTCTATGAGAGAAAGACATAAGTGTATATATATATACTGTATTTGTAAAATATGAGGGGGGAGGGGGGAGAGGGTGAGAGAGAGAGAGAGAGAGAGAGGGAGAGGGAGAGGGAGAGAGAGACTAAGTATCTTTTCCTATGCTTAATTAAAAATGCGCTCTGTATCAAAATATACATTTCCAAACAACAGACGGAGTGGATATCAACCGTTAAAAAATAAAATGACCTTTAGTCTCATCACACACAGCACTCGACTAACACTTGATATTCCATTTTGACTGAACAACTGGATATCTACGTGCATATATCGCTTTATTTCCAACATCATTAATATTTATTTTTTCACGCCGGACTGCGATAATCCAGTCGGAACCTCGCGGGGGAAAAGGACTCCGAAGCCATTTTCATAAAAATGAGGCGAGGATGAGATTTCCAAACGGTCACTGGAACAACGCGCCGTCCAAATTGAAAACACGAAGATTAGAAAAATATACTCAAAATGAGGCATTTTTTCAATGGGTCTTAACCAAGTTCTAACGGCCTGCAGAGAACTAGGATGATGACTGTAAGTAAATGACAACCTGCATACATATCCATCCAAGAGCAACACATACAAACATGCATGTAGACACATACATGGTGTAGTCTATCTACATACACATACATACACGCGTAAAAAGTTAGCTCCTACTTTATTTTTTTGCCTCATCCATTTGTCATTCAAATAGTCAAAAGCTATAATCCGCAGGATAACTTTTAAATAAATACGTTAGTCTAGGAATACACGTTTTATCAGCGGGAGTTTTTTTCGCAGAGAATTCAATTCACCTAAATTGAAAGCTACCTGCTCGGAGGGGCGACTAACACATACACCTAGGCATGAATTGCTACCACACAAACCGGGCGAAGGGAGAAACAGGAAAGAGAAAGAGACAATGATAGATAAATGGATGGACAGATGGATAGATAGAGAAAGAGAACGCACAAAAGAAAGAAGAGAGGGAAAGGGCGAGAGCATGGTGACTTTTGGACGTTAACGCACCAGAAACCGAATTTAAAAAAGCCCCATCCACACACACTGCACAGAGAAAGGGAAAAAAGGTCTGTCACACAAAATTGTCCCCAATGTTATGTAATTTTCGCTTCCCAAACCTGATTAACAGATCCCTGCATGTCACCGTCAGCTCCACCAACTTCGCTTGCAAAATACAGAACAGAATTAACTAGAGTTGCCCTCTGTCCGTAAACTCGAGATGAATCATTGATCCCGAGCATACATAATAAAGAGAGGGAGAGAGGAGGAGGAAAAGGTAGGGGCTGTACCAACCACTTTTTGAGTAGCCTGTTCACCAACAACACCTTTCCCTTGCTTGCACAGTTGCATGCATCTGCAATTTCTGGAATCCTTTTTCTTTGGGCCGTCACGCTTGGTTGCATGGCAGGTCGCTTACCCATTTCTCTTGGCTGAAATTATTCCTGGTCGAATCGAATCTATAATCAAACAATACATGCATATTCGCATATATATGTATTAGTTCTTGTATGTCGTTTATCTATATCTACTGTATAAGTATGTACGTATGCACATGCACACACATACGCACACCCGTCGGAATAATAAAAATCTTTAGACAAAATTTGTCGTGTTGTGAAAATGAAGCCAAAACCGTTAACAACACATCGCCTCTTCCTCACTTGCTTCTGTCTGTTGAAATACAACATAGGACATGTTATGATATACAGGCTCTCAAAACAAGAAACTCAAACCGACTCTAACAAGTCGCCATCACATCCGGAACGCCAACGACTCCCGCATTCCAAAAACCCTTTTTAATCAACTCTGGCCACAACAACCCGTGTAAATCACACCCCCGAATCGCCTCGATAAAGACGAAATTGAGGCAAACGGAATAAAACGAAACCAGAAACCTGCCAAGAAAGCCGAGGAAGCAGCGCCGAAACGCGGCCTCCCACGGGCGTGAGACAATGCTTTAGCGGTTCGCGAAATTCAACGATATTTCACAACTCCAAAATCGATCTCCATTTGCCACTTTCTCCTCTCTTACTACGACACCAGAAATTGCCCCGGTGTTATTATTTAGATTCACGTTGAAATCTGACTTTTGAATGTTCTAGAAATTCAAAAACAAAGCGTGAACTTCGGTCAACTTACCTATCATACATCGTCGGGCTTTCTTCCAGTGATGAAAATTGTTATCCTTTGTACAATCCACTTTCATGTATCTTAAAATCACCTCTTTAACATTCACTAACACTGGTATATCTCCACAGCACTTTTCCTTTATTTTGAGTAAACCAAAAAAACTTTTTTTCGGTGCCGTGTGGCTTGGCTGCTTATAACACGTATATAATTTTTACTCCATCGCGAAATCTAAACCACACACCACGATCATTCTCTATAACTTCGTACTCAACAAAACACTTTTCGGTAAAAATCCTGTTATTTCTTTTAACAACTTTACAACACTTATTAGACCCCGAATGAAGGGGAAGATCAGGAGAGAGAGCGGCACAGTCCCGTCCCGCCGACGGCTCAACTGACACTGACTGAACTCCCAATCGCCGACCTGCCCGGGGCTCACACGAGCAGGGCTGCCAACAACAGAGGTCAGACTACACCGCCATTTTAGCATTATTTTCATCTTCCACACACGTTTATAACGCAGGGAGATTGAAATTTATCACGTTTCCGATCCTCACAATTATAGTTTCTCGACCAAAACGATAGGATAGAACACCGAACGTTCAAACAATACCATTCATCGGCAAATCAGAGAATGGTGTATCAGGACTGCCAACATGTCGCCATGGACGCTTCATGGAGGAGTTTCAGACACGCAGAATGCGTAATATGTATAAAAATATAGTCAACCAGGAACACTTTAATCACAACCTAACGACAACGAACTCTAACATATTGGGACTCACGCATCCGACATAATTTTCAGCCCTCAACGCGCTAAACACTCGTCGAGAAGCTAAAGGCTGAAAGCTATCACACACTGGACCAAACACAGCTTTGTTGATTGTATGCATAGTATTCAATTTCCGCTTCACTCTCTCGTGGCTCAACTTTGGTAATATTGCTAATGGCGGAGACAGTCGCCAGAGTTTGTTTACACTCAAGTGATTGTGCAATAAGAATGATTCGTCTTTGGATCATGATGTCTTCATTGCAATGATTGATACAACTGCCATCGACTTGCAATACACATACCGTTTAAGTGTTTATCAGGTACGGTAGAGTAACAATATAAACAAAGCGATGACACTGTTCGGTAATCAGTATAAAAGTAAACTTTTACGATATAGTGAAAATATATAAATGTCAGATAAAAATGATTTTCAGTAATATGAAATAAATATTATACCTTTATAATGATGAATATAGTAATTAAGTGTAAAAAATAATACTAATCATAATAATGATAATGATGATAATAATGATAAGTATTATTATCAGTATTAACAACAATAATAACTATGGTAATTACAACTGTAATATTCTTTTATCATCCTTATATGACTGTTGCTACTTTTGTCATCATCGTCAATATCATGAGTATAAGTATCATTAATATAAATGTCATCATTATATCTAACATCAATATTTTAATGATGATCAAAATGGAAGTAATAACAACACCAACAATCATGATAATTATAGTAATTATGATGATGATAATAATTATAATAATAATGATAATGGTAAAAACAATGATAATAGTGATGATGATACTAAAATGATAATGATAATAGTAATAATATGGATAATAATGATAATGAGAGTGACAATAACAACAAACGTTATCATTATCATGATTGTGATAATTATTATTATTATCATTATCATTGTTATTATCATTATCATCATCATAATTGTGATTGTTATTATTATCATTATAATCATTATTATCATTATCATTATTAATACTGTCATTATTATTAACATTGTTATAATTAATAGCATCAATATTATTATCACCATTCTTATTTTGTTATTAACATTGTTGGTACTATTACAATTATTTTTGTTATTATTATCACTATCATGATGGTTATTGCTATTGTTACCAATATCATCATTATTATTATTATCATTATCATTGTTATTTTAAGATTATTATCATCATTAGTGTTATTATCGTTATCATTGTGATTATCAATATATTGTTATCATTACTGTTATTATCATCATCATTATCAATAGCATTTTTATACTTACTATTACTACTATTGATATCAGTATTATTATTATTATCATTGTTGTTATCATTCTCATTATTGTTATTATTCTTATTCTTATCGTCATCAATTTTCATTATCATTATTACTTTTATTATTTTTATCATCATCTTTATCATAATTGTCATTATTATTCCAACTATTATTTTAATGATTAATATTTCTCTTATCATCATTATCATTGTTAACATTTTGGTGTTATTACTATCATCATTGTTATGATTATCATTATCTTAATTACTATTACCATTTTCATCATCATTGCCCTTATTATCATCATTATCATGTTTATCATAGTTATTGTTATTATAATAATTATCATTATTATCGTTATCACTATAACTATTATCATTATTTTTACCATTATCAATATCATTATTATCATAATTCTTATCATCATCATTATTGTTCTCAATGTTATTGTCATTACAGCAATTATCATCATTATTTTTTAATTATTATCACTATCGTTATTGCTATTCCCCTATTTTATTATCATTATTACTGATAATATTATTGTGATCATCATCATTGTTATCACTATTAATATAATAATTATTATTACCATAATTTTGATTATCATTACCTTTATTGTTATCATCATTTTTGTCATTATTATTATCATTACTATTGTAGTTACTATCACTGTTGTATCATCATTATAGTTGTCCATAACCATCATTATTGTTATTATCATTATTCTTATCATTATTACTACAATCATCATAAACATTATTATAATTATTACTACCATTCTTGTCATCATTGTTATAAATATAATCGTCATCATTATCAAGGCTATTCTCTGAAAATGTCAAATGATGACAAAGAAGGTATTAGTAATGAGAAGAATGACTACAGTAATAATAATAATAATAAAAATAGTTATAATAAAGATGGTAATAGGGATAATGACAGTAATAATAATAACAACAAAACAACAATAATAATCATGACAATATCAGTAATGGTAGATGAATAATTATGATAACGATAACAATGCTATGGTGATAAAGCTACCAATTTAATGGAAAACAACACCAATGATATCAATGATAACAATGATGATGTTGCAAATGATGATAATGGATAATGATATTGATAATAATAATGATAACAATGATCATATCAGTAATTATAAAAGTAATAATAATGATAAAAATGATAGGAATATGAAAAACAAATATAGTAATAGTGATAATAAAATGTTTGATTATAACAATGATAACGATGATAATGATAATGGTGATGATAATCCTCATTATAGTAATGTTGATAATAATTATGATTTTAGCAATCGTATTCTTATCATTCATATTATCGTTATCATCATAATCATGATCATCATCGTTAGCCTTATCCTCATCATAACAATTTTCATTATTATCATTATCATTTGTGTTATCATAATCATTATCATCATTATTTTCATAACCTTTATCATTATTATTCTGATAATTTTTTCATCATTATTATCATTATAATTTTTGTTATAATCTTTATTGTTGTCATTTATATCATTATCATCATTAATATTACCATGATCATTATTATCTTCATTATTATGATTATTATTGCTATCATTATCATTATAACTATCACTATTACCATCATCATTATCATAAATATTACCATTATTATTGTTATTATTATTATTATTATTATCAACATTTTCGTTATTATTATAATTATCATTATCATCACTACTATCGTAATTGGGAAAGGGAATGATAATAATGACAGTACTAACAATACATTATTATCATCATCATTATGATAATGATAATGATAATAATGATAGCAATGATAAGAGTGATGGTAATGATAATGATGATATAAAGTGATAGTAATAATGATAATAATAATAATGATAATAATAACAACAAGGATGATAATATTAGTATTAACAATGATAGTGATAATAATGCTGATAATAATATAGAAATTAAATGTGATGAAAAAATATTAACAACAATGATAATGATAATAATGAAAATAACAATGATGATAATAATACAAATAACAATAATACTGATAATGATAAGAATGATCATAGCAATGATAATGATATTAATTATCATAATATCAGTAATGGTAATGATCATTTTGATAATAATGGTACTGATAGTAGTAAAATCTAAAATAACAATAATAATAACAATAATGATAATAATGATTATAAAAATAGCCATAACAAGGATAATGATAAAGATAATAGTAATGATAGTATTAATATATGTAACAGTAATAACGATAATTACAATACTCTTGAGAGTATAATAATGATAGTAATAACAATGATGATGATAACAACTTAAATGGTAGTAATATTAACGATAGTAAGAACAACAAGAGTGATAATGAGGATAAATGATAATGACAATCATAATAAAAATAATGATAGTGATTATAGTAATAGTGATAACAATAACAGTGATAATGATAAAAGTGATAAGAGCAATATCAATAATAATGATGATGATGATGATGATAATAATGATAACAATGATAATAATAACAATCACTATAATAAGAGTAACTCTAATGATAAGAAAATATAAGTCTAATTCCTCCTACTACTTATAGTAATAACAACATTCGTAAAAATGATAGCAGGAAAGATAATGATTTTGGTGGTAATAACACAAATAGATTTCTTAGAATGATAATAGCGTAAAGATAACAAGGAAGATAGTAATCATCCTGACTACAATAGAGGTGATGATACTGATGAAAACTTTCATATATAGCACTGGCATCAGTAATGATGATATCGTTATTATCATCCCTATCATAATCATTATTATTATTATTATTATTATTATTATTATTATTATTACTATTATGATGATAATGATATCGATAATGTTGATGATAATGCTATTAATGATATTACTGCTACTAGTAATGATAATAGTGACAATAATAATAATACAATACTAGTAACAATTATAATGATGATTAAGATTATAGCATTGTTACTGATAATGATAATAATAACGATGATAATGATAGAATTGATGATAATAATGGTAATAACGATAAAAATAATCATATCAGTAATGGTAATGGTAATGGTAATGATAATAATGATAATTATGATATTAACGATGATAATAAAAATAATGATCACAATAATGATGACAATGTTATCAATAGAAATAATGATAATAACGATAAGAGTAATAATAATGGTAATGATCATGATATTGACATTGATCATGAAAATAATGAAAATGATAATAATGGCAACAAAAAACAACAATACCGATAATAATGATGATAATAATGATGGTAATAATAACGATAATAATGAAAATATGTTTATTTCCATTACTTATGTTATTATAGCATATCAAGAGGCAATGAACCTTGCATCACACTGGATACAATAATGATAATGACAATGATTATGATCAGTGACAAGAAGGGAACCAAATACGCACCTATATCATTCTCGTTGCAATATTGCTATAGCCAAACCATTATCATATCCATGTTCACTTACTTATCATTATCATCATATCACCTGTTTATGAATATTGATATTATTATTATTATTATTATTATTATTATTATTATCATTATCGTTATCTTCACTATCATTGCAATTAACTTAATATCGTTATCAACTACTGTTGATATTATTATTATTATCATTATCGTTATCTTCACTATCATTGCAATTAACTTAATATCGTTATCAACTACTGTTGATATTATTATTATTATTATCATTATCGTTATCTTCACTATCATTGCAATTAACTTAATATCGTTATCAACTACTGTTGATATTATTATTATTATCATTATCGTTATCTTCACTATCATTGCAATTAACTTAATATCGTTATCAACTACTGTTGATATTATTATTATTTTTATCTTCATTATCGTTATCTTCACTATCATTGCAATTAACTTAATATCGTTATCAACTACTGTTGATATTATTATTATTATTATTATTATTATTATTATTATTATCATTATCGTTATCTTCACTATCATTGCAATTAACTTAATATCGTTATCAACTACTGTTGATATTATTATTATTATCATTATCGTTATCTTCACTATCATTGCAATTAACTTAATATCGTTATCAACTACTGTTGATATTATTTTTATCTTCATTATCGTTATCTTCACTATCATTGCAATTAACTTAATATCGTTATCAACTACTGTTGATATTATTATTATTATTATCATTATCGTTATCTTCACTATCATTGCAATTAACTTAATATCGTTATCAACTACTGTTGATATTATTATTATTATTATCATTATCGTTATCTTCACTATCATTGCAATTAACTTAATATCGTTATCAACTACTGTTGATATTATTATTATTATTATTATTATTATTATTATTATTATTATTATTATTATTATTATTA
Organism: Penaeus japonicus; assembly: GCF_977035675.1. Lineage (NCBI taxonomy): Eukaryota > Metazoa > Arthropoda > Malacostraca > Decapoda > Penaeidae > Penaeus > Penaeus japonicus. Next base: position 18,161,214 of record NW_028234431.1, read on the forward strand.
TCATTATCGTTATCTTCACTATCATTGCAATTAACTTAATATCGTTATCAACTACTGTTGATATTATTATTATTATCATTATCGTTATCTTCACTATCATTGCAATTAACTTAATATCGTTATCAACTACTGTTGATATTATTATTATTATCATTATCGTTATCTTCACTATCATTGCAATTAACTTAATATCGTTATCAACTACTGTTGATATTATTATTATTATCATTATCGTTATCTTCACTATCATTGCAATTAACTTAATATCGTTATCAACTACTATTGATATTATTATTATTATTATTATTATTATTATTATTATTATTATTATTATTATTATTATTATTATTATTATCATTATCGTTATCTTCACTATCATTGCAATTAACTTAATATCGTTATCAACTACTGTTGATATTATTATTATTATTATTATTATTATCATTATCGTTAGCTTCACTATCATTGCAATTAACTTAATATCGTTATCAACTACTGTTGATATTATTATTATTATTATTATTATTATTATTATTATTATTATTATTATTATTATTATTATCATTATCGTTATCTTCACTATCATTGCAATTAACTTAATATCGTTATCAACTACTATTGATATTATTATTATTATTATTATTATTATTATTATTATTATTATTATTATTATTATTATTATTATTATTATTATTATTATTATTATTATTATTATTATTATTATTATTATTATTATTATTATTATTATTATTATTATTATTATTATTATTATTATTATTATTATTATTATTTTTGCTATCATATTTGTTATGAATATTGTTATTATCTATTCTTGCGTTATTATTTTTTACTGTCCATAGTTATATCATTAACAATATATCATATCAATTGTTTATATCATTATAGCATTTTATTTATTAATATATATTATTGTTATTGTTATTATCTTCATTATTATTATTATTATTACAATTATTATCATTACTATGATCATTATCATCATATTATCATTATTATCATATTCAATATTATTGTTAAATAATAATTATTATTATTTCTATTATTTTTACTATTATCAGTATTACTGTTATCATCATCATTGAAAGTATTATTATCATTATCGTTATCTTCACTATCATTGCAATTAACTTAATATCGTTATCAACTACTGTTGATATTATTATTATTATTATCATCATTAATTTATTATTGTTATTATCAATATCAAAATCATCATGATAATTGAAATTAAATAATATGATTAATTATCATTATCAACGCAATTACATTATCCCTTATTATTATCGCTATATCGCTAATGATGATCAGATCATTATTAGCATTATTAAGGGTAAATAAATAGTGGCAGTAACTATGTTTGTAATGGAGTATAATTGAGACTAGATAGACTTTATTATATCATCATTATTAACTGTACTATTGTTGTTATTACTATTGTTATCATCAGTATCATAAAAATGTTATTATCATCATTATATTTTGTTGATATCATGTGACTACTGTCGTTACATGATCATTGTTATTAATGTTAGCATTACCATTATCATTATTATAGTTATCATTGTTGTTATGAAATTCGCTATTATCACCATAATGTCATAAACATCTATCATGACGATATTACTGAAATTAATTAGAACGATTTAATTAAAAGTAACCTATAAAAAAAAATCTCCGCAAACGCCGACCTGGCAACCGTGCCCGGCCGTCACTCATGCACGCTGTAACGTCACTGTACACTGTAACGGTGAGAGAATCGCCACTTGCAGTGATGGATAAGTCTAAACACACAGGACAAGTTCTCACTTCATATCGTTAATGGCGGCAATGTTTACAGTCTGTTCTCGGCTTTGAGTGGCTCGTTCACTCGAATAATTCCCAGCTAACTATATTCCATCGTGTTATTAACATAATGTGTGTTCTCTGAAGTTTGTCTGTGTCCAATTTGCTAATAAGAGAGAGATTTTTTTTTCTACTGTGGGGGGAGGGTTAGTATGAAAGAAATGCTTAGAGAATCAGTGTGTTGGATTTTGGCAATTATGGAAATCAGTCCTTGAATCTCTCCATTAAGAGAACGTTGAGAGATTATTTTGTTTTTTATATTTAGATTATTTGTCTGTTCCTCTCTGATTGCACATCTTGCTCTAAGCATTGTTGTTACTTTTTTCTTGTTTCATCTTCCCTATTTTGCAAAACGTGTGAA
>NW_028234431.1:18195937-18210937 GCF_977035675.1 Penaeus japonicus
GATGAGCAGGAGATAGAGGAGCAGAGATAGTGGAGAAGAGACGAAGAGAGAGAGAGAGAGAGAGAGATTCAGAGAGAGAGACGTCGGGAGGAGGAGAGAGAGGGGTGGAGAGAGCACGGGAGAGAAGAGAGGGAGAGAGTAGGAGAGAGAGATAAGCGAAGGTGAGAGAGACGAGGTGATGAGTGGGGGTGGAAATGAGAGAGAAGGGAAGGGGAGGAAGAAAAAGATAAGATAGTAGAATAGAGAAAGAGTGAGGAGTGAGAGAGGGAGAGAGAGAGGGAAGAGATGAGAGAGAGGGAGAGTGAGGGAGTGGTAGTGTTGTGTGATGGGATGAAGAGGAGATGAGAGGAGGTGAAGTGGGCTGAGGAGAGAGAGAGAGAGGAGGCGAAGAAGAGGGGTGAGGAGAGAGAGAGAGAGAGAGAGAGAGAGAGAGAGAGAGAGAGAGAAAGACACAGAGACAGACAAAAAAAAGAAAGGTACAAGCCAAACAGTCTTTCCCCTACAGCACACGCCCACCGAGCGGATCTGTCACCAGAATCCCGTCCGGGCGCATCTCTCCCTCTGTCCGGGCGCAGAGACGACGCGGCGCAACGCAGGCGCACGTCCTCGTCGTCTGCGCTTTCTCTGTGACGATGTTCTTGTGCACGCTCGCTCGGAGACAAACGCTCGGAATACAATGGATGTTTATTTCGTCATCCTGCGGTATTGTGTTGCTTAATGATACACGGAATTTTGCCCCCCCCCCTCTCTGTCTCTCTCTCTCTCTCTCTCTCTCTCTCTCTCTCTCTCTCTCTCTCTCTCTCTCTCTCTCTGTATCTGTGTCTGAGAAAAACAGAGGGTGTGTGCGTGTGATGTACGTATGCATGTGGTTGCATGTATTGAGAAATGGTTAGAGAAGGGGAGAAGGGAATGAGAAGAGATAAACAATGAAAAATGAAAAGCCAGGCCAAGAAAAACAAGCTCCTCCACACCGACAGATTGGCCGCCGCATCAGCAGGCCATCTCCAGACACCCCGCCCTTCCACCGGGATCTTAAGACTTGGTTTGCGTGACAACAGCAGTCCGAGACACCTTCCGGGACAACCAAAAGAACTTGTCGTGCATAACAGACGATCTGAGTTTCGGTCGTACGAGTCTCACTCACGCCACCGCCATTTGTGATTTACTCACTTCCGCGACTGAACTTTGCGACTCCAGCTGGGGAAGGAGGGAGAGGAGGGGGAGGGGGGCTGGGGAAGGTAATAGTGGTAAAGGTAGGGGCGGAGGAAGCGAAGGGAAACTGTTATTTGTTGTTTCCTTACAAATAGATGTTAATACTGTGTCTATGGTATAATTTCTATTCCAGCTTTTATTAATCATAATTTCTCCCACAGACCTTTGCAAATAGTCGTTTTTGTGATAACAGATTGTATGACTAGGGTATCAGTCATCATATAGCACTATCATCATACATAAAAACAGATATATCCAGATCCTTTTTGTTTATTCACATGGCAAAGAACAGTACACGAGAGAGTAAAAATCCTATTACAATGAATAGCAGAGAGAATACCTGTCGTAGGTATGGATTTAAATCCCGGCGTTTCTTGCAAAGCGAGAATCTAATCCCGAGAATTCCCAGGAATCAGACAATGACCGAACGCCGTGTTAATAAAGGTGCGTCTACACTACGTCTCCAAAAAAAAAAAAAAAAAAAAAAAAAAAAAAAAAAAAAAACAAAAAAATAAAAAAGAAAAAAAAAAAAAAAAAAAAAAAAAAAAAAAAACAAGGAAATCATCCAGTCAAGAGACTTCTTTTCCTTCGCCCTTTTGAGGATCTCGGAGCCGTGAAAACAACTCGTGAATGTTGTAAGCTCATTATAGCCAGCCATGACACCTTTGAAGAAGGGATAAGAAAGGATTTAGGATCTTGGCGAAGACAGAGGTGAGGAGTCGTTAACGATAATCCCTTTCTATCTTTCTCCGACTTCGGGGAAAATGGCGCACGACTAGGGGTTGCTGTGACGGCCAGATGATTGGTTACGCGCGCGTGTGCGTATGTGCTGTGTGTTTGGCGGGTGTTATTACCATACGCATACCTCGCTTAATTTGATTAAACACACGCGTATATGCTTGTATAATAACACTCATTCGCATTGGCACAAACACAAACGAACATACACAGGCATACACACTTTCAAACACACAATATTACACACGCACACTCCCACATACCAACACATACAGACACACAAACGCACACACAGACACGCTCACAAACACATATTTTCTAAGAAGTAAAGAGTTTACCCAACACAAATATGCAACAGAGCAAATAATACAGGATGAATATTTAAACTATGATCCGAGTTAAGGTTTGAGTGAGTGAAGAAGAAGAGGAGGAAGAGGAGGAGGTTGAGGAAGAAAAGACGAAGGGAGAAAAGAAGGAAGAGAATAGAGAAGAAAAAGAGGAGGAAGTTGAGGAAGAAAAGACGAAGGTAGAGAAGAAGGAAGAAGACAGAGAAGACAGTGGAGGTGGAGGAAGAAAGACGAAGGAAGGAGAGAAGAAGGAAGAGAATAGGGTAGAAGAAGAGGAGAAGGAAGAGGAAGATGTTGAGGAAGAAAAAACGAAGGAAGGAGAGAAGACGGAAGAGCATAGGGGTGAAGAAGAGAAGGAAAATGAAGAAGTTGAGGAAGAAAATAGGAAGGAAGGAGAGAAGAAGGAAGAGCATAGGGATGAAGAAAAGAAGGAAGAGGAAGAAGTTGAGGAAGAAAAGACGAAGGAAGGAGAGAAGAAGGAAGAGAATAGGGTAGAATAAGAGGAGAAGGAAAGGGAGGAGGGCGAAGAAGGAAAGATAGAATAAGGAAGAAGAAGAGGATGAAGAATAGGACAAGGAGGAGTATAAGTGGAGAGAAATAAGATGGAAGGAGAGAAATAGGAAGAAGAGGACATGAATGGATGAAAATAATGAGAAGGAAGGGCAAGAAGAGGAGAAAATGTACGGGAGGAGAGAGGAGGGAGGTGAAGGAAGGAAGGAGAGGAGGACGAGACGGGAAACAAGGAAAGAGCCTTGCAGGGTTCGGAAGTGAGAGTCATGAGAGAGACATGTCATGCAATGAAATCGTGTCACTTCGGAGTGAGACAAATGAATGTCCTTAGCAACGACCCCTCCTCCGGCTCGCAAGGTACCAAGCCATGTACATATTTCCATACACACACACACACACACACACGCAAACACACACTGACTCGCACGCACAGAGACACGAATCATATCTATACATAGTCTTATTATCTTTCTCATTCCTTCGTGGATTAGAGCTCTGGCTGTATTTGTGTGCTCGTATGCAAATACATAAACATCCGCTTGAGTTAAAATGCAGCTAAAAGCCATCTATGAATACAAAATAGCTCAGCAGTGAGAGGGAGGGAAAGCCAGAGCATTTGCTTCTTTTATTCCTTTGTTTGTTCTTCAACGGTTATTTTCCCCCCACCTTCCTTTTGGTCTGTTCGTTACGTTCGTCTCCCTCTTTTCTCTTGACCTTTCTGTCTGTGTTTTTCTTCTGGTCTCTGTTTCTTGCTTCGTTCATCGTACTTTCTCCGTGTTTTTTTTTCTTGCATTTCCTTTCACTATTTTTTCTTTCCCATCTATTAGTTTCTTGTTTTCGTTTAATCCTTTCCTTTTCTCTTTACATAGCTCTCTCTTCTTATGCAATTCCATTTTTCTTCATTCTTGCTCTCCTCTCTTCCGTGTCGCTCTCTAGTCTCGTTTGCTCTTTGCCTTCACAGAGACTCTTTTACTTCTTTCTCGTCTCTCTTCTTCCTCCGGCTTCACGTGCCTCCTTCTCTTCAGCCCGCTTCTCCCTATTTTGCTTTTTGTTTCTTCCCTCAGCTTTTCTCCTCCTCCTCCTCCTCCGTCTCTTCCCATTTCGTCCTACTCACACCTTATTTTTTCCATTCTAGTCTCCTCCCCCCCATTCTCGGCTCCTCCCACTTTGCTTTCCCAAGCTCCCTCACTTCCTTCTCGATTCCCACTTCGCTCTATCTCTAGCTTCTTGTTCCCCTTCTCGGCTCTGTTCCTCCTCCTCCCAATACGCGTCTCCCTCATTCCCTTCCAGGCTCTTTTCCTCCTCCTCCTCGTACGATCCTTCCCAACCCCCACTCTCGTCTCCTCATCCCACTGATCCTCACTTTTCTTCCTCCCTCGTTCGCTTCTCGGCTTTCCTCCTCCTCCTCCTCCTCCTTCCACTACACTCCACCTCACTTCTAGTTTCCCCTTCTCGACTCTCCTCCTCCTCCTCCTCCTCCCCCTCCTCCCACTTCACCTTTCCTAGCCCCCTCATTTTCTTCCCTCCTCCTCCTCCTCCTCCTCTTCCTCTTCCTCCTCCCTCCCCCCAGCCCCGCCGCCCCACAAGACGCGGTAGAATCGAGGCTGGTGTCATTACACGATGAGGCTCCCAGTTCGAGGAGGCGCTCTCTGTCTCTCTCCGAGTCTTTCTTGTGAGATCCTTTTGGCTTTGTGTCGCCGAACAATGAGTTTCTTCGCTCTTACATTTGGCATTTTAATAATAGAGTATGAGTGGGGAGGCAGGGGGAGGGGCTGCGGGGTGGGGAGAGAGAGAGAGAGAGAGAGAGAGAGAGAGAGAGAGAGAGAGAGAGAGAGAGAGAGAGAGAGAAAGAAAGAAAAAGATGGAGAAAAAAGATAGATATACATATCGATAGATACATATATAGATAGATAGAAAAGGAGAGAGAGAAGATATATGCGTACATACATACACACACACACACACACACACACACACACAGGAGAGAGAGAGAGAGAAGAGAAGAGTGAGAGAATGAGAGTAAGTGAGAAGAGAGAAGAAGGAGAAGGAGAGAGGAGAGAAATCCAGAGAAGAAAGATAGAGAGATAGGAGAGAGTGAGAGAAGTAGAAGAAGTGAAGAAGAGAAGAGAGAGAAGATATATGCTACAACACACACCACACAACTCAACACACACACAACACACACACACAACACACACACACACACATATATTTCTATATATATATATATATATATTATATAACGTATATACATATATATATATAATATTATATCGTATTATATATATATATATATATATATATATATATATATATATTATATATCATATATATAAGTTAACATATATTTATAATTTATATAATTTTTATATTTATTTATATATATATATATATTTATATAGAGAGAGAGAGAAGAGAGGAGAGAGAGAGAGAGATAGATATAGATTATGTATATGTTTTAACGTATATATGTTATAGTATATCATATTTTTGATATGTTTATATATTTTGTATATATATCTCATATATACATATATATATTGTATATATTTTATATTATATATATTATATATATATATATATATATATAGTTGTTATTATATTTATATTTTTACATTATATAAATAATACACACACAACACACACACACAAACACACACACACACAACCACAACACACACACAATATATATCCTATATATATATATATATTTATATATATATATATGATAGTAGCGATAGTCATATTTATATTATATATATATATGTATATATATATATATATACTATATATTTATGGATATATATTTTGATTGTTTTATATATATTATTTATATATATTTATACATATATCTATATATATATATATTGGTTATAATATATATATATATACTTTATATATTTTTTGTATATATATATATATATATATATATATATATATATTGGATTATATATATAATATATATATAATATATATATATATATATTATATGAATATATTATATATATGGAATATATATTTGATTTGATTCTATAATATATATTTTATCATATATTTATATATTTATATATTATATATATATATATTTTATACATATATATATATCCTATATATATATATATATATATATATGTAATAGATATATATATATATATATATATATATATATATATATATATATATATAATATATACTATTATTACATATGTATGTGTGTGTGTGTGTCTTTCTCTCTCTTTCCCTCTCTCTCATTCTCTCTCTATATATACACATACACACACATACATACATGTATCTACATATTGAAGAAAATTGAAATAGATATTACGAGCGTATACAAAACATAGCGCAATATGATATGAAAGGATTTACTGTATCCATCATCTTTAATGGACAGATTTACAGTATATTACTGCTTCTCGTTTCAATGTATTATTCAATTCCATGTACATGTGATTATATATACACACACACACACACACACACACACACACACACACACATCTATCATTTATATATATAGTAATCATATATATATACATATATGCTCCTAAAAGACAATAGTTTCGTGGTGTTTAGTTTGTGTATGTTGTGGCATAATAGTGTGGTCGGGATGTGTTTTGTATTTATATGGAATTTATATTATAACTTCTATAAAGATATGAGTGGATTAGTGAGCAGGGTTTGGCTGTTCTGTGTTTTTGGATTATATATATATATATTATATTTATATATATATAATTGCTATGCATATATAAACTATGTTGATTGGTTTATATATTTTGAGTATAACGGGTCGTATTATATTTATGCATAAATAGGTATTTGTCTAGTCTGTATATATTAATCTTATATCTCAGTATTTGCAGTATATATATGTTAATATTTTGTGTGAGTTAATATATCACATCTCACTCTCTAATGCTAATAACTACACACACACTACTCTATATATATCTATGAGTTTGATTTTGTGGAGTGTTTTGTTAGATAGAGAGTGTGAGTGTGTGAGAGAGGGCTTTTCGAGAAGTTTATGTTTATGTATATGTGGGCTATATATATATATAGTTAGATATATTTATATATTATATATTTAACTCTATATTTATTGATAAACACACCACACACACCACACAAATCTAATATCTACTTCTGTATATAATTGTGTCTTTATATATATATATATATATATATATATGTATATATACTATATACTTACTATTCTGCTATTTTTATAGATATAGATATATTATATATATATTATATATATGATATAGATATATATATATATATATCACCACACAAAACCACCACCCCACACAAACACACCCCACCAACACAACATAACATATTTATATATAGATATATATATATTTACTATATATATATATATATAATATATATAGATATTTTTACATATAAACATTGATACATATATATACAATTATAACTTAAATTACTTTTATTTATTTATTTAGATATATTATTATATATATATATGATATAAATACATTACTTAGTTATATTTATATATATTATATATATATATATTGTATATATAATATCATACATATACTTATGAATATATATATATATATATATGTATATATATTGAGAGTTATGATATTTATATATATATGTTTATATATATATATATATATATATATTTACTTGTGATATATATATATATCATGCATATACATAAACATATATATATCTATATTTATTATATATTGTTTATATATATACATATATAATATTAATTATTTTTATTTTATTTAGATTTATTTAGTTATATATATAGATAATTTTTATACTTATTATATATTTTATAGTTTGATATATTTATATTTATATATTTTTATCGTTGGTATTTATATATATACATATATCTTTATAGATATATTTGATATATATAGAGATTATATATTATGTCTTTTTATACTTATATATATATATATATATATATATTTATATATAGTTATCTCTTTATTTCATTTGGTTTGTTTAGACTTATGTATTTATATGTTTATATAGTATTTTTAGTGTTTTTTGTTTATGCTTGATATATTTTGACTATATATTTACGTGATATATAATTATATTGAGATATATATATATATATATTATATAATATACATATTTATGTATATATAATATGTTGATATTTTTGTATTTATAGATGTATATGCATGATATAAATATATTTATTTGTCTTATTTAGAGATTTTTAATTTATTTGATCTATATATTATTATTTTATTTATATAGGTATATATAATCATACATATTTATTTTAGATAGATGATTTATGATGAGAGTTTGTAGAGTTTGATGGTGTTTTATTTTTATATATTTATATGGTGATATGTTTAATTTTAGTATGTTTTTCTCATTCATGATTTATTATATTTTAGAGATTTTTAGATAGTGTGATATATTAAGTTATACATATATGGTAGATTTAGTTTTTCATTTTTCTTCTTATTTATATATATATATATAATATAGATTATATTTATTTAATATATATATACATAGCATACGTCATATTATATATTTAGAATATATATATTTATTGAAGTTTTATTTTTTGATATAATATATATAGTTTTTGATTTATATTTATATATAGTATATTATATATTTTTAGTGCATTTAGATATATTTATACTTGTGCATGTTTGTTTGGTTGGAATTTATATATACACACACACAGAAACACACACACACTCAAACACACTTGAGATGGATGTTTATGTTGAGATATAATATATATATCTCAGGCATAGACTGTGTGTTATAAATATATTTAGATTTATATATATAAGATATATGGTATTTTTATATATACTGACATCGATACATACATATTGATATTTATATATTATAAATATATATAACTTGTATTACATATATACATTTATATATCCCTATATTTTTCAAATATTTAGATATATATATATATATATTTATATATATATCATATATATACATATGATGTATATTTATATCTTATTATATATATATATTTTTTATATATATCTTATCTATATTATATATAAGATATTTATGTTTTCTCTGTACTTATATATACATGCATACGTAATATATTTATATTTTATATAGATATATATATATATATATCATATATATATAGATATATATATATATATTTAATGTGTGTTTGATGTATCATAGAAAATATACCACACAAACCAGACACAACACACACACTCACACTCACACACCACTTTATATATATTATATACTTATATATATTTAAATAGTAATATATTTTATATTAAACACTGATTGACCTAGAGTATAGAAATCTGTAGGGTTATATAGTTTTACGTATGTTATCAGTTATATAGATATATATATATACTATATATATATAATATATATATACATATATATTAATATATATACTATATATATATATATATATATCTATATGTATAATCTCTATTTATATTTATATATTATATAAAATATATTATTGACTAGTGGATATATATATATTCTATATATTTATATATATATAATATATTAATCATACATTCATATATATAAGTATATCTATAATATATATATATATATATATCAATATATATATTTATATATATATATATATATATATATACACAAACATATACATACATACACATATATATATATATATATTACTATATATATATATATTATATATATATATATTCATGTATATATAATATAAATATATATATATATATATATATTATATATATAATATCTATCAATATATATATATATATATATATATATATCATACAATCTCTTATTATATATATATATATATATCATCCTAATATATATATATATATATATATTACACATAATGTGTGAGTGTGTGTGTGTGAGTGTGTGTGTGTGGTGTGTGTGTGTTGTGTGAGTGTGTGTGTGTGTGTGTGTCGTATAATATAGTATATTTATATATTTATACATGTATAGTGCATGATATATTATATATATATAATATATATATATATCATATATATATATTATATATTTGTTATTTATATACATATATATGAATATAAATATGTATATATGTATATATATGTATATAATATGTATATTGCAAGATATCTATATATATCTTTATTTTACATACATATATATACATATATATATATATATTTGATATATCTATATATATATTTATATATATATATATATTACCTTCGAGCAGAATGGAACCCTTACCCACCATCTGAAGTTTCGACTCGAGAGCGGGGTGTTTATTCCAAGAGGCGTCGGTCCCGTGGCGACGGGCAAAGTGTCACAGAGCGAGCAGATGAAGACAAAAGCTCTTCCTCTCCCAACACGCGCTCGTAAGTCCACTATCTCCGTATCAGGTTAACGAGGTGGTTACACCGTGGCGCCAGGGACTAAAACCCCGTAATACCAAGAGCTCGTTACAGGAATTTTACCTGTAGAACAAGATAACCGTAAAGCTCCCCGACAGGTAAACACCTCCTGTGTTTTTATACTCGGCGCGAATGCCAAAGACAGAGAGACCTTACAAACATCGTATCACAACCCCTGGACAATTACCGGGTTTCTCGCTCTCTCTCTCTCCCTTCGCTCGGCTCTGATGATAGCCTATCAGAGACAATCACCTGTGCCGTCAATGCAAAAATCATTAAAACCTTTGTTGGTCTATTTTCTCTACGTATCGATCTTGACTCTGCCCCGTCCTCCCTCCTCCCCAAGCGAGTGATAGAAACGCAATGTTCAACGAGAATCGCACCGGCAAAAAACAGTCTCGCCGATGAGACGAACTGAGATGAAACAATCGAATCGCTGCGGGAAATTTCATCCTGATTGTAAATGTCAGCTTTGAAGCCCCGCGGCAAAGGACAGGAAAAAAAGAGACGCGAAATACTCCTCTTGCTTGTTTTTATTCGCGATCTTTAAAAATCTCTAAGTCTTCAAGAGCTAAAGAGAGAAAAAAAAGGATATAGCAAAATAAAATAAAAGTAACGAGCACATTTTGCAAACTTCTTTACATGAAACGACTACCTTGCACATAGCAAGTGGTTACGGAAGGTTATTTACAGGAAGGACCTGATTGGCCGTTCATTGGAGCAGGGGATCGGGAGGTAGTCGTAATTAGGGAATCAATTATGATTCACAAGTCTGACCTCTGACCTAAGACTCCGCGCTCGGGCATGGCTGTCTGTGACTGAGGAGAGAGAAGGTAAACGCATTTTAGGCCTATTTTAGAAAACCTTATTTACCTCCAGGGAAAACGTAAAAAAGTAAGATATTTTAAATATTTTTTACGAACTGTTCCTTTAGAAGTTGCTAAAGGTTGCTTACATCTTTGCTTACTCCCCAAGGGCTCAACACATCCTCAAGAGGGCCTTTGCAGACTGAATTCTAGTCAGCTGCTCCGATGTGCCTTTTCTCTTTCCTTTTTCCCGTTTGAAGTTAAATAGAAAAGGATTGGGATGATAAAAGGACATATATAACACTGCATATATACATATATATATATGTATATGTATATATATAGAAATATTTATATATATATATATTTTCTATATTATGCTATATATATATATACTATATTATATAATCAGTACTATATATATATATATGTACTGTAGTACACACACACACACACACAACACATATATATATATAATCTATAATACATATAACCTGTACATATATATTATTCTATTATATATATATATATATATATATATATATATATATATGTAAATATATATACATATACTGTACTGTATATTCATCAAATATATATATATTATATATAATATATATGCGTATATAGTTATAATATTATCGGATATAGCGATAATATTACACAGAAGAGCGATATCAACATCTATCTATCTATTATACCTACCTACCCTATCTATAAATTTATATATCAATTTTGCAATAATACATAATATATACATTATTACATAAATACACACACACAGAACGCCAACGCAACGCACGCACGCACGCACGCACGCACCGGCAAAACCCACACACACACCACAACACACACATTAGTCAAACACACACTAACACACACACACGCACACATTCAAACCGGCGCCAATAAAAACAAAATAAATGAGAATCAATGTGCCTTAAATTATAAAACACCGCACACACGCACACACACACACACACAATCACACAATCACACACATATACCACAGGACTACCAAACACTCACATATACGCGCAAGACAGACCAACAGACAAGGTCACCCTCAAATGCAACCTCAACCCTCTCCTCCCATTATACAGACCCCCCCCCACCCCCATGGACGCACAGGTCAAAATTCTCTTCTTTTTATTGGTGTTGACATTAATATGCAAATTGAATTGGGCCTATACGATTACGCAGTCGCTTTTGCATGTACTCTCGCGTGTGGATGTGGCAGCATATTTGTTAGTACCCTCAACTCTACAACTGCTTACGTGTGTACATGTGCATGTTTACATGTCTCTGACCCGTGTACGTACGCGGGTATAAATATGTCCCTGCGTCTGTTCGCTTGGAGTTTCATAATTGTAGGTTTGGAGAAAGACTCGGGGATTTCTGTTGTTCTTGCTTCAGTAATAGTCGGACGCTCGGCTACTATGTTTTGTTGTGATGTGTGCTTCTATGTGCACGCGTGTATACATATGTGTGTGTATATATGTCTATACATGTGTGTGTGTGTGTGTGTGTGAATGTTAGCATGTGTGCATATATTTGTCTTCATTCGAATGTTAATTGGCGCGTATATTCATTTATCTATATTTCTGTGTCTCTGTATCAGTGTACATGCGTTCCATTTTCCTTCTGTCTCATTTCATCTCTATATCCATCCGTTCTGCAAGGCCATTTATCATCAGTCTACATATCCCCATATCAATCTTCACCCCCCCCCCCTCCCCCGCGTACACCCAGATTGCAATACTCATTCCCTCGCCCATTTGATCACGTGCATGAACAAACAGAAAGAGTAAATGATGATTGATGTATGAAAAAAATAAGACAAGCGAAATGTAAGTCTCTCCCCTCCTCCTCCCCTGTCGCTCCCCCCCCCGACCCTGCGTCACTCACGTCATGAGGACAACGTCTCATTTTCTCATGAGCGACGAAGACTGTGAGGTTATTGTCGTGTCTCTCTACTTCCACGACATCTGATCCGCCGGAGTTTTGCTTCTTTTTCTTTTCTCTGCTTTCGCTTTTTCTTCGGATCTTCTTGTTTCCTTGTTTCCATCTACTTTTTTTTATTTCATTGTAAGGATATTTTCTAAAACTTTGATAGCTATGTTACTCTTATTTCTTTTATGTTTTGTCATATTTCTAAAAAAGAGTAATGGGAGAGTATAGGTAACGAAATAAAAACGGACATGGAAGAAAGAAACAGAATAGGAGGACAGAGCGAAGTACACAAAGAGGGAAAAGAAGACTAGAAGGAATTACTCTGAGGGGTGAGAGGAAGGGAGAGAGGGGGGCGGGGCGGAAGGGAGTGGGGAAGGGAGAATGAGTCAGGCTCATAGTTTTCACGCAATGACTGGGTCTGTTCATGACTTGCTGTTAGTAGGTATGCAAGCAGCGCGAGGCAGGCAGGAAGCACGAATGCCGTTTTTTATTTGGGAGGATAGATAGGTAGATAGATAGATAGATAGATAGACATAGGTATATATATACATACATATATAAATATAAATATAAATATATATATATATATGTATAATTAAATATATATATATATATATATATATATAAAACATAATATATATTCTTATTATAATATATCTTCGATCTATATATATTTATAAATATATAATATATATATAATATATATCTATATTGTATATATGTAACTATTTCTTATCTTTCTATTCATCATATTCTCTCTCTCTCTGCTCTCTCTTTCTCTTTCTTTATCTCCTCTGTCTATCTTTCTCTCTCTCTCCTCTCCTCTATATATAAATTTATATATACATGTGTGTGTGCGTGTGTGTGTGAATGATACATGTGTGCATATATTGGAGTCATCATTCGAATGTTAATTGCGCGTATATTCATTTTATCTTATTCTGTGTCTCTGTATCAGTGTACATGCGTTCCATTTTCCTTCTGTCTCATTTCATCTCTATATCCATCCGTTCTGCAAGGCCATTTATCATCAGTCTACATATCCCCATATCAATCTTCACCCCCACTCCCTCCCCCGCGTACACCCAGATTGCAATACTCATTCCCTCGCCCATTTGATCACGTGCATGAACAAACAGAAAGAGTAAATGATGATTGATGTATGAAAAAAATAAGACAAGCGAAATGTAAGTCTCTCCCCTCCTCCTCCCCTGTCGCTCCCCCCCCCGACCCTGCGTCACTCACGTCATGAGGACAACGTCTCATTTTCTCATGAGCGACGAAGACTGTGAGGTTATTGTCGTGTCTCTCTACTTCCACGACATCTGATCCGCCGGAGTTTTGCTTATTTTTCTTTTCTCTGCTTTCGCTTTTTCTTCGGATTTTCTTGTTTCCTTGTTTCCATCTACTTTTTTTTATTTCATTGTAAGGATATTTTCTAAAACTTTGATAGCTATGTTACTCTTATTTCTTTTATGTTTTGTCATATTTCTAAAAAGAAGAAATGGAGAGTAAAGGTACACGAAATATAAAACGGACATGGAACACAAAGAAACAAGAAAAGGAGACAAGAGCAGAGTACACAAAGAGGGAAGACTAAGAAGGAATTAATCTGAGGGGAGAGAGAAGGGAGAGAGGGGGCGGGGCGGAAGGGAGTGGGAAGGGAGAATGAGTCAGGCTGTCATTGTTTCACGCATGACCAGGGTCTGTCTCATGACTGGCTGTTAGTAGGTCATGCAAGCAGGCAGCGAGGCAGGCAGGCAAGCAAGAATAGCCGGTTTTTATTTGGGAGGATAGATAGGTAGATAGATAGATAGATAGATAGACATAGGTATATATATACATACATATATAAATATAAATATAAATATATATATATATATGTATAATTAAATATATATATATATATATATATATATATATATATATATACATATATATACATATATCTATATCTATATCTATATATATATATATATATATATATAATATATATATATATATGTATATATGTATCTA